>NC_090936.1:569566763-569910264 GCF_040938575.1 Ambystoma mexicanum | reverse complement strand
AGACATGGATGGGGGCCTGGTGGAGGGTGCCCCTGGTGGCAGGGGGGTGGGGGTGATAGGGGACATGAGTGGGGGCCTGGTGGAGGGTGCCCCTGCACTGCTGGGGGGTGGGGGTGGTGGGAGACATGAGTGGGGGCCTGGTGGAGGGTGCCCCTGGTGGCTGGGGTGTGGGGGTGGTGGGAGACATGAGTGGGGGCCTGGTGGAGGCTGCCCCTGGTGGCTGGGGGGTGGGGGTGATAGGGGACATGAGTGGGGGCCTGGTGGAGGCTGCCCCTGGTGGCTGGGGGGCGGGGGTGGTGGTAGACATGGGTGGGGGCCTGGTGGAGGCTGCCCCTGGTGGCAGGGGGGTGGGGGTGATAGGGGACATGAGTGGGGGCCTGGTGGAGGCTGCCCCTGCACTGCTGGGGGGTGGGGGTGGTGGGAGACATGGATGGGGGCCTGGTGGAGGGTGCCCCTGGTGGCAGGGGGGTGGGGGTGATAGGGGACATGGGTGGGGGCCTGATGGAGGGTGCCCCTGCACTGCTGGGGGGTGGGGGTGATAGGGGACATGGGTGGGGGCCTGGTGGAGGGTGCCCCTGCACTGCTGGGGGGTGGGGGTGGTGGGAGACATGGGTGGCGGCCTGGTGGAGGGTGCCCCTGGATGCTGGGGTGTGGGGGTGGTGGGAGACATGAGTGGGGGCCTGGTGGAGGGTGCCCCTGGTGGCTGGGGGTTGGGGGTGGTGGGAGACATGGGTGGGGGCCTGGTGGAGGGTGCCCCTGGATGCTGGGGGGTGGGGGTGGTTGGAGACATGAGTGGGGGCCTGGTGGAGGCTGCCCCTGCACTGCTGGGGGGTGGGGGTGTTGGGAGACATGGGTGGGGGCCTGGTGGAGGCTGCCCCTGCACTGCTGGGGGGTGGGGGTGCAGGGGGACATGAGCAGGTGTGCAGGGTAGTCCCCTGTTTTGTGGGCTGCCTGCAGGGGCCGTGGAGGGTGTACAGGGAACACCTGTGAGGACCCACCCAGCCTAATCGCGTGTGATAATTCCCGCACACCCCTGTAATACACGTACCTGGCCAAATCGCATGTGAGAATTCCCGCGCACCCCTGTAATACACGTACCCAGCCGAATCGCGTGTAGAACTTCCCGTGTACCCCTGTAATACACGTACCCAGCCAAATCGCATGTGATAATTCCCACGTACCCCTGTAATACACGTACCCTGGCCAATCACGTGTAGAACTTCCCACGCACCCCTGTAATACACGTACCAAGCCAAATCGCGTGTGATAATTCCCGCGCACCCCTGTAATACACGTACCAAGCCAAATCGCGTGTGAGAATTCCCGCGCACCCCTGTAATACACGTACCCAGCCGAATCGCGTGTAGAACTTCCCGTGTACCCCTGTAATACACGTACCCAGCCAAATCGCATGTGATAATTCCCACGTACCCCTGTAATACACGTACCCTGGCCAATCGCGTGTAGAACTTCCCACGCACCCCTGTAATACACGTACCAAGCCAAATCGCTTGTGATAATTCCCGCGCACCCCTGTAATACACGTACCTGGCCAAATCGCATGTGAGAATTCCCGCGCACCCCTGTAATACACGTACCCAGCCGAATCGCGTGTAGAACTTCCCGTGTACCCCTGTAATACACGTACCCAGCCAAATCGCGTGTGATAATTCCTGCGTACCCCTGTGATACACGTGCCCTGGCTAATCGCATGTAAAACTTCACGCGTACCCCTGTAATACACGTACCCTGGCCAATCGCGTGTAGAACTTCCCGTACCCCTGTAATACACGTACCCTGGCTAATCGCGTGTATAACTTCACGCGTACCCCTGATATGCACGTTACCCGCTTTGCGTTCCTTGTTTGGCAGCCCTGTAGACTGGTCCAGGGTTAGCGCAGCCCTTTGCGATGATTTAGCGATTTTGATGGCTTTTCCTTGCGCGAGGGCGTTCTTGGGGGCGTTACTGGCGCTGCTGCAGGGTCGCTGCGATACTCTGCGCTACGGCTGGTTTGGGAGCCTGAAATCCATGAATACGCTGTGCGCGGAAATCGGTTTTAGCGCACGTGCCTGGCGCAGACAATCGCACGCGGACACTCTGCGCCAGCCGCTTGCGACACTTTTCTGCGAAATTCTATGAATTACCCTGATTATTTCTGCACGCGTTGCATCGCCAGCTGCAGCGCCGCGCCATACTCACCAGTCCTCACAGCATTTTTCCATTTCGGCGCTGCCTCCATCATTTTCTTCGCCGAACTCCAGCATCTAGGGGACAAAAGAAATATAAGGTGAGCCGAGAGAGCTAACAAATACAATCTCTTTTTTACCACCATAGACTTACCTGATTTACCACCGGAGGCATTATTCTTTAACATCCCGCAACTTCTTACGCCGCACCTGTAAGGAGAGAGAAAACAACAAGTTAAATACACACATCTTTTACCGGACAGTGTTGGGTAATACAGACTCTTACCTGAATGCCATCAGCTGCCACAAGACAATCTTCTCTTGGACCCAGCTGCAACACAAGAAGTGAATGGGACAAGAGTGAACATCAGACATATTGAACTCTTTGGACTTTATACTTACGGTTTCTCGCCAGGAACCTCGGAGTCAATATTCATCCAGAACTCTTCCAACGCCTTCGAACCAGTGAAGTAACTGGTATCTACGCGCCCCTGCATTCCACGCAGGATGGAGAGCTCATCATTCAAAAACATAAGGTGAGATTACTGAAAGGGAATATCGGAGGTGATTAGTGGGGAGAACAGTGGAGTGCCATTACTAGAATCCACGGGTGGCTAAATCCCTTTCTCCACTTGCAGGAGAATACTTCTACGGGTCAAGCAGACGAGATTATGCAGGCCAGTCCAGTCTGTCATCTCTGCACTACGCTTCACGTTGGAGGAGACCGCAGCTGTCCGGGTCCGATCGATTCCCCTGTGGGAGTCAGGTGAGTGTAACAGCACGACTGAGCGCCTTTATGCGCGCATCAAACATTGAGCACAAGGCTCCATTCATCTTAGGGCTGGACTTATAAAGTTAGTATTGCCATCTCTGAAGGTTGTCTGTGCTATAACAGTTGTTGACCCTTTTCATTTACAGGTATTACTGGAATTACAAACTTTCTCACACTGACTCCAGTGATTGTATATATGTTAAATAGTGTGTTGCCTTTCTGATATTTTGGTAGTGCATTTCCTGATTCATTTGTGTTGTTATTGGGCCTATAATAAATAGTACATTTTCTAGTATACAACTGTCTCATTGTAATGCTTGGTGTTTCACTGTGCATGCTCATTGGAGACCCCTGGTCACTCTCACCCTTCCTGAGATTTAGCCTTGACTGCTCTCCAAGCTACCGCCAATTAGTTTGGCTATCTTCCCAGAAGTGTTCCCCTGTTCAACTAACAAGGGTGGCCTCCTAAACATCTGTCCACCAGGCCAGAGTTTAGGAATCCATTCTGACAGTCTCGAGTAAATCGGGAAATAGTTTTAGTGGTATCATTTCCTTATACATACAAACATTTGTGGCTATTATTTCCTACGCTCTCAAATGCTCTTTGACGGAATGTGATAACTGGGCAAAAGCAGTGGTCAAAGTGGGCGGGAGCGGTCGGGAGCGATGCTCCTATACTTCTTTTAAATAGGTTCTACCATTCCTATACTTTTATTTTAAAAAGAAACCGTTCCGGAACGGTTTTGTTTTAAAATAAAGGGTAGGAACACATTGAAACGTGCACTTTCAGTGCACTGCACTGGACGTTCCCTTAAACAGCAGGTGCATGTGTTTGTGGGTTTGTATTGTGCATGGGAGGGGGTGCATCAATGGGGTTTGTGGGGAGCGGTGCAGGCCAGTAGGGAACATAGTTCCACTACTTCTTTTCGTACACTTCGACCACTGGGCAAAAGGTTTGGAGGGTACTGTATGGAGGCAAACCTTTGGTTTATCTAGTGTGACTCTTGTTGAAGCAATGCAATTGGAACTTGGCATGCTATCCTTGGTTATGTTAATTAAAATAAATAGAGGGAAACTGTGTGTAAATATCATGTGTGCTAGACCTAACTCCTTGTTGGGTAGCCTAAGTGATGGGATTATGAATAGGGCGAATCCAGTTTTGATTGTATTTAAGGCCTTGAATGATCGCTTCTTTTATGAACTTGCTTGGTCCCCCTAAGTGGCATGAAGAAGAAGGTGTACTTATGAGATCTCTCACGAAGAAGGCATCTGAATGGGATTGGGCAGTTAACTGTGACCACGTATCTAGACTTTCTCCATTGAGTGCGTTCTCCAGAACGCACTTCACAGTTGGCAAACCTCAAAAGTACATAATACAGTTCCCGTGTCCTGATCTGCAAGGAGATTTATGCTATTATGGCTAAGTATACTCCCGGTTAAGGATGTTAAGGGTGCCTGGTTAGGCATTCCGAAGATCAAGCGATGTTGTAGGTTGTGTTGTGGTCCTGGGGAGCTGGAAACTGCGAATCATGTGAAAAAGAAATTGCTGTGGAAGAAATGGTTGTGAAAAAGTAGTCGCATTCTGTGTAGGAAGTATTGTATTCTGTGTTTTGTATTTTATATTTATTATTCTGTTTCCTCTGCAATGTAGTGTAACACTGATGTTGTTATCATCATTATTTTATATTGTACACTATTTGATTTTATGTTGATTGAAATGTAAATTGAATATAGATGATTGTGTGATCTTAGCTGTATTATGTGATATGTGAAAATTTATTTTCTTTTGAACTATATCACATTAGAGAAAGAAAGAAAATAAAACGAGTATGTAGGTCTAACTATATATGCGATTATACAGTCACACATAAGATCAGGACACACTTTTCAGGAGCAGTTAAATAATCCAGGGGTGTTCTGGTTATGTGGTAGCCAGGCGTACAAAACTCTACCTAGCAACTGGGGAGGCGTCTGCACAGTGAGTGGCGTATATACACCCCGATGTAACGGTAAAAGGAAAACACACAGGGGCAGGAAGACAGAGAAGGGGCGTGGGAGAACATTCATTGATTAGACGTAACACAGTTTTTCACAAAACTATGACGGTGCTGCTGCCCCATTTGGGGGTGTACGATTTGGAACAGGCAGTTGTGAATATATTAGCATCTTTGGAGATTTTTGCAAACAAATGCAACAACCGATGCCTTAGGACGTATTCAGAGGGAGATACATAGCATAGGGACAAGTGCAATGCAAAACAGGATGGCTCCTGATCTTCCGCTGGTCCAGGAAGGATGTGTGTGTGTGCTATCTTTAACAGCTCTTGTTGTGAATATGTAGAAGATGGCCTTATTATGAAAGACATTGAGGCAATTAAGTCACACGCATGATTATATCATCATGTGACACCAGACGCAAGTGGTACTCTGGATTGGTGGGCATGGCTAACATGTCCAATGGGGGAACTGGTTCATAAGATAGCAATGTTTATAATGTTTATTTTTGCCTTGCTGTTACATATCTATGTGCTCGTGAACATGTTGAAGTGTATTATGCATAGGGGATCGAAGTTTGCAGAAATGCACAGCTATAGGCAGCGCTTGCAGAGGAGGGACAGGGAGAGAGAGAAATACATTTGCATGTTACGAGCTCTAACATTGTGCTTGCTTTTCTTTCCTCCTAGGCCCCGGCATGTTCAGGCGGGATACAGCCGAGCAACGCTGCAGTGCTGTGGAATGCATGCACAACATGACTCAGGCAGTCAGTGTCAGTTTTCGGCCCCTCCTGAGAAGTACAAGCAGGCTCTCGAGGACAAAGGCTGACCCGTGACCAGGAAATCATTCTGCAACGAAACCCAAACTTTTCCCTTCTCTTCCTTACCTTATATGGACATATGGACTTATGTGTTATGAAATGTACTATTGGTGGAGAATGGATCAGCCACTCTGTCTGTATATAAGGGTGAGCCACGCCTAGGGTCGGGCAGAGTAGTCCTCCCTGGTGTTGGTTCCTGCTTGCATTACACGCTGTACCTATCTACTTCTGGGCTCCTGTGTCTTATTGGGTGTCTGAGTGCACAATTACTGATGGGGAGCAGGACAAACCGGTAACAGGTGCACACATGAGACAAACATCTGCCATCAGGAGCTGACATCTGAGGAGGTTGAAAGTGAGGCCCCCAAAATGGTTGACAATATTATGGCCAAAATAGCACTCATCAAGCATGCTTAACTCTGGGATAAGGTCAGAGATTGGGTTTGGGTAATCTTATCCAATCCACATACACAAAAAGCTACAAGAAATAATGGAACAACCCTAAATGACATGTGTGTATTATTCTGACGCCACATTTTATGGAGCGCATGGCAACAGGTGGTGGCTCTGTAGGTGACCCCATTCTGTTGGGTGCTACTGGGAGGAATTACCACCTGGTAAGGGTGTAAAAGCCCTTGCATTTTCATTTATATTAAATAATAGATGCTGGTAAATCCATCTCAGAAAGGGTGGCCTGCTAATCAGATCTTCCTTTCTGTAAACTCCATGCCAAAACTATTGTGACAACTGTGCCCTGCTGCATCAGTCTTCTGATCTGGAGCTCCTGCTCTTCAGTTGTAGAAAGCAGGTTCAGAGTTCATAGGTGCCTATAGGATAGCTGCTGTGACAGCAAATTCACTGCAGGCATCGGTTGCATTTAAATATGAACCTCTGTTCCAAAACCATAATAAATATGATACAATACCACCTGGTGGCAGAATGATCCTGAAATATAAGCCATATCTAGAGTGTGGTATGGTGACTGGTAGTTTACATAAATACTAAAGCCACATCTGATTTGTAGCATACCACTGTCAACCCTGTGAGCTCAGACCAGCTATGAGAGGTTTTGCGGATTGCGGGCAGCCTGACTGCCTGAATTACAAA
This sequence comes from Ambystoma mexicanum, assembly GCF_040938575.1. Lineage (NCBI taxonomy): Eukaryota > Metazoa > Chordata > Amphibia > Caudata > Ambystomatidae > Ambystoma > Ambystoma mexicanum. The sequence continues at coordinate 569,903,384 of NC_090936.1, read as the reverse complement.
GAAATAGATAAAAGACATAATGCCTGCCTATGTTTACTCTGTGGGAGGAATGATAAATTCTCACTAACACACCCAGTAGCTCCCACCAGGAGACGTCTTGAGAGCCTGGCTTCAAAGAGGCACTTCCACATTGAAGGCCTACCTCACAATAGGGGGTGACACACCAGAGAGCCGTTGAAGCTTCAGGCTTGGGAATGGGCAGAGTAGGGGCAGTCAGAGAGCACACGTGATCTTGAGGAAGGGTTTCTTCATCTTACTTTTCTGTGGACTTTTATCTCCTTCCTGCCCCATCTACTTTCTGCAGAATAAGGCACTCTGGGTATCACCAGAGGTAAGGTTCACTTCTATCAAGAATAGGGACAGGACCCCTAAAACCAGACCTGCTTTTATCCAATCCCCTGTGACCTTTTAGTTTTATAAGGAAAGGGTCTTACACTCCTTTTTTAATCATTTTTGGAACTAAAAGGACATCAGGAAGAGTTCATCTGGACCTTCTTGGGAGACGAGTCCCCTCCAAAGCCCCCTACCAGATGTGCAAACAGGCTTTCCAAGGTAGAGGCAAGGTCTGCTCCCTCCCCATCCCCAGTGCTAATTGGGGGTGACATGCTGGTGTGGACCAGACCTACCTCTCTCTGCCAGATGCACTGGTATCCAGGCTCCTCACTCGAGGTGAAGGTCTCCTGTGGGTGCTAACTAGCCACCTCCAGGTTGGGAGTTAAGAGAACAAGGACCATTCTTTTCCCTGAGCTCCTGGTTTGGGACTCACAGCAACTGAAGAAGGAAAGTGACTGGACTCCTATGTTCCACAGCTTTAAACCACCATCGAGCCTTGATTCAGCCAAGTTTGAATGACCTAGTTCCTGGCTGCACCAGGACCATCAGTGGAGCCTTTGGCTCTTCTTTGAACTCTTCCAACTGCTGTTGCTGCATCCTTCGAAACAGCTTGCTGCTGCATCGTACCAAGCAGAACATGTCACCTGTTCCTCTCAAACAATCAGTTCACAGTTGCGGACGACTTAGAACCGCTGCCTCTTCAAAGATCGCAACTTACTGTCAGGAGCACCGTTTCAAACTGCTGGATTTCAACCCGAACCACTTGAGCATCATGCCACTTATTGACCTGAACCGTCTGTTACCAAAGTCTTAAACCAAATTGACCTTCAGACCAACCCTAGTGAGCCATCTGGAATGCATCGCTCAAACGCTGCCTTCGAACCGCACCTAGCACCCGCTTCGAGCTGACGTCACATGATTTGGCCATTACGACTCGCCACACATAGATCTGACTTGACCTGCATCTCCAGCATTCAGAGGCTTCGTTTAATTCCATGAAACTTCCAAGAATTGATAAAGGTACTGTTGAGAGAGGCCCCAGCCTGCTTGGTCCTCTTTTGGGAGCCTATAGACTACTAAACAACCCATTTGAACCTTTTTCAACCGAGATATCCTTTTGGTAACATTGTTGGTGATTTATTGCCTTTCACCCCGCTAATTTATCCACTCTGCTTGCATCATCTACATACTGCATGTTCTGTGTTTTTGGTACAAGGGTGGGTTTTTGTTAGTAGTTTTATAGTACACATATTGGAAAGGATGTGCCTAATTAAAGTGTGTATATTTTTATGGACTATTTTGGACTGTTGTGCCATTTATGTTTGGGTTGCCACTGGATCACATTCACACTCTTCTTCTAAGAGTATAGCCTTCCCTCAATCCACATTACCACAAAAGGAAAAATAAGTATATCTCTTGGCTTTGCCAGTTTTACATTTATGATTGGGATCACTGTTATTTTGAAGTAATCTAAGGGCTGATTAAGCGGTTTAGCCACTTCTCATTCTTCTATTCCTGCAGGGCAGTTATCATTTAATCACAAGTATGTATTTATGTATTTATTAGACATGTGTAAGGCGCCTATACACAAGTGTTTCAAGTCACATTACCCTGTGCTGGCCAAGAGCCATCAGCAATGTGGAAGGCTTTATGAGAATGCTAAATAAAGCATTGAGGATCACAAATGACAAAGAAATCCCCTAGAGGCAGTGCTTACATCGTTCCTTATGGTATGCCGAACAAAACTTCAAACTTCCAATGAGATCGCCCCAGCAGAAGGGTTCTGGAACCCACAGTGCAATCACTCCCCCCTGAACACGAATTCAGACAGTCATGATCGTGGTGGAATAGCCATGTCACAGGCAAGTACAAACACACCAAAAGGAAAACAGCAGAAGAGGACTCAGAGAGTCTTATATTGAGATAGGGGATTAGGTACTTGTTCGTAATCCGCACCCTCAGCACAAGCTTTGCCTCCCTTACAAAATGACTCAGTGGACGGCGATAGCCTGTAAAGGATCTATGATTACAGCAGAAAGTAGAGGTGCGAAGGCGACCCAGAACCACAAGTAGTTCAGCAGACTCTGAAACCCAGGGACCGGCTAGCAATACAACCCCCAGATACCCAGGAAGAAGAGGTTGCGTGTGACCAGGAAAAAGATCTTAGTGTTTCCTACAACCCTGAGGTTGACTGGGGGAAAATAGGAGATCTGTTGGCTTGAAAGGTCCCGGAAAACAGAACCGAACCCCAGTTCGACATGGTGCTTATGCCACCAACAGTGGAAGGACCTCACAGTACCCCTGACGAGAGCACCGACGAACCACTACCAAATTAAGAGGCTACATAGTACATCAGTAAACTAGTATTCGGTTATCTTTTGTTGTAGGTGTATTAACAGTTAAGAAGAATGTTATGCTGCAGGACGCCCCAGGAGGGTTGCCTAATCCTATGCCACATGGAATGACATTTGGGGTCAATATTTTAGTGATAAATACAAAATCACTTGGTTAGCAATAAGACATTCTGTATAATGAGAATTGCTTTAGTGATACCCAATGTGCATTTATTGATATACGAACTGTACTGGGCAACTCAAATGCACCAATTAGTAAAGAGCAGACCGAGGGGAAAAGCACATCTGATTCACTTACACAGTAATGAAGAGAAATGATTCACCGAAATTCAGAAATTAGCCAGCAAGCATCATGGCTAGTTAGGCGTCAAAATGCATCCCGAACAGGCCAAACCGCCTTGACATATGCCCTTTAGCCTGTTTGATGCTTTTTGGTGCTGCAGCTGTGGGCGGATGGCGTTATGGATGTTGCATTGTACGAAGGCTTGAAGGGGGGCGCACTTTGCTTCCTCTCATTATAGAAACAGACAAGAGAGGGAATCGCTGAGGCAGACGCAGGGATTCAGCAGTGCAGGACAGAAGGTCATATTGTGTGAACTCACAGGAATACGATACACTGTGGCTTCATCAGGAGCACAGCTGCATATCCACCAACAAATTAACCAAGACTGAGTCCGCCTTTTCCTCGCCAGCCAGTATCCAATGCCTGTAAACCTCTACTGTTCTTCCAAGAGTACCGTCCTCAGTCTGTCTTTCGAAATGTATCCAGATTACTCTTCCCTATTACTGTGTCCTCTTGTTGCACAGAGCTCTGTTGCTTCACTGATACAACTGTGCTATATCTAAAACCCAGCACAATCCTCATACATTTTTAATACTCAGGTTCTAAATGTGGCCAGCATTGAAAAACATGACTTAAGTTATGGTGTATATTTGCACAACCTCTTATCATGATTACTCCCAGAACCCTACAACTAAATGCTAGCGCATGCTTGACATTTGGGTCTGTGCATAGATATGCTGCAATGTTGGTAAATTGGCCCCCAGTCATAATTTAATTGTGCAAGACACGACAGGCCAGAAACATCTTAGACACAGCAAGAGGTGAGTAGAGGAGCAGACTAACGGTGTCGTCCAGGTACCTGAAGCAGGACTTTAAAATGCCAAAAGTATGCTTAATGATCCCCTCTGTCGGCTTACAATGCGTTGATGTCATTGTCTCTCTGCTTCGGACAATTGGTGAGATTTTGGAAGGGAGCCACCAAAGATGATTGGAGTGAGTACCTGCTGTCATCTGTGTAGTGTCAATTATGATGTGCCTGTCAAATAACTCCCCCATGTTTCCAACCCACCCCACCAAACGCCTCTGTATATCCCTGCCTATATCAGCGCAGCACTCTCTGGGCAACTGAAAGTGGATCTGACTTGGGTGGATCCGGGGAAAAGGGCATCCACGTGCAAGCAGTTTGCCCTAGCATCACAGGCAAAGTGCCTGTTGACTGGGGGTCCTGTTGCTAATCAGATGCTCTGTGTGGGCGGGTGACTGTGTATAATGACATATTTGTTGCCAGTGCCCCTATGAGTGTGGAGAATGTAAGAACCTTGGAGTTATGAATGGAAGCTTTGAACACAAATAACCTTTGGGAATTCTCCAGGGCAGCTTTTCTACTACTTATTTATTAGCCTGTCTGTGCCATTAAACATGTTGTAAACTATATGCACATCCATCTTTGTCCCACCTCACAAAGGGCATTAGCACCCTGGGTAGGGGTGGGAGATGTTAGGCCGGATGGCCTAGTAAAGGAAGGACGCGACACCGGAAATGATAATAACGTCTTCTTTATTTTAACATCAAACATGTACTGCATTTCTCCTTTCTCCTCCCCGCTCCCACTCATTCCCCACGTGATCCCTGTATCTCTCTTAAAGGGACAGTGTCACGCAACATCACCCCCGGACGAATGTCCCGACGTCCGCCTAGCATTCCTCAACAAAGTGAGGTGGCCTTCTGATAGTCCGATGGGGGCTCTCACTTCTCTCATCGCTCATGAGCAGCCTTGTTGCTTCCGCTGGCTCGGTCACTTGAAGGCGGGTTTCCTCTGGGGGACTCCACGGGTCGTCTCTGGGCTCTCGAGGTGGAGGATCAGGATTTGGCTGTGGAGGTCTTTCATCCTCTCTCTTAACGAAATGCTTAAACTGAGAACTGTCTCTTGTGACTTTGTCAGTGTTCCCAGCCATTACCATGGTGACTTTGATGGCTGTGATGTTGAGCGGCTTTGGAACGGATCTGGCATCAGTCTTCTTGGAGGTTGCTTGCTGCACGAGCACTTCATCGCCTACTTGGAACTCTTTGGGCCTTGCCCCTCTCCTTATGTCTGTGTCTGCTCGAGTCTTCTCTTTCCACTCCATATGCCTCTGTATGACCTCGGGATCTCCTTCCTGCTGGGTCATCGGATGCCTCATAAAGTGAGGGTGCACCTCATATTGCATCATTAAATTTGCCGTGCCTTGTTGGTGGCCTTCTGGGGAGTGTTCCGGTAGTCTCGGAGTAGCCGGCACAGCGCTTAATGAGGGTCCTCGATCCAAGCCCTCTGCATCGTTTTATTAATGGAGGCCATAAATCGTTCGGCCATCCCATGGGCTTGTGGCCATCTGGGGGTAATCTTCTGATGGGTGAACCCCATGTGGTTTGCGAAGGATGTGAACTCATGTCCACTGAATGGGGGCCTCTTGTCGGATTTGATCGTGCCAGGGATTCCCCATTCGCTCAATACTTCATCAAATGTTGCTGCTATTTGGGCAAAAGCAGTGGATGTTACTTTCTTGAAGATTGGGAACCTTGAGTAGTCGTCTATGAATAGGAGGAGGTATTCTCCCGATTCCATGGGTCCATTAAAGTCAACAGCTACCCTTTCCCATGGTTTTTCATGGATGTGCATTGGTTGGAGTGGGACTGGTGGCTCTTCTCTGGTTGTGCATTAGCATGCTATGCCATTCTTCACCCATCTGTCAACCATCAAGTCTAGAAAACGAACCACACGTGACACCGGAGCTGTCACTTAGTATTGTCGGCACCGCTGTGTCCCTTGTGTGCTGTCTTTATTACTTCTGCTCTGAGCGTTGCAGGAATTACTAGTCGGCATCGTCTTAGCAATGTTGCATGGGCTTTCACAGCTAGTTCTGTATGTATCTTGGCAAACCTTTCCATCTCTTCTCTGCACACCCCCGGGTGATTTAGAATAGCATGTCGATAGTCTTTCCACTTGTAGTTTTCGGTTAGGCTGATCACCAATGCCATGGAGGGGTCTGCAGCAGATGCTGATGCGATCATTTATAGGGACACTGCTGGTGGGAGTGCATTGGAAGCCACGTAGTTTATGTAATCCGTGTCGCCGGCTCTGGAGATGGGCTTGCCTGCCGGATGGTGTGACAAGTAGTCCGCTGGGTTGTTCTCACCCTTGGGCCTATGGATGATGTCAAAATAATACTCTTGCAGTCTGATGCCCCAGCGTTCTATACTGGGGTGCATCTCAGTGCGAGGATTACCAAATGGGGACAGTAGGGCTTCGTGGTCCGTGATGAGGGTGAACCTTTTCCCTATGTTGAAGTTGTGAAAATGTTCACAGGCCCATACTGCCGCTACGCTCTCTTTCTCTGCTTGAGAGAAGGCAGATTCAGGCGGGCCCAGGGCCCTGATTGCATAGGCAAAGATGTACCTGGGGTGTGTGTTTTTCCCATTTGTCTGGAAAAGGATTGCCCCTAACCCTACTGGGCTCGCGTCCACGATAATATCTCTGTGCCAGTAAGGCTCAAAGTATGCCAGACGACAGGCTTCCAGCAGGGCTGTTTTTATGGTGCTGAAGTCCTCTTGACACTCAGCCGACCAGGTGAACTCAGTGTCCTTCTGAAGCAGATGTCATAGTGGTTCTGAGATGGATGCGTAGTGGGGGATATAGCGAATGCAGTATCCGGCCATCCCCAGAAATTAGCAGATGTCTGCTTCTTGCGTTGGTTCTTGGAGGTTGGAAATGGTGTTGACCATGTTGGGGAATGACGTCATGCCATCCGTGGAGAAGATGTGTCCAAAGAATTTCAATTTGGTCTTGCTGAAACGCCATTTCTCGATGTTGAGAGTTAAGCCTGCTTCTTGGACAGCGGTGCATGTCGCCAGCAGTGCGTTGCCGTGCTCTTCGCGAGTTTTGCCGAACACCAGGATGTCATTGCTATAGTTCAGAGTCCCTCGTACTGGTCTGATGACTTGTCTGATTGGCTCTTGAAAGATTTTGGTAGCCGATGAAATGCCAAAGTTGACACGTCTGTAGCAAAATAGGCCATCGTGGGTGTCAAAGGTGGGGATGCCCCTTGAGTTGGGGTATAGCTTCATCTGTTGATACCCCTGGTTGAGGTCCAGTTTGGAGAATAGCACACACTTATTTAGCTGGACTATCATGTCTTCAATACGGGGGCCTGGGTGTCGCTCCCTCTTAATGGCAGGGTTGGCCATCCGCATGTCTATGCATAGTCTCAGGCGTGCCCCTTCTTTGGGCACGATTATTAGAGGTGAAACCCACAGGTCGGGCCTGTTGCCGGTTTAATTATGCCATCATTGAGCAGCTGGTTGAGCTATTCCGAGACTGCAGCCTGTAGGTGGAACCCTACCCTCCTGGGATGTTGAGGGACAGATCAGACCATGTTGTCAATGTGTAGTTTGATGGGGTGTCCTTTCAACGTGCCCAATCCTTTGCAGAGGAGATCGAATTTCGACATGATAATTTCTTTTGTAATGAGGGTCATTGGTGGAGATCCGTCCCTCCACATGCAAATGTTCTCTCTTATGTCGCCTGGTGGCGCAGCTGTTTGTAGTACGTCCTCTCTGTGGAAATGGATGTCGATGAGTCCTAAACTGGACGCGGTGTGGGAGCTCAACATGCATCGTCCCATTGTTGGGCTCTGGATTACATGAATGACTGTGGCAGTGGTGATTCCTTTGTGCAGGAGATGGGGCTTGAAGTGTCCTATGGAGTGAAGGGGGAGGTCTGCACCAAACTGGAAGATCTTTGACTTTGTCTTCGCTAGTGTCAGTCTTTCGGGTATTTGCAGGAACTCTTGCTCCCCCATAATGTTGACGGTGGCGCCAGAATCGACTAGGAAGCAGAATTGACTTTCGCAGATGTTGTCGGCTATCCTGGGTGCCTCCCTCACTTCTCTGTTGTCTAGGATGAGGTTGACGTACTCATCCTGAATTTATTGGTCATAATCGTCCCCTCCATAAGGGGGTTCATATAGTTGCTGGTGGTTGTGACTCTGATGTTGCTGAGGTGGTCCATCGTCCTCATCCACGAGGTGTGGGCCTTGGTCTTATGGTTCAAAGTCTTGGGAATAGTCTTCGGGGACTGGTGTTCTTCCACCACTCTTATGTAGCGCCTTGGCCCTTGTTGGTAAGGTCTCATCTGGTACGATGGGTTCTGAGGAGCTCGACTGTACATTCTTTGTTGTGGTGGCATTTGCGTAGTGGGGAATGGTATGCCTTCTCTGCACACAGACTGAAAGTGTACTTCTCTGTCACAGTTGCCGCACCTTTGAGAGAGTGCAGGGCATGTCCCTAAGTGAGGAAACGCCATCCTGCAGCGATAGCACTGCCTTTGCGGTCTAGGATCAGTCTGGTTTCCCCCTCCTTGGGGTGAAGTTTGCCTGTCTACAGGGCGTTGGTTGGCCAGGTGAATCGCTACTAAGAGCTTGTTTTTGTCGTGTTTAATGTTGTTTTTCCCAGACATCGATGCTGCTTGCACGTCCATCCTTTCAAATATCCTTGCCAGCTCACTTACTTCGTCTATTGTGAGTGGCTTTTTCAGTAGTTGTTTCTTTAGTGTTTGGGATAGGCACCCTTCTATCACTCTCAGCCTTATTGCTTTGTCCAGTGAAAAAGCTTGGAATTGATAGTGTGCACCGTTTACTTCAACACCTCGTGTGTGCATTGATTAAACATGTATCGTGCATAGTCGCAAATGGGTTAAATCACAAGCTTTTTATTCAGAGCAATTAGCAAAGAGATGTAGTCTGGCTGCTCCTCTGGTGGAATAGTTTTTATCAGCATTTTGACTTTGATGCCGACGATGTTAATAAACATGTTCTCCAGATTTGGTGACTTCTCTTTGCCTGCCGCTTTTATGAAATTGTTGAAATCGTCTAACCATTCGACCCACTGTGGGCCTTTGTGTGCTTGCAGGGTCATGGTGAACAGGGGTGGCATGCACCATGCAGTGACCTTGGACCTGGTAGGGGGTGGTGGTGGCGTCGGGTCACTCATCGTGACAAGTGCAGCAGTTGAGGTATCTGTGTGTTGTTTGGCGCAAACCTTCTAGAATGGATGGGTTGGCTGGTGCACATGCTGTCCGTGTGCAGGGGCCTATAACACCATGGATCTCGGTGAGCTGTAGGCCCTATGGGTGGCACCTGGCCTGCGATGTGTGGACTTCTATGAAGTGCGCTGCACCCAGCGGCTGATCTGGGTTGTGTGCGATGGTAGGGTGGCACGCGTGTTCCGTCAGGGCCAGTTGAAGTAGTAACACTGCTGTGAGAGGAAACCCCACGTGTCTTTTGCGAGATGGACACAACCCTCCTGGCAGATGTGGGCCAGAATGGTGCGTTCGGGCGTGTGGCGGTTGCCGGAGACCATGTGATTGCTGCGAGGAGGAGGCGCTGAGTAGCGCTGGTGATAGCGCCACAGGCGGAGGAGGAGGAGACACCCACCTGGTGGATCCACGTGTGTTTCTGTGCTCAAGCACGTGGAGCAGAGGACCGCCACTGGCGGAATGCTGTGCAGCGTGGTTCCGGAGCCTGCGTGATGCACACACAGGGTGGACCTCTTGGGATGCTCTTCCAATTGGAATCTGGGAGCGGTTTGCTTGAATCACAGCGTGATCGCTATTGCGCTGGAAGTAACTTGTGTGGTCGCACTGGAGGAGGACACTGGAAGAGCGGTTTGGCACAGTGGGATCACCCGCCAAGTTGGAAGGAGGACTCCAGGTCACGGGAGACCACCTTGTCACCAGTTGTTAGGCCGGATGTCCTAGTAAAGGAAAGATGCGACACATGCGAAGATAATAATGTCTTCTTTATTTTAACATTAAACACGTACTGCCCTTCTCCTATCTTCTTCCCGGTCCCACGTCATTCCCACCGTGATCCCTGTCTCTCTCTTAAAGGGACAGTGTCACGTAACAGGAGCCAATTGGGAAGCTCAGAATGAGGGCTGTATTTACCCTCGTTACGAGCTTCCCCACTGATGGGTGCCCCTCACCCAGTGACTCCTTTGCTCCCTCCGTCCTCCTCCATAATGCTTTCAGCACCCACAAGTAATCACATACCTTTGCTAAAGGCTAAGAAAAATGTTTTTGAAAAGTAAAAACGTGCCTTTCTTCAGACCTGCGACTCCTCGTCTGCATCGGGAGTCTGCTTTCAGAGTTGATTACATCATCGTAACCAACACTGGAAATTGACTCCTGTTCCAGACATAGAGTTGAAGGACTGAAGAAAGATAAGCTTTTCTTTTTTTTCTCCAAAGCCTTTAGCATCTGTGTGTGGTTACTAGCAGGTGCTAATGGCAATAGGACCCTCGCAGTGGGCTGACCCTCATGGCAACGTCACCATTGCCCATGCTAAGGGACGTTCACTTCACTCGTGCCCTTTTGACAGCAGGCTGTTACTGGTAAAGTTGGCCTGCCGCCTCGGGTTATTGCTTCAGTATACCCAAAAATGCTATGTAACACCCTTTCAGCACAGCAACACAAACAACACAAGACATGTTTCATCCTCTCTGAGCATCATCATTAATGTGCAGCCTGGGAGCCTAGGAAGAGTGTGCTTGGGGCATGCCTTAAGGGTGACTGAAAGAAACCACCACATCTTGGATGGGAAGCTTAGAATCAATCACAGCCACCCAACTGCCAATTATTCTGTTCATAGCATGTCCTTAGTCCATGTTGTAGTCTGTATTTCTGTCCTGTCCTCGTGCAGCATGTACTGAGCCCTCATTTCTTACAGAGTTATTTTTCACATGGCTGTGCATTGCTTGTCTCTTTGGTTCTTGCTGTAGGCTGTGGCCTGCGTCCATGTTGCACGTTGTGTGTGCCAGTCCTTATTTTACAGTACATTGTGTTTGGCTTCCTGTCTTGTATATTATGTGTGTAGTCAGGTCATGATGTACACTGTGTTTCTGTTGTAGCTCTGTGCTACACATTGTGTCATCAGTCCTTGTTGTATGCTGTATTTTTGTGTTGTCTGTGTATTGCGCAATGTATCTGTACCTCTGTGTAATTTATTTCTGTGTGTTTCATGTTGTGTGCTTCCAGGCCTTGACCTACACAGTGTTTCTGTGTTGCAGGCTGTGACAGTAGATGCCTCGCAGTGTATGTTGTGTGCTTTCAGGCCTTGACCTACACAGTGTTTCTGTGTTGCAGGCTGTGACAGTAGATGCCTCGCAGTGTAGTTGTGTCCTTTCTAGGCGTTGAGTATTGTAGTTCACGTATGTGTGCCTTGTCTTTTTGTTTCTCATTGTTACTGTAGACGCAGTATTTGCTGTAGAAAGTGTTTGTGCCCTTTGTCTGTACTGTATGTGTCTTTTGCCCTTCCTCTGAACGTCTTACTGTTGGTCCTCTGACGTATTCCTTGACATTGTGTACCTGTTTGCCTGTGTCCTGCTTTTCTGCCGTGGGCTAGATTGTGGTCACCTTCGGTCTGCAAATCAAATCTATTAGGATACCTTTATCTGATCACTGGGGAGCTTTCAGCAGGTGGCTGGTACAATGTTAACGAGTTCATTCTGGCATTGCCATCTCATTATCAGGCACTGCAGAAACGGCGAAACCCGCCAACTACGGGGCCACAACTCGTTGTTCTCGATTTTTAACCCGTTGTACTCCGATGAATTGGCTTCTAACATGGGAAAGGTAAGATGAAGGGCTGCGTTTCGCCTCATATTTATAGTGGTCAGGGAGGTTGTGGTTAATAAGGGAGTGAATGTGAGGAGAAACGTGAGTCTGTAGCTCTTCACGCCAAGAGCAGCAGATTCCTGCCACAGCTTCATTTCACTGCAGGTCAACACTGTTCACCCTGAGTCTTTGCTCCGTGTCTCTGTGTGGGCAAATAGGCCTTACATTAGGATATTCTCCAGATGCTATATTGCCCCCACTAACATGTTGCCAGCCGAAGACTGCGCATAAAAGATCTTGCTTCCTTTGCCTCTTAGAAATGGAAACTTAGAAAATCGACATATGGGGGATCTTTCTCAATGTGTATGGTTAAAGTCTCATGGTGACTCAATATGCTGGTGTGTTTTGTCCAAATTCACTATTACCCTGAAATGTATTCTGATTTGCTCTTATGCTAGCCAAGATCATGCCATGTTACGTGGGGATGTGTTTATTGATTATTTATAAATTGTACGACCAAATGATACAGTTAGATATTCTTCTGTTTCATTCTCTTCTCCTTTTCTGGTCTCTTTTCAATATTCTCTCTTCTTCTACTTTTTCTCCTTATTTATGTTGTGTTATGCATTATGAGATGATTTTTTTCTTCTTTTTCTTCTCTTTTGGACTCAATCTTGTGACCAGGTTTATAATTTTATGAAGCTTGTTTATTTCTAATTGTATTGCAAACTTTATTGGTGAAAATAAAAATGATAAAACGAAAAAAAAAAAAGAAAATCGAAAAATGCATGACATTGTGTTACTATGAGATTATCTCAGGCTCCAAAATAATTTCACCCTGGTAAGTAGCGACTAGACATCACCCACATTATTCTGAACTTCCTATCAGCTGCTGTAATATCCCAACCACCACCATGTAAAGTCGCCTGAGTGTGAGCATACTAGCTTTTTGATGTTTTAATATAAATGGTGCTGCTAATCAGATCTCAGTTTCATAATATTCCATGCTGAAAAGTGTAGCGCAAATATGTAGCTCTGCTGAAACTGTCTACTGAGACCTCTCAGCATCTGAGTTTGGCATAATGGCATTTACAGAGTAACAGGCACATTCCTATAGACAGCCTGATCAAACCCAAAGTTCCATCATCCGGACACTGCCGTTTAACTGTGCACAGCCCTTATCTAAATTATAGAATTGCGTGTTACCACGGCCTGGTGTCAAATTACATTATAAATATAAGCCATGTATAGTTTTGGCACGGTGGACTCAGGGAATCTACAATTACACTGGCCAAATCCCTTTGCTGGCATTTTACTGTCAGTTTGGTTGCTAGTGACTCATTACACTGAAAGGGCTTTTTGTGTATAAGCCATCTGGAAATGGATTTCACCCAAAACAAAACATTTAGGCCAAGCCCAGGACACACCCTCTTTTGACTCTCTGAGAAGGCTGGTTACCTTCCTCAGAAGACATGAGCTATCCCCAAGACTCTGAACACAGCATCCAGGTTTGGACATTTACAGAAGGCTACAAGGAGACCAATCAAATGGGCACATTGCCTATTTAAATGAGTGAGATCACACCTCTGCTGAATCATCTTTGGACCACAGAAGAAGGATTGCACCTGGAACTTTATCATTGCCCAAAAGCTCTCTTCTATAGATGTGAAGGTAAAAGCTCCAAGAAGGGAGAAAGATCCTTCGCTCAACCATCTCAGAAGAGCATGTTGGGTGACTTGATGTCTGGAGAGGGCCTGCCGCAAGCCGTGACCGCTGGTGCCCAGGAATCTGCTCACTGGATATGAGAGCCCCTACAACTGCTCTCCGGCAACCTGGATAAGAGGTGCAGAACACAGAATTATTACCTTGTCCCTGTAGACTCCGAACGGGATCCCCCATCAACCAGAATTTGTCATACCATCCTTCCTGCAGCACTTTGCCTATCCGCCGTGGCAGTGGTACACCTGTTGGCACCCCAGGGGGTTTGTTTCCCTCACATCATGCATGGAAACCTTCGATTTAGCGGTCCTCAGCCATGAGGGCTGCCATGTTGTTTGGATCACCCATGTACAGGTTACCAGTGCTGCTGTTCCACGCATTTGCATTGCGCATAGTGTGGGTCATTGGCCAGAGTAACCTCTATGCGGGTTGGGATCCTCGCTCTGATACCGGGTTCCCTTAATACCACTAAGAAGCACAGACCGCTGATGATGCTTGGTTTCTGGAGTGCCAGTCTCTGCCCCTTTTTTCCTGTCTCCTTGTGCCTTGCCTTGACCTTGCTTGCTTCCCCTTCCTTTGTGCCGCAACCTCCCTGGCTTCCTTGCAAAATGTACCTCTTTTACTATTTCCTTCTTCGTACCATCTGCGCTCCCCACACCCAGTGTTTATCTGTGTGGGTGGTCCTTCATGTGTGGTGTTGGGAAAGCTCTCTCTTTTCTGGGTTGAGTTGCTCATTTTTGGTCCTGGGGGATAGGGAGTGTTTTTCCATGCTGCTCACCCACCCGACCAGAACGGACAACCAGGAATACCACAATGCGCTGGACCACCCAAAGATCCTGATAGCAGGTACGGGGGGACACCAGGTGTGCATCTTGTCAGAAGTCAAGGAACAGCTCTGGGCCCTGTTTTCCAAGTTCAATCTGCTTTCAAGTTGACTCGGAAGCTTTGTTTTGTTTTTTGAGCCGCTGCAGGACCAAAAGAACTTTCTTTGTCACTCTACGCACTTCAAGACGCTGTAAACCGCTTTTTATTTAGTATTGCAAAACACATTATTGCATTTGAAAATGAAAACTGTAAGTGTAATATATTCATGTTTATTTGGAGGGTAGACAATGACTTTAAAATGTAAGAGTTACCAAGTGCAGTGTTCCTAACTGTAATACATTACTTGTTCAACATAATATTTCTTTGAATTCATGAAGGACTATGTTCCTAGAAAGAAAATGTAAACAATCACCATTTTGTTATACTTACCAGGAGTTGCCTGATATGCTGATCCTGTAATGACTGGCGTTGGTTTGTTCCCCCAGGGCAGCAGACACATTAGCCTTTCTGTGGTAAAGTGTAGATGTCTGATTATATATTGTGTGGGCCACACTCAAAGTGTTGGATGTTTTAATAAATACATCTTAAAGAAACGTTTGTAACAAAAAGATACCTTTTTGACAAGTTATGGGTGAAAAGGCTTTGGGACTTCAGCTTTTTTCCTAAATGATAACTTAAACAACTGTAGTCACACAAACCCTTTTGTGTGAACTGCAGCACACTATTCCCAAGAAAATTTCATAAATTCTCACTTCAATTGTTCATATATTTTCAAGAACAACTCATATATACAATTGTGGGGTGAAATAGCCCCGATGCCATAAGGAAAGGGCCAGAGTCAGTATGAGGGATCCCCAAAAGGAAAGGCATGTACAGAAATAATGTGGAAATGAGTATAATTGAGCATTAAAACATTGAGATGCATAAAAATGCCAATTGTCTGGCATGATAGCAAGACACCTTGAAATGTTTGCCAAAATTTTGGAGAGCTGAAATAACATTCTCAGAAACAACGGTCCACAGAAGCCTAAATGGGATATTAGCATTGTGTGCAGCAGATTGCTTGCTGTCGTGAACATTAAATAAAATAATTAATTCAGTTTTTCCCTTTCAACTAAAAATATGCTCATCCAAATGTGTGCAAGACTTTCAACATATGAATTTGGTTTCTGTCCTGTTGGAAGGCTGAACTGGGTTTATACTGCTGCAGAAAATGAAGGTGTTTTCACGGCTGAAAGTAACAAAATGACATTTCAATTGTGCCTTTAAAGTGACACTTTGCACGTCCTGAGGTGCCTCTAAAAATATAATTATGATGCCATTCACCACTGCATGCACGGAACAACTTTGCAGTGATACTTTGACATATTAAAATTGGGTGTATTTCAAACGTTCATGTCAGTTTAAAATGCGAGCTAAAAAGGCAAATTCCGCTGAGTTTGAAAGGCTTTGGCCTGGTTGCCATTTCCTGAGAAGTGAAACTGGATTCCTCCCTTTAGGTTGTCATGGAGACCAAGAGGGTTCCTGGAAACTTTAAATGGAGGGCTTCCCCTTAAAATTGGAGTTTAAATATTTGTCGAGATCACTTTTGCAGTGTGGCGAGATAAGGACAGCTCTGCTCTCCAGTTTTATGACACCAGGCCACTCAAGCGCAATAAAACATGCATTAGCTAGTGATTAGCTCTTGAAACTCTGAGCTAATCTAAACACAGGACCCCCTCTTGACTTTACAGCCAAGAACAGGGAGACTGCAAAGGTGGGAGCCAGAATTCAAGGAGGGACATGACTCCCAGTGTGTAAAATGGGAGGAATGTTTTTTATTGAATACAATTGAAAATATTGGTCGCACAATAGTCATTGTCAGATTTATGGAAAGGTGTCAAATAAGCCCTTCTGGTCCTACAAAAACGTTTTTTGTGAGACCAACAACCCCAAGTTATTTAGGAAAACATCATAGAGCCCTCCTTCTGAATGGGACTGGGATGACAATTTGATAAAACATGCAAAATATGATTCCTACACCGCCCACCAATGTCCATGCTTTTCATGGATATACTTCTGGAATAAATTAGGAAAAACTGTAGCTCTGCATAGGAATGACCTACAGACATCTGACGAGGCTTAGGTGAGTCACAGTAAAATGCCTTCATATGTGTCAAAATATGAAGATTAAGGTCACTTGTCGCCTAGTGAGATTTCTATGTTCCCAAACCAGACCGAGCCCCCCTGTCGAAGTAAGATTATGGATTGGTCTCCTCCCCTAGCCAGTCCAAGCACTTTCACATTTTCTAGACCTATCAGTACACAGATGGGTGTGGAGTATTGGACATTAACCAATCCTTTCTGCGGGAACTATGACACATTAGTGATGTAATTTGTCCTATAACTAAGTCACTCTGCCTCAAATCAAGACTCTTCCCACTAAATCCTGAGGTGAGCAGCTGGAGAAATCTGGAACCATCCCAGCACAGGGAGGCCTAACTTGCAGTGGAGCCAGGAGGTTTAATAGTTGCGTGGGGACCACTTGGAGGACAGAGGGAAGCGTTGACTGGCCCCATTGGCTGACCCAGCAGTGGTGCTCTGACACTCTCTGATGTCCAACATAGCCCTCTCCTGTACGTATAGCTATCCCAAGCCATAGATTGCATACATTCGATACTCTTTCAGCATTGAAATAGAGATTCCCCCATGGAAATATCCCCTCTCTTATGTGTCTGTGCATTTTGGTCATTTCCCATTGAAGAATCCTTTATTTGTCTGTGCAGTTTATTCATTTTCTCATTGAAGAATCCCTTATTTGCCTGTGTGTTTCAGTCATTGCCCCATTGGAGAATCCACATTTTCCTGTGTAAATCCTTAGTATATTTTTCTAAGTAAATCAATTAATTTCCCCATTTATTTCACAGGATTTGGTGGGTTGGAATTCGAAACCAACCATCCCTTCCCAGTGCATTGTGAATTGTTATAGTCATAAAAGTGTTGCCCAAAAGAATTAATCCCAATGTGATCTGATAAACAAACATATTTTGAGCTGATTGACTAAAACGGATATTTGTTTTCATGTTGCCACAACATTGGTGGCTGTTATAATTTGTTTATTCTAATTTGAAATTAAATAATAAATTAATAAAATATGTATTGATACACACTAGCCTGGTTTCTAGTCCATTGTGACACAGGGTGCATGTGGAATCTGGGTGCAAGACGGTTGGAGGCCTTCTAAAAAGAATCCGTAGTATTAAAAAAATCAAAGTGTTTTTATTGTGCGCCACACTCATTGTAGGGGAAGGAGATCCCTGACCTGCTTGTTGCTGTGTAATATATCGCGACACCATAGTACATTAAAAAATGTATAATTATATTATGATTTTATAATGTATAATTTTAATTTCACACATTAATCATACATTTGTTAAGTGCAGTCAATATATATTTGTTCATCATAAACATGTAATTATACAGAATCCATTACAACCTGTTCAAAATAAACAATATGCATTTCTTTCATAAGAACTCCAAGTGATTAAAAGAATGTTCAACTTGGCTAAATGTCCTGGTTTTTAGGCAACTCCATGCTTTCTTTGAAGGTAAAACGCCCTTCATCAGAAATGCACGTTTAAAGGAATGAATTATTAACATTGAGGAATTTAACAAATGAACTAAGAATCACTATTAAACCAGCGGATGAAGTTGAGGCAAGAGTGATCATGAATAGTGAGATATGATGTAGAGTGCCAGAGGCAACTAGAGGATAGGATAACATACCGACCTATTGACTATGATACCAATTAAGAAGTTGCATTATTAATCAAACATACTTTAGATTAAGCAATATATAATGGGTGGTTATCCGAAAAACAAAGGCATTTCTCACCAAAATATATCCATTATTGACCGTTTTTATGAGCTACCTAAGATCCATACATCAATGGTAAATCCACCGGGTATACCCATAATAGCTGTAACAAAAAGCTTACTTGAACCTCCAGCACACTATTTAGATGCAATTTTACAACCATTGATTATTGAAACTAAAACTTAAAAGACAATGGAGATTTTTTTAAACGTTCAGAAGCAATTCCTTGTTATGAAATAGACATCATAGTAACACGTGATGTGAATAGTCTTTATTTACGATTCCACATGGGGAAGGATTAGACTCAGTGGAATGGTTCCTACTGTAATTTGAGTAAATCCATCCAAGCAATTAAGTGTCCTTGTCAGTTATACTATGGCGCTAACCCCCCATGTTCCAAAGGCTGGAACGGGGGTTAATGGCCCAGCAGCCCGAGTTATTGGCCCAAGCGAAGCAAGAGCCAAAAACAATGGAACCGGGCCGTTACCACTGTTACCACCATTACTGCCCCATAGCGTCCCAATCACAGATGAAAACTACTATTCCAAGAGGACTGCCATAGAAAAGGAAGGCGGGGCTCTTCCCTTTCCATGGCAGCCTGAGGGAGCCGGGATGAGCACTCACCACCGCTGAAATAAGGCAAGTGGGGGTGCGGGAAGGTAAACTAAAAAGGGGGATGGAGAGTGGGGGGGAAGAGGGCAGTGGGGAACCAGCCGTCAGGTAGCCTGGAACGTGGGCTGAGCTTGTCGGTTTTCAACCTGCGTTCCTGGCCACCTGATTGACTGGCTCCCCCCACCAGGGTGCTAATATGCACTATTGACCACACAGAAAGCTACATTTCCCTGGTCAGAACATACATTGAAAAGCAGTTTAGAGATTAAAAGATCAACAGTAACCAATCATTTTAAATGTTTCAGACAGACTGTTTCTCAGATGCAATTTTTGACATGATTAACATACCTCAAACAGGGGGAAACATCACACAGAGACGTGCCCAAAGAGCACTGTTTTGCATTTACCAGTTATCATCATTAGCACTTAAAGGATTAAACATAGATTGGGATCTATGCTGTTACTTATGATAGTTCTTGTATTAAAAAAACATGTTTTTTTATTTGGCATTGAAATCCCTTGATTAGTTAATATAAACATCTTTACAAATATGATTACAGTTGGGTACCATCGATACATTCACTCTTATGGATGAATTGATGGTTGGAGATTGATTGCTTTCCATGGGGCAATAGCTGTTCTCTAGGGGGAATATTATGAACTCAAAATATTTATACTGAAATGACAATTTCTTCAGATGCAATTCTGGGCTACATATTCTGACTGTAATGATTTCTGACTATTTTTTACTTCTTATTGAATGTTGTTAAATGTGAATGAGTCTTTCCTAAAACATACAGTATATGCTCAGAATGTATTAGTGTAACAAATATAGCTGGAGGTTTTCTAAAATATGAGATTTGTGTAAAATATGGAGAATAGTGTACTGTGTTGAATAATGACATTAATTGATGTTGATGAGTGATTATCTCTAATTTATTGGAATATTCATTATCATATACAAGGTGCAAGTTTGGTTTCTTGAGTTTTAGGCAACTACGATACATCAAATGAAAAGCCCTTATAGATTGTGCAATGTTTGTTAGAGGGTTTGACCATTCCAAGGTGACCAGAAGGACACATACTAGTAGGATCCATTTTTGACAAATAGAAAGAGAACAGGGATCATGATATGTCATTTTCTCTAATTATATGTGTTTTGAGTTGTAGGCAACACTGTGATGGATCTAATGAGCTGCCCTGTGATGCATCTAATGAGCAGCCCTTATAGGTTGTCAGAATTGTGTTGCAGTGTTGGTTCATTAAAAGATGGCCACTGCTGGAGACATATCACCAGGAGCCATGTTTGACAAATAGAAAGATGCTAATACAAGGGAAGTGGAAGGTAGAAGTAAGAAGCAGGTCTTAGTTGGGAAAGGTTCATGCTGAATATGGAATATGGAGGTGGTTTTAAAGAATAGGAGTGGGTGCAAATGGATAATTTCCAACTGAACATTTGTTTTTTAAATGTCTTTTTGGTGTGTGTTTTGGAACACGCAAAAGCGAAATTATATAATAAAAGAAACGTTTAGCTGCAAATAAACATCCAAAATTGCAGTACCAAAGGTGATAATTTGTCCAGCTGGCAGAACGGAATTGTTGGCAATATTCACCAATTCCATTTCGCCAGTGGGATTTTCGCCCACCCCTATTAAAGAACCTGACTATAGTATTTATTTTCTTGGATTGTGTCCTTAGATTGATTCTGAAACCAAGTCACCTTCTATCTGGCTGAAATGTTACATAAAGAATGCTTATGGGTTTGGAATACTCCTTTTATGATTAATCAACTAGATGATTTGTTTATGAATTTGGAATTTAAGGTTGCTATTTTTTGTTTGAATTAAGCATGAATAGGATGGCTATAGTGGATTCTTCAAAAATATATTTTTTTGCTTTTATGTACTTCATGAGGTTCGAACACGTGTTTGTTTGGATTGTTACAGGCAGTGCAGAAAGATTAGAGGCTGCAAATCCTGATGGAGGACTTTTTACCTTCCAGAAAAGCATAAAGTTACCTAAAACCCAGGACTCTTCACCATGTTGAACATTATTTTAATCACTTAGAATACTTAAGAAAGAAATATATTGTGTTTATTTTGAAGGAAATTTAATAGATCCCGTATGATTTCATTTTAATAAAATGTTATGAAGGCAGATCTGACTGAACTTAACAAATGTATGTTTAAGGTGTGGAATTTAAATTATATACTTTTTAAATGTATTAAGGTATATATTAGTTGTTCTTGAAATCATATGAACAATTTATTTGAGAACCTCTGAGATTTTCTTAGGAAGGGTGGACTGCAGCTCACACAAAATGGTTCGTGTGACCACAGTTGTTTCAATTGTAGATATCCTACAGTGGTCACTCTCTGGGAACAGTCTGGAGTGGAGCCACCCAGTCGCTGCCTAAGAGATACAATTGTGTTTTTTCTTAGTGAGAGAATGTATGGGTACTTCTTCGAGGAGGACTGCCATGCCTTAGTGGTCCTATCAGTCCTATAGGCCTATAGGCTTGCCTAGGCCTAGCTTGCAGCACACTGTTTATTGTTGACTCTTTTAACACACTCACATTTCAAGAAAAAAAAGCATTGGCAAAGCCAATAGTTTTGGCATTTACTGCTGTTCTTTGCATTTTGGGTGGATTGGGGTAGAGGGAGTGGGGAGGTTGGGTGGGGGTTGAGGGCATGAAGGCAGGGTGGGTTCAGGTAGAGACAGTGGGGAAAGGTGGTTGGGGTAGAGAGAGTGGCAGTAGGGTGGGTGGATGGGGTAGAGAGTGGGGTTTTTTCAGTAGCAGTAGAGAGAGTGGGGTTATGGTGGATGGTTGTGGTAGAGAGTGTGGATATGGTGGGTGGGTGGAGGTAGCGAGTGTAGGTAGGGTGGATGGGTGACAGTAGGGAGAGTAGATTTAGGGTTGGTGTGTGGGGGTAGAGAGAGTGAAAGTATGGTGGGTGGTGGTAGAGGGTGTGGCGATAGGGTGGGGGATGGTGGGGTAGACAGAGGGATGTGTAGGGTAGGTAGGTGGGGTTAGAGTTGTAGTAGGATGGGCGGGTTGTATTAGAAAGAGCAGGGTTAGAGTGGGTGGTTGGGAGTAGAGAGAGTGGAGATAGGGTGGGTTGGGGTAGAGAGAGTCGGAGGCTGGGGGTATAGAGAGTTGTGATAGTCTGGGTGGGTGGGGCAGAGAGAGTGGGGGTAGAGTGGGTGGGTGTTTCAGAGAGTGTAGGGATAGGGTGGGTGTGTGGGGTTAGAGGGTTAGAGTGACATGTAATTTCATGATTAACCATGCTTTAAGTGGCATATTTGAGCCATATGGCCAAGCCTCGATGCATATGCAGATTCATATTTTGTAAACTCGAGAAATGCACATTACATTTAGGCGAGGTTAATCAAAAGTGTTGATAATTGTAAGTTGAACAGTTAATAGTGTTTTCATTCGCGAGTCTGGGACGGGTGGAAAATGGCCTTGTTACTAAAACATTTTGGACACTTATTGTAAACAAGACTCGGGTAGCAATATGAAAGAATTACAAAATTACAGAAGGAATACAGAACTTCCTGTGCAGCTTTTTAACGGGGGTGAAAGGTGCATTAGTCTTGTTCTTAAGACAAACAAAACGTCTGGCCTCGTAGGAAAGATGTTGGGCACTGATATTGAACTTGTTTACCCAACTTCTCGCTGCTGCCCAACTTCTAGCTGCTATCCACCTTCTAGCTATAGTAGGCGTGAACAGTGAGAGCCCAGATAATATAAAATGGGGCTGCATCTGAGTCCTGCAGAGGGAGATTTTGCTGTACACATCCAGGAGCTGGGCAAGATGAAAAAGAGGCAGACAGAAGGCTGGAGAGGGAGCAGCACCTGAGCAGAGGGGAGGGGTCAAGTCCCTCTCTTTCCATGTCTGGGTTTTAAAGCCACTAAATATAAATTCTGGCTTTTCTGAGACATTTTGAGTCCCCAGAGGACCCTGCCTATTGGCATTTGAGCAGAACTATTACATTTTCACTGAGCTGCATGGGGAATATTTGTTACCTTTCCACTGAAAGGCAAAACAGCTCACTACCTCAATTCTGATTGGCCGATGCTGGCACCATGGTTACTCCCAAATGACATGGAAACCTTTTTGAGGCATTTGCCCCAATTTTAAGGCATTTTGATTAAAAGACCATGGTGATTTTTATTGATGGGGTTTTATATTTTTGGCATTTTGGGGAATTATTCTTGGATTGTGTAAACCATTTCAGGCTCCAGGCTCCTCCAGCTCTCATCTACCTGCTTATTAAAAATAGTGAGTATGGAAGGTTTTTTGCCCTTCATTGATATCACATTGAGAAAGATATAGAGGTATTGAGGTATTGAAAGGGGAGGTGCTTTTAGGTACGTCTGTGAAGATTGCATAGCAAGATTTGGTGAAGTTGCCAAGCAAGACCTGGTGAGGCAGGTCGTTGCTTTTGAGGTGACCATGATATCTTGGAGAAGGTTGATCAGTCTTAAGTCTTGAGTAGATGTAGCGGCAATGAGAGGCAATGATAATGACTGCTGCTTATTCGTTAGTGACTTTTTGCATTTTAAGTGTGTTGTGCACAGTAACCATTATGGAAGTGATGTTTCTTTATTACCTATTTCTCATTATTAAAAGATTTACTTTATACCTGAGAGAGTAAGAAGCATTAATTGAGTATGCATCACTGAGTGTCTTGTCAGAATCATTTGAACATAAACTTTAAGAGTGGGGCATGTAAGTAAATGTATGTTGTATTGGTGTGTTATATAAGGCACATTTCTTTTAATACACTTATGGAGGGTTACGGGAAAGTATGAGCAGTGAACTATCAATAAAGAATAATGTGACATTAGTAAACCTCTCCTGCGCAGATTAAAGAGATTAGTGGCCTACTTCAGCGGTTGTTGCCTTCCCTCTTTACTGATGCACAGTGACACATATACGCTCTTCCCTGTCTATTCCTAGCACAGCCCCTACTGGGGAGGTCTTGGATACTCCCCTGGTGGTAGAAGACGGGCTCTGGAGATAGGGGTGATAAGAATCACGTCACTTTTGGTGACCGCGGAAGGACATTGCACATCCTTTCCCTATGGAGCCACTGAAGAGGGGCTACTGGGGTTGCTACAGGCCTGGCATTACAAAGAATAATATACACTCTAGTGAAGAGCAAGGTGTGGAATAGATATATTAAAGCACTCAAGTAAAGAGCAGGGTGTCTTTTCAAACACATATACTTAACAGCTATCCAGCTACGAGGTATTAGAATGACTAAGCCACATGTTGATGTGCCTATACCTGTAAACTGCAGCAGTGCAGTAACCAGGTGGTTATAGGAAGGAAGTGTGAGATATCAACACTAACTTTGCAGTGGCAGTGCCTGAAGGATCGTCAGGGGAAACCCTGTTTACATTTATGAAGACACCTGGCATCAAGCCAGGAAACGTGTTTGAAATCATATACATTAGGAGGGATCTAAATCAAATACAGTGCACACCCTATAGGTATCCTGAGTTAGCCTTGCAGCAAGTGGACCATCAGAACTGGTTTCAAGGGGGCTTGACATACCCACTACAAGGGCTGGACATGGTCCTTTATCTATGGAAGGGTTAATCTTAGAACACATTCTTAGGTTCCACCCAAATAGGGGGGCACATTACCCATATATCAGGGAGCCCTATGATATTCTGGTAAGACATTTCAACACTGTCCACACTCAAGCTATAGAATATGGAGCCTTGGGAGGTGCTCCATTGTTCCTTTCACAGCGCTCCTGCTCCCGTTCGGGCCACCCGCACGCTACTGATTTTCTCTCTCTGCTTTATGAAACTCATCCATAGTAGCTCGGTACCGGTGAGCAGGTCAAATTAGTTCAAATGGGTTTGAGTATAGGTCAGGGTCTCACCGCCTGCCCCTCAGGCACTCCTGGGACCTGCACATGTCCCAGGTGAACTAGCACTGGCCCAAACAAGGCCGATAGGCTGCTTTCCGTCCTGCTCTGGCTCCCTGGAGATGCAGCTCCCTCTTCACGCTGCAGCCCTTCACACACATCGGACCAGCTTCTTGGCTTCCGCACTCCACTGGTTCATCCATCTAGCAACCCCAGCTCGCTCAATGACCCTGGCAGAATCACCCTTTATATACTGCAGGTGAGAGTTAATTGGAGTCAGGTTTGCACAGTTGAGGAAAAGTGCCTGATCCTGCCTGACTCTATTAGTGGGTGTTAGATGTATTCCTATGTTGTTGCTATGGGCAATCTTCATTATTATCATTAGCCTCTTCCTCATCCCAGTACTTGTTGTAAATGGGAAGGGGGAGATGAGGTGTGATTGAAAATTCCCCATTAGGGCTGAGGGAGAGTGGGCTTGTGTATAATGGGGAAATGGGGAATACCATGTCTCGCCCTTGGGTATTCTCCTTCCAACCCCCTGTGACCCTCCACTCAGACGATCCTCCCTCACTTGTCCACCCCCAGGGCCAGGATCCAAAAGCGATGGCCATTTCCTGGCCACCTGAATGGAAGATCCCAGGGGAGTAGGTGGGAGAATACTGTCAGATTTCTCAAAGACCCTTCATCTGTGTGGTTTGGACTGAACTGCTTCACAGGGAATGCTCAAAAGGAAAGCTACATTTCCTTGTTCTCGGCCCTTTCGATGTTCCACTGAGAAGCGCTAGGGTTGCAAGTCCAAGAACCACTGCATAACCCTCGGGTTAGATTATTTCCTATGACTGATCCATATTAGGGGGGAGTGGTCGGTGATCAATCTAAACTTTCGGCCTAATAAGTAATATTTGAGATGTATAATGACCCACTTGATCGCAAAAGATTCTAATTCAATCACCAAATAGTTATTTTCATTGGGGAACAGTTTTCAACTAGCATATAGAATGGGATGTTCTACCACGTCATGGTTCTGAGATAATATGGCATCTAAACCAGTCGAAGAGGCGTCAGTCTGTAATATGAAGTCTTTCAAAAAGTCTGCTACCTTGAGAATAGGGCCTTGACATAGCGTTTGTTTGATGGCCTGAAAGCATATGATGTCCTCTTCATCCCATTTTCGTTTCTGAGGTTCTGCGGTTTGTAGTTTGTCGCTCACTCTTTCAGTTTTACTGGAAAAGTTAGGTATGAATCTCTGGTACTACCCAATTAACCCCAGGAAAGATCTTTTTTAGTCTTGGGTGTAGGTGATTCTAAAACTGCTCTAAACTTTTCCTCTTGAGGTTGAAAGCTGACATTTGTGAGAAAAAAAAACCTAGATATTTCACGGCAGGTTGGGGCAACTTGCATTTTATTTGATTGGCTGTCAATCATGCTTTTCTCGATGATCTTAGTATAGTGTATAGATGGTACAAATGGTCTTCCCAGCTTTGACTGTGGATTAAAATGTCGTCGATGTAAGCCCCGCAAAATTCAGAATAAGGCTGGAGAATCTTATCCATCAACCTTTGGAAAGTTGCTGGGGCGCCATGTAACCCGAAGGGTAATAATTTAAACTGATATAGACCTATCAGGGTGGCAAAGGCAGTCTTGTCTTTATCTTGTCCATGTAGTGGGACTTGCCAATAACCCTTGTTTAAATCTAGGGTGGAAAAATAGACACTACTCAATTTATCGATAAGATCATCGAGGCATTGGGTAGGCGCCAAAGGCTGATATGTTGCTCACCTTTCAGAAGTCTATACAGAACCTCCAGCCTTTGTCTGGTTTTTCCACTAGCACAATGGGAGAGGACCACGGACTGGTAGATGGTTCAATTATGTTGGCCTGGATCTTTTGCTCTACCTCCTTGATGACAATATTTCTATGGACCTCAGGTATTCGATATGGTTTAAGATGTACTACCTTGCCTGAAGGGGTGCGGATATGATGGTATATTCTCTTCACCCTGCCAGACTCTTCACAGAAAACATCTGGGAATTGTTCTAGCCACTCAAGGAGATCTTGTTGTTGAATGTTAGTAAATATCAGCGGGAATTAGGGTGTTATTATTCACCTGGTCAGGCATCAAACAAGATAACCCCATGGCATTAGACTCAGAGATGTTCTCCTTCCACTCTTTCAACAAGTTTACATGGTAGATGTGCATCTTCTGGCGACGGTCTGGTTGGGCGATCTTATAATTACACGGTCCTGTCTTGTCCAATAACTCATATGTCCCATGCAATTTAGAAATAAGCTTGTTGTCTTAGGTAAGGCGAAGTACAAGGACCTTTTGCCCAATGGAGAATGACCTAAGGGAGATTTATTTGTCATAAAATGCCTTTTATTGACTTTAGGCTCCACCATGGTAGTATTGTACCAGGGATCGAACAGATGTCATATGTTCTCTTAACCGAGAGACTGTCTGGGAGAGGGTATTGGAGCATCCTCCCTTCCCTCCCATGTTTCTCAAAGCATGTCTAAAACATCTTTGGCTTCTCGCCCATATAGTAACTTGAAGGGTGAGACACCAATGGAGCTTGAGGTGTTTTTCTTATGGCAAACAAGGCCCATGAAATCATCTGACCCCAGTTGGTTCTGTCCTTGACAACTAGTTTTCTAAGAATGGTTTTAAGGATCTTGTTAAACCGTTCAACTAAGCTGTCCATTTGGGGATGGTAAACGGAAGTCTTCAAGGTGGTTATGTGAAGTAGCTCTTTTACCTCCCCCACAAGCTTACTCATAAAGGTGGTACACTGGTCTGTAAGGATTTATTTAGGAAAGCCCACTCGAGAGACGAAGGAAAGTAAATGTTTTAGGATCTGCTGGGTGGTGGTATTGCACAGGGGAAATGCCTCTGGGTATTTGGTGGCATAGTTAAGTATTACTAGCACATATTTTTTCCTTAACTTGGATTTTTCAAGGCGTCCAATAATGTCCATCCCATTCTTCGAGGATGGTACTTCGATGATGGGTAATGGATTTAAAGGGGCTGGTGGTAAGTGAGGGCTGGTACGCTGACATATTTCACACATCTGGATGACATTTTTCATGTCGACATGTATCTCTGGCCAGTAGAACTGTCTGTCTAGGTGAGCCTGAGATTTGGCCTGGCCCAGATGTCCTCCTGTAAGATGTGAGTGTGCAATCTCGAACACTATCTGTTTGAGACTTTGGGGAACCACTAGCTGGGTTTTTGGCGTCCCTTCCAGAGTAACATCCCCTCTATACAGAAGCCCTTTCTTTAAAAAGAAAAATGGCTCCCCTCCCTTTCAACCCTGAGACTCAGGTCCAACTTGTAGTAGGGGTTCAGAGAGTAAGGGATTGTTTTGCTGAGCAAAGGCCAAATTGGGAAGTATGTCAGAACTTGTATCACTGATGTGTGTCAGTTGGATAGAACTAGCTTGGGCATCAGCTCCCCCAAAGCCTAAAGCACCTCTCTCAGTGGTATCTTTCTCATCCTCTTCTTTGAACCCATGTAGCATCATCCTCTCAAGTATCCCCTGGGCTATTTGATCCCCTGCTGGATTTGAAAGGCCTCTTCCCCATGATTGTGGAGCAATACTTTCATATCCCCTCTAAAATCATGGTTGATTACCCCTGCCAGGACATCGATGCCAAACTTCCAAGCAAGTTGTGATTTGGGTGCCAACCTGATGTAGATTCTGAGAGGTGGAATAAGGAAAAGATCATTAGGGATGAGACGTCTTTCTTTTGGTGGGATGGTTTCTGACTGGGTACTACAAAGATCAAACCCAGCAGAACCTTTAGTGGCCACAGTGGGGTTGGAGGCTCTATCACATAACTGCTGATATTTTATGGTCCCCAACCTCTTTCGGTTGAGTTGCATCCCACTCTGACATCATATGTGAGACAGGCATTGTATCAAGAGAGACATAGGGCCTCATTACGACCCAGGCGGTAAGTTACCGCCTGGGCCGTCACTTTACCACCATGGCGTAAACTACG
Source organism: Ambystoma mexicanum (assembly GCF_040938575.1). Taxonomy (NCBI): domain Eukaryota; kingdom Metazoa; phylum Chordata; class Amphibia; order Caudata; family Ambystomatidae; genus Ambystoma; species Ambystoma mexicanum. The sequence continues at coordinate 569,874,864 of NC_090936.1, read as the reverse complement.
TTTACGCCATGGTGGTTGGCGGACTTACCGCCCCATTCCGACCTTGGCGGGGCGGTAAGTCCCCAATCCCCATTTACCCTTCCCCATTCCCATTTTTGCCCCATAGGGCATAATGGGAGTGGGGAAGGCGTTAATTACGCCACCGTAAATTACGGTGGCGTAATTAACTCCATGGTCCCTTAGCGCCATGGATTTTAACACCCGCTAAAAGCGGGTGTTAAAAGCTCCATGGCGCTAAGGGACCTCGTAATTGGCGGTAAGGGGTCGGCGCAGCTAAGACTCAAAAGTAACAGTTTGAAAATCTTTATTATCAATCTTTGCGAGGTTGGTGTGATGCCTATCTGGCCCTAACTCTAAGGGAGTTGTTCCCTCAATGGATGTTTCTAAGGGCCGGCGATGTCCGTAAGTGCAAAACCAAAGTTTGTCTGTGTCCAAACCTATACTTGCCCTCACTCTTAAACCAAATGTGACACAGGGTCTTCTAAAAAGAAAAATGGTGATTCAAAAGAAAATGTAAACCACAGCTAGTTTCAAGTAGTCTTACCAATGGGTTTAATTCTGCCAGTTCAAAATAGCTAAACTCAAAAGGGTTGCCCTTGGAACCTCCAACATAGGGCTCTTGCATCAAACCAATAAAGTTCACAAGCTCTCTCGTCGCTTGGGGTTTCCTTCCCCAAGTTTCGATCCTTCCAGTTCCAAATAAAAAGACACAGTTCCTGTTAGGCCTCTCAGGGTTCCCTTCCCCAAGTCTAAGCCTCTCTTCACAAAGTTCAGCAATGCCTTTAGTGAGCCTCTTAGGGTTCCCTTCCCCAAGCCTAGGCCCCTCTGGTTTCAAACAAACAAAAAAGTTCCTCTTGTCCGGATGTACCTTTCACTGTACAGTTTTTTCATGGGATAGTAGCAGAGACTTTCGTGAATGTTGGGTTTGTTGCTCCTCCCAAGCACGACCTCGCTGACCTCTAACCCGTCTCCTTATTCTCCCGCACCTTCTCCTCTTCTGTGCCTCTTTTACTATGTCCTTTTCTCCGTTGTTGTGTGTCCTGCACACCTCCTTTTCCTGTCATGCACAATTGCACCTTCTTTCATCTTTCAGTGCCTCTTGCATGTTTCTATTTACTTTTCACTGTGTGTTCTTGCACCTTCTTTGCCTCAATGTGCTCTTTGGCACCCTCTGTGTTTTCTTTAAGCCGCTTGCACCCCTATCTCAGTTTTGGGTTGCTTTCACCCTCTCATGATTGTCCATTTTCCTTCTCACTGTCTCTGTACTATCTCTCTCTGTTTTGGGTCGCTTGCGCCCCTCTCCTTTTTTTCGGGTCACTCGCATCCACTCTTAGCTGCTTTTGCACCACCAGCTCACTTGCTCTGTCTTTCTTTCCAACCGCGTGACCAGCGCCCTTTTTCTGACATTCTCCTTTCTTTTTCTTGACGCTTTCCAGCTTTCGCTTGCTTCGCTTTGCCGTCAACTTGTTTCACTTTGCTTTGCTTTCTTCCTGCTTTCGCTCACCAGGCTCGTCCTTTCACAGCGCTCCTGCTCCGGCCACCCACACGCAACTGAGTTTCTCTCTCTGCTTTGCAAAACTCATCCACAGTAGCCCGGCACCGGCGAGCAGGTCAAACGAATTCAACTGGGTTTGGGTAAAGGTCATAATCTCACCACCTGCCCCTCGGTCATCCCTGGGACCCGCACTCGTCCCAGGGGAATGAGCCCTAGCCCAAACAAGGCTGATAGGCTGCCTACCATCCTGATCCAGCTCCCTGGAGACACAGCTCCCTCGCCACGCTGCACCCCTTCGCACACACCAGGCCAGCATCTCGGCATCCCACACTACACCGGTTAATCCGGGCTCCTCTCCTTGCAGCCTTCTGCTCCTTTGCCTCCTGGTTCCATCCAGCAACCCCAGCTCGCTCCATGACCCTGGCAGATTCATCCTTTATATACTGCAAGTGAGAGTTAATTGGAGTCAGGTGTGTAGAGTTGGGGAAAAGTGCCTGACCTTGCCTGACTCTATTAGTTGGACAATTCAAAGGTATTAGATGGTAGGCCTCAGTTTGTATCCCGATGTCGTTGCTAATGCTAATCGTCGTTATTCTCGGTGGCCTCTTCCTCGTACAAGCATTTGTTGCAAATGGAGTGGGGGAGACGGGGTGTGATTAAAAATATCATATTAAGGCTGAGGGAGAATGGGTTGGTGTATAATGAGGAAAGGGGGAAAACCATGTCTCGCCCTTGGGTATTTTCCTCCCAGTCCCCTGTGACCCTCTTCTCAGGAGACCCTCCCTCGCTTGTACACTCCCAGGGTTGGGAACCAAAAGCAATGCCCCTTCCCTGGCCACATGAATGGAAGGTCCCAGCGGGAGTAGGTGGTAGAATACCGTCAAGTTTCGCACATCCGTCAGAATTTCTTTAGGAAATCCAATTCTGGAAACGAATCCCTACCCTGACGAGGATTTCCCTGCCTAAAATAAACTAATTGAAACACTTAAACAAAGTATATCTGTCCCTCACACTTATACATGCAACATATAAACAACGAAATGCATGGCAGTTCAAAACAATAAATAATGATTGAATTCACAATGTAACCACAATCTCTCTTCATAAACTGGTTGAACTCCCTTCCCCAGGTTTAAACGTGATACTGTTTCACAGTTCAAGAAAGTTCAAGAAAGAACACAAGGACATGCTGGTTTGTAACAAAGTTCCAATACAGTTCAATGGAGCTTCAACTTGTCATCAGAAAGTCCCAGCACAAAAAATATAAGACTCTTCTTCCTTAAACAGGTTCTCAGTTCCTCAACAGCAACAATGAATGTCTTGGACATGATGATTTGCCACACTGATAATTTAAGAAATACAACTTCTCTGCATCAGCCTTGCACAGCTGAGCGTGATCTGCAGGTCTCAGGTTTGAATCCCGGCAAGGCCAACTCAGCCTTTCATCCTTCCGAGGTCGATAAATGAGTACCCATTTCGGTTGGGTGATATTGTATGTAAATATGTGCTCTGTAAAGCGCTTTGGATTAAGGCTCTATATAAATAACACATCATTATCATTATCATTAAGGACAAACAAACAACATAGAATGTCTCTGTCAGGACCACTTTGTAGCACTTCCTCAACTTCCACCTAATTCCATGCCAGCCCTACAATCTCCAAAGGTTTGCTATCTGGGTAAAGTCCCCTGCCCGAAAAGCGTTTCACAACAAGTGGTTTTGTGGTCAAGATCAACTGACAAGAGGTTTACAACAGCTTCCCAGTATTCAAGACATTGCAGAGTCACAACTTTCAAAACCTTTCAGGGAAAACAAGATTCACATTGGTGCTCTTTAAGACTCTTCTGCAAATGATGCTCCTCTCCTTCTGGATATCTTTTCCAAGATGGGCAGCTCTTTTGCAACTCTTGTTTCCCCACTACACAAGTAACCAAAGACTTCTCCCTTGGTTTTGGCAATGTATGTTTATCCCAGCTTGTGCCATATGTTGTACACAGCATGGGCAACCAGTTTCAGAGCTTATAATCCTTGCAGTAGCCCCCCTCTGCTGTTGCCAATATTATCTAGATAGTATTTGCCTTGGTTTCAGTCTCTCTTGGCTTGGGTAATGCTTGTTGGCATTAACTCTTAACAAAGTCACCCCCTCGGGTTGCTGGGTTTTCCAAAGACTCACCCTTTTAAGGTTACAGTCATCTGGCTTTGATATATTAGGTTTTTGCTGCTTTTCCCTAGTTCGGTATTCAAAATAAACTTGGGAATCACTTGCTTCTGATGCTTTGCAATAGTTTGTTATTCAAAACCATTCTCTGAACTATTTTTACTTCTATGCGAGCGTTACTCACTCTCTGAATGGCTGCTTTCAACATGTGAGCGGGTACGAAGCACTCTGGGGTCACTGACAGCCTGTGAATTCACCGGATAAGACGTGTGCCCCCATTCCCCTCGCTGCTCACATGACTTCTGCTGCTGTGGCTCCTTGTGACCTGGCAAATTGATTCTGTTAGTTTGCTTTAGCCCACACCACCTACCCTCTCTTCTGGACAATTACGGCATTTCCCCTGAATTAATCATGTTTAAATTTGCTACTCAATGAGTTAACCTCAACTCTCAAATGTACTCTAGTGCTGAGACCAATTAAAAGTCTATTTTTCACCCTGTGTTCAAGTGAATCCGAAATAGGACACACGATTTCAATGTTCAGCCCCATGTGATGATTGAATTTGCATCTTAGAGGCTTTAAGCCCAATGCTCTAATCTATGGCAGTCAAATAATGGTTTACAGAGAGAATTATATCCAATTGGCATGTATTTGTGGAAATGTATTTTCACGGAAAAAAACAAGTATTACATATGGACAAATGTATGAAATTATCTGTTTCCTTCATACACATTAATAGCATGAAACAGACATAATTGCGATTGCTCCTAGTTTATGAGAGAGAGTCAAGATTCCATTAATGGTAGAAAGGCGAGTATTATACATCATTACTCTTTATTCTGATCCACAGCAGTAAGAAAATACAGAATAACTACAATAACCAGACTTCCCTGGGTATAATTAGTCCAGCCTCTTTAAAGACTCCATCCTCCTGTAGTCCTTCCTCTTTTCAAACATGCAACACATCATTCGTCTGAGAGTGCACCTTGCGGAAGACACAAGAGTAGCACCAGCAGAGCTTACAGCCATCGCGACCATCCTGAAGGAGCCGACTCCCAAAGAACAGAAGGGGTGGGCCAAGAAGTATCCATCTGAGAGGGAAAAAAAAACAACAGTTAGGTTGTGGAACCTAGGGTGGGATAATACTCACCTCCATAACATGAATAGAATCCTGTCTCCTTGTCATAAACTAGGAGCAATCGAAATATTATGACATGGCAGCAGGGCTTCCTACTATGCATGCAAAAAGCCTCTCTAAAACAGCATTAGGAGCATGCACAAAAGGTTTACAGTAAAACCAATTGAACGTCCCTGCATTGGACCAATCAGCAGCCCGCAAAATACCCTTCAGCCTTGACGTTGTTTAAACAGCTTTAGAAGCCATAGCCCCCATGCTGAATGAGCACAAATGAATTTCACATCCTTACTGTTCATGGCCTGTAAGAATGTCATTGTATTTTCCCTTGTTCCCTCCCTTCCCTTGGAGCGCTTTGAAACACATTGTGTATAGGCGCTATATAAATACACTATCATATCATATCCTATCATATCATACGTCCATCCCTGCACAATCCATGACCCAACAAGCCCATCTAGCCAAAGTGGGTGAAGAGACAGGGTGAAAAGGCATAAAAAGGAAAGGAACAGTTGATTAGATGCACCGTAACAACAGCCATTCAAGACTCATATACCCAAAGACACTGAAACATACAGAGTTGAGGAAGTTCCGAAAAGGAAGGGTATTAAATGATCCGAAAGCCAGATTTGGTATGGTGGTGGATGTGAAAGAGCACCCCCTCCTCGCAGATCTTCTGCTGGAAATGTACAAGGCCCTGATGTCGCCAACGCCACAAAAGGACACCAGACACATCAATATTACCAGATTAGCAGCCAGAGCCTGGAGAGATAAATCATTATTCCCTGCCCAAGTCCTTAACAGGGAGAAAACCAGGTTCACTTCCCACAGACAGGAGTATTTAGATACAGAAGGGGGCCTTGACAACCGGATACCCTTCAAGTGCCTACATATCAGCGGGTGCTTCCCCAACAGAATCAGGGCATGGTAAGCAGATATAGATGAACTTTAAGTATCAACCGTACAGTAGGACAGGGAGTCAACCAACCCTGCAAGAAAATGCACAACCTGCACTGTCCCAGCAGAAAAGGGATCCAAACCCCTTGAACCACACTCACAACCCCAGTTGTTCTATGCCCCCTCGTAAGACATGAGTATTCCGGGAGCCCAAAACCCCTTAAAGAATGCACCAGCTGACTGCGAAAGACCACTGGGGCCCAACTCCTCCTAAGACCAGCCAGGCAACCAGGTGTAGATCCCATTGAAGCACCAATGAATCGGGGTTGAGGGTTGGGGGTTGGAGTTCTGGAGTGGCAAGAAGAAGACATGGGGTGCCATAACCATGTGTCTCCACTAGCACCACTGTTGAAAGAATGCATTGGTCGTCATGTCAAATAGTCTCATACACCAGCTGAAAAAAACTAGAAGCTGCACAATTAGATGGGATGCAAACAGATTGCAATGGAACGTGCCCCAATGTCTTCTAGGTCCTGAAACAAAATGCTGCCTGAGCCTCCGATCACTGCTGTCCACCCAGTGATGAAAACACCAGTCTGCCACGAGATGGAGAGGCCCTGGAATATACTCTGCCCAAACCTTGAAACAATACCTCAGGCATAAATCCCCCTCAACTTGTTGATGTAATGAACGGCTAACACATTGTCCATGAATAGTCGGAAGACACAGTGGAAGAACCTGTATTCAAAGCATCTGATCGTAAACACCTCACTAGAATCGCCAAATAAATGATGTGCAACAATGACTCCCTCGGAGGTCATAGGCTTCCAATCAGGGTCTGCTCACACAGCACCCCCAAACCCTGTAGCTTGCATCAGATTCTAATTGTAGATTCTATAAAGAGGAGAAAATGCCTCTGCCATTCCATGCATTGAGATGTCTTACCCACCAGAGCAGCTCTTCTTTTGCTGTGCTTCATAACAATACCCAGTTGGAATACCCTAAACCTTTGAAAAGTCCATCAATCTTTAGTCTCTGAAGTGCTCTCTAATGCAGTGGATTTGGGAAGATCAAGTGGATGGAAGAGGAGAGAAGCCCTATTAGGCATGCTAAGTGCAGCACCGAAATGACGCACGTGTGGAGTGATCTCTTGATTTCTCTCCTGAGTAGCCCCAAGTGCCCCCTGGGTAGCTCAAAAGATGTTGCCTGTGAGTCTATGGTGAACCCCAGGAATTGCATACCTTGAGAAGGAACTTAGAATGATTTCTGTAAGTTTAAAAAGATACCCAGGGATTGAAGCAGGGACACTGCCATATGAGCTTGTGATTGAGAGACCTTCTAGAAGGCACTCATGATGAGAATGACATTGAGAGCCCTGAGAAACTCTGCCACTTGCCTGAGAAACTTAGTTAAGCCCCGGGGTGCAGAGAATAGACTAAAGGGAAGGATTTAAACCTGATAGCACTGCCCTTCCCAAAGAAAAAGCTTATGCGGCTCGAACACTGGGACCATGAGATAAGCGTCCTTCTAATCTAATCTCACAAACCAGTCTCCTAGTCTCAATATGTCTTTTAACACAGAAAGAGTCTCAGTCGTGAAGTGGTGATAAATCACATACTCATTCTGCTCCCTCAAATGTATCCCTGGTTTGAACCCCTTGTCCTTCTTCTGACCAGAAAGATTGGACTGAGAAATCTTCTGCAGTGAATGGGAGTCTGCTTTATCGCTGGCTTGGCCGGATTTCTGATTTCCTGCTGAAGTAGGGCTAATTGTCCTGAAGTGGGAGAATGGGACAAAAGACTCCCCCCCAATCCCCTCGCGCCCCTGACCTAGAGGATCGCGACCCCGACACCCGCCACGAGATGAATTTGCCTATTTACCAGACAACCAAATACCCTGGTACAGGAACATACGGATGTGCACACAAGCCTGCCCACCAGCCTGCCCTGCTCAAGCCGACACCTGCGGCATGAATGAACTCGACTGAACCATTCAACAGTAAATAAACACATCGTTAGAGATGCCATGACGACCTAGCCAACGGTCAGAACACCCGTGCAACCATGCACACTGGACACCCCCACACCAATCCACACGAAGAACATATTCAGTGCTATGACGTAGGTGACGGACACACCCACTGACGCGCATCTTTATTATTTTCACATAGGTTTTTCAAAATGCAGAAACGCAAGACGCACAAAGCACTCATCTAAAATGCTTGCTGACGCTTCTCCTAACCCATGCATTGTGATGAAAAATGCAACAAAGACATGATACTGGATATGAAGCAATATGATACCGTAACTTAAAGTGCTGTGCATTAAACATCCCCACCTATGCACCAGGCCCAAGTAGGCCGCAAGCAAGAGCCTCCACGAACATTGAACGAACAAGAGTACAATTGCTGACCCTGCAGAATGAGCCCAGCGAGAACTGACAGCCAAGGGGGCAATGTTGCAACTCGCATGCCACAAGCCGAAGCCAAGGTCACACCTGCAAACTAAGCCAGACACACAGCGGAAAATACAACATTAAATGTGCAGAATTCTGCCTCAACCACGGTCTCTCCTCACGTGACCAAGCCGAACCTGACAGGGTGCCAGACCCAGGAGGGAGAAGTCGCCTAGGTCCCACGTTTGAGACACAGGCTGCAACAATGAAATGACCCAATGGACACCTACAGTGGTGGGAATAGTCTGCTCTCAGGCATATCAGCAAATCCACGCATTGTCTGCATAAACACATAGTTACATATTGTTGCAAATGACAGGTACACCGCGAGCTGGGAACAACGATGGTCCCAGGCTGGGGGGCTCGCGAGTGGACCAATCAGAACATGGGGCACTCATCACTGACGTCATTAACATTAGCCAATCATTAGGGGTCTTCGTGTAACAATTTTCATGTATCTAATAGAAGGGACAACCCAAGTATACCACCTGACTGACCCTTAACCACTAACAGCGTTCTCTATACGTATGCTATACTAACCCTACCACTCGAGGAACCAATCCAGAGTGGCGATAGGTTTTTTGCTAACTTTCCCAGGTGACGCAAGGAGCGTGTCATACTGAGGCAAAAAGGGGCCTGCGAGCCCCACGAATTTTGAGAGTCAGGACGGACGCGTACGATCCTAGACCCATCCCTGCTGTTGTTCAATAAACAGCAGAACCACCTTGCTTCTTGTGTGTGTCTCATACTCATTTTTGGGATACACGGGAGGAGTTGGGGCCTCCCTGCCCGGAGGTCCGCGGACGGCCCAGCCGACCCCGGGAGAATTCCCCCCGACAAGTTGGAGGCACTGCTGAGATCTGTTTAAGATCTGCATTTTTATTTTTTCCGAGTGCTCTTGTTGCGAGGAGGCCCGGCAGCGCAGCCCCCTCTGCCGCTGCCCCCTTTTTGAGGACTACAGGACCATCGCGGAACTGCGAGAAGACCGGACAGCGCAATCCGGATATTGGCCTTCGGGAGCCGGTTGAGAAGTATCCCGCCCGCGGTTGGCGAGTTTCCAGACGTGGTCCAGACGAGGGGAGGTGGCGAGCCGCTTGGAGGGGTGCACACAGTCGAGCGGCCCCGCATCAAGAGAACTTGGTGAGTATGCCACGCCCAACAAGCAATGTGAAATTGTGAGGGAGGGGGGAGGAATAGAATACGGGAGGTGGGAGGTGTTAAACAGGTGCGCGGCGAAGGTTTGATAAATTAGTGTTGACGGTGAAGTGAATGGTAGCTGGACAAGTGCGAGAGCAGTCAGCTACGTTACGAAGAAGGAGGGGGCGGAGCACGAAAACATCACGTAAGGGTGTGTGTGTGTGTGGTTTCCTAAGAATTGGTGATTATTGATCAATGAGTAGATGAGGATCCCTATTGATCGAGCAGAAAACTCGATGGATAGATGACGTTTCCCTGTAGGCGGTAGCTAGCTGGTTGCCTAATATGGAAGATAATTGGCTGGTTAAGCCCTCCTGTCGAGGGGCGTATCACACGCGAGGCGACGCAGTGTGCGCAGTCTGATTATATTGTTGATTACCTTGTTCCAGGCGTGACAAGAGGGTGTCCGCTCATTTAGTCGAAAAAAAAAGATCGAATGACCATTTGGTCGAAACCAAATGGTCGAAAAAAAAATGGTCGAAATGTTTTTTTTATTTATTTATATATATATATTTTTGTTTTGTTTGGTTAAAAAAAAAAACATTTTTCAAAAGGGGGGTGGGGGGGGAACCCCCCCACAAACAAAAAAAAATGTAAAAAAAAAAAAAAAAAATTCGACCATTTGGATTTTGACCATTTGGTGTCGACCAAATGGTCATTCGACCATTTGGTTGTCGACCAAATGACTGGTAGCCGACAAGATGACAGCTGTGGGGTTAACGGGGGTAGATTGCATTGCAAACTTATTTCAAACTTTTAAAAACATGTAAAGAACTTACCGGTAGTTTTGGAAGAGGTTGGTGACGTCACCAGTAGGGCTTTCATAGGATATCTCGAGCACAAGGCATTGTTGGAGAGTGGTGGGGAAGAGAATAATGGTAAGGGAGTGGAGACGGAGATAAACGGTAACGATTAGATCGGGGCAAGGTGAAGAGAGGGACGTGGCCGCGCACGGAGAACGCCGGCCACGACAAGTGAAGAAAGAGGAGGAGGGGTGAAATAAAGTGGGACGGCTGTATAAGAACGTCACACAGGGCACGCAGCCGCAGGGGGCTACGTGCGCCTCAGCCGTAGGGGGCCGTAATGGTGTTAGGGGAAGGAAGAAAAGAGAGAAAAGAATATATAAATGCAAATGCTATATTTTACTATTTTCTTTTAGCGGACAATCGCAAGTCCCCAAAATTACGGGGCCAGGTAAAACATCTGAAATTGTATAGCGTTCATTATTAGCAAGATAACCGCTACCATATAGAGGGGGGATAACAACTCAGTGCTACTATGTCATACGGGACAGGATTGGGAGGGTGGGGGAACACCCTCACTACCCCGCTACAGCATATATGTAAAATACTGTCACCCCATAGGGAGAAACTGATCAAATACAGCATAGAATGGACACACGGGACGGACAACAAAATGACGACACCATGGCCGCCTAATGGCAGTTTCGACCCATACATCCAACACTCACTATTAACCCATCTACATAACACATACAAGGGGAGGAAGTTGACACACCACGTGGAGGTGTTTAACTTATGGAGAATGTTCCAGGGGTCCCGACCAGGACCAAACGGAATGTTCACTGTGGGGGAAACAAAGGAGGAGAAGAAGATTAAGGAGGAAGAAGAGAATGGGGAAAAAGAGAGTGAAGGCACACAGTGCATGGGGAACGGACAAGAGGGAGGAGAAAAGAGTAGCAACCTAAACGAAAAAGAAATAAAAAAGGAACAGGGCGACAAACATGCCCCTAGCGAAGGTAGTGAAAAAAGAGGAAGGGGGGTTATATCCTTTAACAGAACCACGAGAAATAGTGAGAGAACAATTAAGGGCGGCTGAGGGGTACGCGAACCCGGCATACAGCCCACCACCATATACAGCTACACGTGGCCACACGGGAGGGGAGCAGACAAGTACGGCGGGGCCAACTTATACGAAGATGCCCGCAGGGGAGGGGAGGACTAGCGAAGATCAAATCGCAGCAATAGGACATGATGAGTGGGTAGCTGCGTAGGTATTATTAAAATTACGAGGTTCATTAACAGGAGAAGAGAAGGAGGTAGTAAGGAAAATGGACGAGGATAATGAGAGAAAGAGCGAGATGAAAGGGGAAGGGGGGAAAAGAAAGGAGGAAGAGCTGTTACGAGAAAAAGAAGAGATTTTGGAGGAACGATTAGCAGAATTAAGGAATGAGCAAAATGCCCTGATCAAGCAGCTTGAGAGGGAGGAAAGAGAGAGAGCACGGGAAAGGAAAGAAAGTAAGAATGAGTTGGAAAAAATGAGGGAACGAACTGAAGAGCGAAAGAGAGAAGCTGAAAGGGTAAAGGCAGTAGCAGAAAGGGTATCCTGAGCAGCACAGCGCGACAAGAAAAGAGAGGAAGAAGAGAAAGAAAAAGAAATGGAAATGTGGAAGAGTAAAATACTATCAGAAACGACCAAGAAATACGAAGAATGGCGGATGATAGAAAGCATATTAGAGCGGGAAAGAGAGAGATGGGAAAGGAAAAGAGAAGAGGAAAGGATATTGGAAAAGATGAGTAGTGAAGTAATGGAGGAATTAATAATGAAAAGAGAGGAAATAGGTAGAAAGATAGCGGAGAAAAAAGAAGGGGAAAGAGAAGATAGGAGAGGGGAGAGTGAAGTAAGGAGATATGTACGCAGAGACACAGAAGTAGCAACAACATCAGCACAAAGGGGAGCAATTGGTAAAGAAGAACCGGGAGGAACGGATTTAATAGACTTAAAAACAGTAACGATTAGGGGGAAAAAGACAGATTGGGGGTTGTCGCTCCTGGATGACTTTTGTAGTGAGGAAGAAGAAGGAATGGAGAAGGAAGGAAGAAATAGAGAAAGGGAAAGCTTAGATAAATTGTACATCACCCGGACTAACAGGGAATCACCATGGGCCTGCAGAAGAAAGGAAGAACTGGTGGGAAGTGAGGGGGAAGAGCAAGGAATGGCGGGAAGGCAGACACGTGCAGCTACACCCTCATCATCCCGTCCAACATGCTCCACCACCCCACACTCATCCCGTGCAACATGCCCACCTACACCCGCACCCGCCCCTCACAAACACACACCCTACGCAGGCAGGCTTAGAGATCTCCCTGGACACAGGCAGGAAGAACGAATATACACGCCCGCATTAAATAAAGGAAATGATAAAAGAAGGGGAAGAGATGGAGGAGAAACAGTTACGAGCAGGGGAAATATGGACACAACAGACGATGTAGACGACACGGAAGAAGAGGAGGGGTATACGGACTCGACTCTGGGGAACCCAGGGGGTCAGACAGGACACAACCTAATGCCACTTTTGGAGAGGGGAGGGGTTAGACCACAATACATCCCTTGGAAGCATGCAGACAAGGAAAATATAAAGTGCAGGCTCCAATCATTAAGTGGAGGTGCGGGGAAATGGATATATGAAATGGAAAAACACACCGCAGGACAGAAACTGGCAGTAGGAGATGTAAAGGGCCTCCTAATATCAATATTGGGGGATGCAGCAGATGACATCTGGAGGAGAGCAGGCTTCCCCGGGGTCACAATAACAAACACATCACACGACGGGGCGCCATTCGCAAACTGCAGACATGCATTATGGCAAGCGCTGAGGGTACAATACCCAGACACATCAGACATAGGAGCGATTACTTCACGCAAGATGCGTGAGAACGAAGATCCTTTTGATTATATCCAGGAAATTCAAGAGAAGTGGCGTATGGAAACTAGAGAGCAATGGGACAAAACACCAGCAATATTCTATCATATACTAATACAAGGGCTCCCAGAAGCAGTGCAGAAACAATTGAAGAAAGTAGTGGGGATGGAAGCAAAAGCATGGCCAGAAATACAACTGACGATAGTACATCATTGTAGGACATGGCAAGAAAAGATGAAACAAAAGGAAGAGGATAGAAAAGCGGAAGAGGCTAAATTGGTGCAGAAAAAACGTACTAAATACACGATGGAGGGTGCACTAATAACTACACCTACAACAATGACACCAAACCCCACGCAAGTAGTGGCTGCACAAGATCCCTCCCAAATAAAATCATCACAGATTGTAGCACAACAGCTGCCACCACCCCCACCATACACGACTAACATGGGAGGAGGATACTCAACATCAGGAGCTGGATATTATAATTACAACAGGGGAAGGGGAGGAATGATGAGGGGGAGGGGATACGGCTATAACACACAACAGCAAGGGGGAGGATTCAGAAGTTTCTACCCCACTGGGCAACCAGTATACCAGGACAATTCAGGGAGTTTCCCATGGCAGACCAGGGAACCACTGGTATGTTGGATTTGTGGATTATTGGGACACATGTCACGCACATGTAGAATGAGACCCGGCACACCAGCATGGGGAGAACAGGGACAACAAGGGCCTACAAGGGAACAGCAGGGCCACCAACAACAGCAGGCACTGCAACCGGGAAATGTGCAGCAACAACTAGTAACACAACAACAGCCACAGACATATTCACTACCACAACAACAGGTAGCAATAACACAACAACCTCAAGTGCAGCAAGTACAGCAACCCGCTCAAATTCAAGACCATAAAGTAACCTCTACCAATACATAGCTACAGCAAACACAACTGGGAAGGGTGACGGTCCTGGGACATAACCCTTACACAGGAAGTGGTCAATCATTATACCCACAATAGGACAGCCCACAGACGGCCTTGGTGTGTCCCATCCTGTCGGTAACACCTAATAGTGCGGAGGAACCATGCATAGAGGTAACGATAGGTGACAAAAAATTATCATTCCTTGTTGACACCGGGGCAACCCGGTCTTGCATAAGGGAAGGTCAATTTAAGATGTCAGGTGAGGCCATGAACACCCAAGGATTCTCTGGGGCTATAGGGTTGGTTCCCTTTACTGATAACATCCCCTTATCGATAGGGGATTATGACATGTCCGTCCCGCTTTTATATTCAAGGGACTCACCAGTAAACATACTCGGGAGATACATAATGAGCAGGTTGAATATGACAATCTCCTTCACGGAGGACGGCATAATTTGTTCCACTCCTGGAATAAACATGCTCACTGCACGGCAAATTATGCAAGCATACTGTGGACAGACAGTGATTAGGGCTGAGCCAGTAGATGGCGAACTGTTCCAGTACGGAACAGACATGGCATTCGCATTGATGCCAGGAATAGAAGGAAAGATCTGGAGGAGGCCAACAGCCTATTTGTTTAGACCAGAAACACCAGCCAATGAACCTGAAGGAAAGGTGATTTCAGTGAGCATGGAGAGCATTATAGCGACTGCTGATTACATCGCAGTACATGCCCAAGACAGGGAAGGAAGAGCATGGAGGGCAGTGATAGCACTAGCTGAGGGATGCAGGCTCACCCAGGTGTCAGACGAGGAGATCTTTTCAGAAGAAAAGGAAGAGGGTGAAATGGTATTTATGATGAGTGTAGATATATGGCTAAGAGTGACATACAAACAAGTGGCACAGAAAATTGCAATGGCACTTGAAGCATCCACATCCACCCCAGTTCTCTTTTTTGAGGAGGATATGGCAAAAGTTCCAACATCATTGTGGACTACTAGTCCCTATGACGTGGGGTGTATAAAAAGTATCGGGGGAGTAAGAATAAAATTGAAAAAAGGTGCAATACTCCCTAGAGTGAAGCAATACCCACTATCAAAAGAGGCAGATGAGGGCATATATGAAACAATAACGGCCCTTATAAATAATGGCATATTGGTACCATTAGAATCACCATGTAACACAGCCGTATATCCAGTGCGCAAAGCTAAAGGAGGGTCTTGCCGTTTCATCCAGGACCTCAGGCCCTTGAACAACATAGTGGAAGCAGAATACCCCATAGCAGCAAACCCGGCCACAATATTGTGTGGAATTCCAGCAGAGGCATCACGATTTACAGTGACCTCAAAAATGCCTTTTTCTCAATACCCCTGCATCCAGATTCACAAGATCTGACAAGCTTCACGTACAGAAACACAAAATGGAAGCACACCAGATTGCCACAAGGGTACTGCGAGTCACCCTCAATTTTCAACAGAGTAATACAGATGGACTTGGGAAACATTGAATTGGAAAGCACAGTGTTGCAATATGTTGACGACATAATAATTTGCAGCACAAGCGAAAAAAGATGCAGGGAGGACTCATTGAAGATGCTGACAATATTGGCTGAAAAGGGTTACAAGGTAGACAAAGAAAAGTTACAGTACTGTCAGGAACAGGTATTATACATTGGTCAGCTGATATCCCAACACGGAAGAAAGATTGCACCACAAAGAGCACAGGCTATATCAAAAACGCCATTGCCACAAACAGTGAGGGAGCTGCAGCAGTTCCTGGGATTGTGCAACTACTGTAGAGCATGGGTATTTGATTACAGCTCATACATAGGACCCCTACTAGAAGCATTGAGAGAAGCTAACAAAGGGGAGAAAAAATTGGGGTGGACAATGGAAATGAAAGAGGCCTTTGATGAATTGAAAGACGCAATATCAACTGTTCAGGTACTGGCCACCCCAGATTATGAACGACAATTCTTTATATTTTCACATTGCGACTCAGCAGTAATGAAAGCAGTGTTGGCTCAAAAAACAAGCATGCGATACAAACCAGTAGCATTTTACAGTGGTCACTTGGATCCTGTTATGTTAGGTCATTTCCCTTGCGAACAAGGTCTCGCCACAGCTGCCTTCGCAGTAGAGAAATCATCATCTATTACAATGGGGTGCCCAACCACACTATTTGTGGAACATGCACTATTTGCAATATTGAACAAGCCTGAGTCCACACTAACCACGCAGAGGGCGTCAGGTTATGAGATCATCTTATCTAGACCAGAATTATCCATTGTTAGATGCAGCACAGTTAATCCTGCAAGGTTTATAGCGGAAGTTATTGGGGAAGGCGACTATGCACATGATTGTACGCAGACTACTGAAATGTACTCATGTACTAGAAAAGTTGAAGAGGATGCGCTAAATGGAGGAGAGCTCTTGTTCATTAATGGGTCATCAACAATAGACGGGATTAACAAAATGGAGGAGAAGAGGGTTCAGGAGAGCTGACGGCACCCCAGTGCAACATGCTCTCTTATTAGCTGAGTTAATTGAAGTAATAAATGATCCCCAAGAACTAGCTTTGGTCAAATGTCTCGCACACACTAATGGAGAAGATCATATCTCAAAAGGAAATGCAGCAGCAGATGCACATGCGAAGTATGCTGCTTATTTTTGTGAGATATGGAACCCCCCAGAGTCAGAGAGAGGGAGAGGGAGGGGGATAGCTAAAGAGATGTTGATGAGAGAAGGGTACACTCATCTCCCAGCCACACAGATAATGGAGTTACAAGCGGCTGCACCAATGGCAGAAAAAGAAATATGGGTGAAAAGAGGATGTACAATGTCGCCAACTGACGCACTATGGCGTCAGGGTAACACTGGAAAGATGGTAATGCCATTGGCACTATTGAACACCGCCCTGAGCCAACTCCATCACCCAGCTCATACAGGCAAGGAAGTCATTGCAGCACAAATTAGGGAAGACTGGTTCTGCCCCGAGTTAAATTCCCATGTGACAAATTTTATCAGCAATTGTCTCACGTGTCAACAGTTTACGGCCGGTCACACACTGCAAGTGATAAAAAGTACTATACCCCGGCCAGAGGGACCCTTCCTGCACATCCATATTGATTACATTGATATGATCAACGTATGTCAAGGAAATAGGTATATGATTGTAGTGGTATGCCCATTCTCCAGGTGGATTGAGGCAGGACCCTGCTCACATCCAGATGCATTCAGAGCAGCTAAATTTCTAGTGAGGGAGGTTATTCCCAGGTGGGGAGTGTGCGAGGTACTGCGGTCGGATAACGGCCCGCATTTCGCTAATGAAATGTTCCAGCACATCACATCCTTACTGAACATCAAGCATAAATTTGCGTGTGCATATCACCCGCAGGCCAACGGTATGCGAACGCCTGAATGGCCTACTGAAGGAGGCAATTGCAAAGATACAGCAAACAACAAAGGAGAGTTGGTTGTATTGCCTTCCGCTAGCTTTAATTGAGCTGAGGAATAGACCAGGCTCTGACCACCACCTCACTCCTCACGAGGTGGTGACCGGACGTCAAATGCGCCTTCCTCTAACGCCAACATCAAGAGCATTCACAGACTATGAAAACACTGCAACTGTTCTTGGTGATGAAATGTACCAATATGTGTCTTCTTTGATTACTAGTGTAGTGTTTGTGTCTCAACAGCTCGAGCGCACGCGATGCGGGTCTAAGAGTTATCGACAAGAAGACGCGGACAAAGAATTGGAAAAGGAAAAACTGTGCAAAATTGCTAAAGGTGACCACGTGCTACTCCGCAATTTCAATAGAAAGTGGAACAGCCCACGCTTCACTGGTCCCCACCTGGTAGAGGAGGTATCTACGAGAGCACTAAAGTTGCAGGATAAGCGTGCTTGGAATAACCTACACGACGTGAAGATCTGCAAACTCCAGACCCGCCCTAGCGTCACCGACAGGGCCATTGGAAGAACAGCGACAGCGTCACCTACGGAGAAAGAGACATCTACCACAGCTGACGACCTCAGTGTCTCCATACCCTGCCACCCCCCAGAATACCCAGAGACAAGTACTGAAATAGAAACTGGTAATTCCCATACCGCCCACCCCATGGTCACACGATCAAAGAGTAAAGAGACTTCCGCCAGTTGAGCCCCAAACCCTCTGCCCACAAACCCCCTACCCACTACAGCCACCACCCAATTGAAGGACATTGTTTTGCACATATACACATGTAAACATGTGTATGTTTTCTTTTTCTTTCTCACACATGCAGGTACTGTGTATTATTGTATTGCTAAGAAAATAAGATAACAAACAGCGTACATTGCCCAGGAGTAGATGCTACCCTCAGACGATAATTACCCTGAAGCCCTATCACACCAATTTGTATATCACATAAAAAGGCCAAAGTACCTAAAAAGAAGGAGGATACGTGTTTACTACACCGCATTTATCTTGGCCATAGAACAATCAATGCCCCATCTTCACCAACACTTACCTGCCCTAAGAGACAGATCGCTTAGATTGGCGTGGGAACAGCTTTTCGCCTGGGCACTGAATGACTACTTGATAGGGAGGGCTTGATAATAACAACTAACAATAATAACAAGGTTATTGAGAATTTTCAGGCGGGCAACTTTAACGTTGAAAGAATAAGCTGCCGGACTGCAGCAAGGTAAGAGCAAATGCCGGTGAGACTAGCTTTTGTAATAAAGATGATAGGGGTTTTGATGATCACTGGTTTTTTGGCTGCCTCTGTATGGCAGAAAAGTTATGCTATCAATATTTTGGCTGCACCTAAACCTAATGTACCCCCACCCACGGCTGCAACAGGTGTTACGTCAGGTGGTACTAGCAAACCTCCACATAAGGGAAATAGAGTTAAACGCAGCACATACTCAGATAACAAAGGCATTGATAATTACATAACAGATTCAGCACACGTCTCGAACAACATGTTGTACTAGCACATGACCCAAATAGGTAAGCAGACAACAGAAGACAGCTGCTATGTCTGCTCATTGATCCGATACGCCATGAGCGCTTCTCGAACATTCGTTGCCACAGAAATAGATGAAAAGACAGCACAATGTATAATATACCTGGCACTATTCCAAACGAGAGGGAGATTTCAAGGGACGGTGGTGAGACTGGTGTGGAAAACGCGAGACACATATCCATACGAAAACAACTTCCTCAAGTCTTATTTGAGTTACCATAAGAGCAGTTTGCATGCTGAAGCATTCAGATACATGACAAGTGGTCCTGAAAAGGGAGAAATGAAGAAAGTAACACTGCAATACCTACCATGTGACTGGTACGCCACTGAAGTTCCTGGTACACAAGGATGTTGGGAAAGACCACTGGTAACAATAACAGGGAAGGTGTACATGAACAACAAATGGGACATAGGAGTGGTTGGCAGCAACATGGTAACAAGAGAAAATATTACCACTATTGATGAACACAATAACAGATGTTGGACGATTTGGGGCAAGTACGTACCCATGCTGACGTGGATGGAGAAGGATGAAGACCCAATGAGCTTACTGCCGCTGTCTGCACCTAAGCTATACTACCAACATAGAGGAGAAGTGGACGTGGGATACAACACCAACTGTGCCAGCGTGTTAGAGCTACCAGAGGAGGGAGCAGGAACAGCAGTATTAATGGACCACTACTGGGCCTGCGGAAACAAGGCATACCACACACTGCCCCCTCTGTGGAACGGTATATGCACAATGGTACACATTAATGTACCATCACTAGTGGTGCCCCAGAAACATGTGAACATGGCAAACTTCCCTAAAATGGATGAAGGAAACAAGAGGAAGAAGAGGTCTGTACAATCTCAGAGGGGGTCAGACAACGAAAACAACAACAACAATAATGTCCTGAATAGAAAAAAGAGACAAGGAGAACCTCTGACAGGAAATTACCTATGGGGAAGGTCGGAAACAGCACTCACTTCAATCCCACCAGAACACAGACTATTCAGCAGAGCAGCAATGTTTTTCTCGTCAATAATACATCCGGGACTACAAGCTTACGCAAACGTAAAATGGCTCCAGATATCCCGATGGAAGCTGAATATGACAATTAATTCTACAGTAAATGGATTCAACACAATAAAAGAGGAACTGCGAGCAGTGAGGATGGTAGCACTATGGAACAGATACGTATTAGATCTCCTTACAGCAATGGAAGGAGGAGTTTGCGCAAAGATAGGACAATCATGCTGCACATTTATTCCTGCTAACGATGCTGACAATGGTACACTCACCGAAGCAGTATCACAACTGGCCCAGATGCACTCCAAAATGATGGAAGAAAGTAAAGGATGACAGCTGGTTTTCATTGTTATGGTCATGGATGCCATCATGGCTGTCGGACGGACTGAAGATTATAGTTGGATGTATAATACTGGTTGGAGCTGCACTGATCATAATAAGGTTCTGGAAAGCCCGGAAAGCACGCACTACAGACGAAATGATCGAAATGGTTGGTATGCACCCCTTGATGCCGACTGATGATGGCCAGCACACAGACACAATAATAAAAGAAAGAGAAAAACTGTGCAAACAGATCATCACCAACCACCTGGACCCGCCATCCGTGAAGCTCGAAAACCCAAGAAACCCGAGGAGCTACATCGGGAAATGGGTATACTGCACACCTGGAGGAAGCTATGTGTATATGTATTGGTCATTTGAAGACCATGTCAACCACTATGGACACCTGGGAGGAGTAACTAAAATATGGAGAGTAAGAGGAGATAAGGAAAAAGATATGTTTGTGGTCGACAAGTCGACCAGAGGGGGGACTGAAGTGGGAGAATGGGACAAAAGACTCCCCCCAATCCCCTCGCGCCCCTGGCCTAGAGGATCGCGACCCCGACACCCGCCACGAGATGAATTTGCCTATTTACCAGACGACCAAATACCCTGGTACAGGAACATACAGATGTGCCCACCAACCTGCCCACCAGCCTGCCCTGCTCAAGCCGACACCTGCGGCATGGATGAACTTGACTGAACCGTTCAACAGTAAATAAACACATCGTTAGAGATGCCATGACGAACTAGCCAACGGTCAGAACACCCGTGCAACCATGCACACTGGTCACCCCCACACCAATCCACACGAAGAACATATTCAGTGCTATGACGTAGGTGACGGACACACCCACTGACGCGCATCTTTATTATTTTTCATATAGGTTTTTCAAAATGCAGAAACGCAAGACGCACAAAGCACTCATCTAAAATGCTTGCTGACGCTTCTCCTAACCCATGCATTGTGATGAAAAATGCAACGAAGACATGATACTGGATATGAAGCAATATGATACCGTAACTTAAAGTGCCGTGCATTAAACATCCCCACCTATGCACCAGGCCCAAGTAGGCCGCAAGAAAGAGCCTCCACGAACATTGAACGAACAAGAGTACAATTGCTGACCCTGCAGAATGAGCCCAGCGAGAACTGACAGCCAAGGGGGCAATGTTGCAACTCGCATGCCACAAGCCGAAGCCAAGGTCACACCTGCAAACTAAGCCAGACACACAGCAGAAAATACAACATTAAATGTGCAGAATTCTGCCTCAACCACGGTCTCTCCTCACGTGACCAAGCCGAACCTGACAGGGTGCCAGACCCAGGAGGGAGAAGTCGCCTAGGTCCCAATTTTGAGACACTGGCTGCAACAATGAAATGACCCAATGGACACCTACTTCGGTGGGAATAGTCTGCTCTCAGGCATATCAGCAAATCCAAGCATTGTCTGCATAAACACATAGTTACATATTGTTGCAAATGACAGGTACACCGCGAGCTGGGAACAACGATGGTCCCAGGCTGGGGGGCTCGCGAGTGGACCAATCAGAACATGGGGCACTCATCACTGACGCCATTAACATTAGCCAATCATTAGGGGTCTTTGTGTAACAATTTTCATGTATCTAATAGAAGGGACAACCCAAGTATACCACCTGACTGACCCTTAACCACTAACAGCGTCCTCTATACGTATGCTATACTAAACCTACCACTCGAGGAACCAATCCAGAGTGGCGATAGGTTTTTTGCTAACTTTCCCAGGTGACGCAAGTAGCGCGTCATACTGAGGCAAAAAGGGGCCTGCGAGCCCCACGAATTTCGAGAGTCAGGACGGACGCGTACGATCCTAGACCCATCCCTGCCGTTGTTCAATAAACAGCAGAACCACCTTGCTTCTTGTGTGTGTCTCATACTCATTTTTGGGATACGCGGGAGGAGTTGGGGCCTCCCTTCCCAGAGGTCCGCGGACGGCCCAGCCGACCCCAGGAGAATTCCCCCCGACAGTCCCTTGAAATGAATCGGGATTCCCTGGGATGCGACTGCACTGGGGAAGT
This sequence comes from Ambystoma mexicanum, assembly GCF_040938575.1. Lineage (NCBI taxonomy): Eukaryota > Metazoa > Chordata > Amphibia > Caudata > Ambystomatidae > Ambystoma > Ambystoma mexicanum. Next base: position 569,852,537 of record NC_090936.1, on the reverse strand, counting down.
CACAAATTCCAGACGGAACCATCAAACTTTTAACAATAACCACAGTCCTGAGAAAGAAGAGACCAAATGTCTGTGAAGAATCGTAAGTACGCCCCTGACCGGCCTCTGCATGTGCTGCCATAGTAAAGTACCTAACCAGAATGCAGTTGACCCTGCCTGGACCGCCTTTGGGGATGTAAGGACTGATTGGGTCTTTGAGGAGTGGTAACAATTTCTGGCTATCTTGAGCCTGATGGACCTGGGGTGGGGAGTACCAGCCAGCCACATGGCCCCTGCAACCAGACCTGAAAGGGACCCATGGAGCAAAACAATCTTCCAGAGTGAGGATTGGACCTTTTACAAGGTGGGAAATGTACCTGTGTAACAACTTAGCTCCTTGACAAAGTCATACCCAAACAGAAAAGGTCCGGAAGCCTCAGCACCGTTGGTGTCTGCCGATCCCCTTAACTGGGCACTTATTTTAAGTAGAACCCCTTATGTGTCTCTTGGATAATGGATGCATTGGTGTCTCCTAGAAAACATAAGACCCCTTGAGCCACTAATCTCCCCCAAAAGCCTTGGCATCCTCTGGCAAGTCCGGTACTTTTACCAAGGGTCTTCCAATGCTCAATCATTTTTCCTGATAGACCTGCCAAGCCTTTTCCTAGTTACCAACTTATGGTCTAGGGAAGGGGTGGAGGCCATGTGAAGAGCTAGGGAAGGGTTCAGATATTTAGCCCTTATATGATTTCTCGCTGCACTACATTTCCCATCATGACCGGTGCTCGCGCACTGGTACTGACACGTCTCCAGTGTGATACAGGCCATAACTGGCCCGCATCAGACGCGGGCCCTTTATGGCCTGTGTGGGAAATGTAGTGCAGCGAGTCCCCACAATCACCAAAGAACTCGGATGCACTAACTAAATGTGCATAAAAACTGTTTGACCTGTTCGGCCGGATCAACGGTCGGCGCATCCTTCTGCCCGCACTGCTTCTAGGTTAAAAGTGAGATGGTGAACAGGTGTGTTACCACACAGCTGCACTACAATAATCTATAATACTGTAGTTTGACAATACATTTCCCATAAGATCTGTTCTGCTAAATGGGAATTATGTATACCCTCGACTTGTTGTTGGGATTAAGGGGCGCTCCAGGCTTCCTTGGCCTCCATGCATTGAAAAAACAGACAAGTGGGTCTGGAGAAATCCAGGATTTTTACTGATTTAATCATGAGGGCCAATGGTTATAGCCAGAATTCCTGTTTGCAGGGGGCACTTATTAATGCTAGATCGGCAGTACAAAATGCGGTGACACTGAAAGATCTGATTATTACACTTAATCTAGATTGTCTTTTTATTACGGAAACATGGTCTCGGCTGAATTCTGTCTCACAGTTTCATTTACTTGTTCCTGCTGGATTTTGATTACATTTCAAAACCGAGAACCTAACGAAGGAGGGGTGTTTGCTATTATTTATAAACTGACACTTGGAATATCACATTTCCAGGTCCTAAAAGTACCTCAGTAAACAAATCTGTACAGGTCGTATTATGTTATCGACCTCCATGCCCCATTGCCCCCTTTCTGGAAAATATAGAAATTCATCTTGGGTCTGAAGCCTTGCAATACCCCAGATTGATGATTCTTGGGGACTTTAACGTCTGGTGTAATGTCCCCACTAATGCGTATTGGTTAAGGCTGAATAAACTAATTGTAGTTCACGATTTATCATTATTAACAACCCTAACCTCTCATGATTTAGGACATTGTCTGTACTTAGTTATCTCCAGAGGATTTGAATATTACTTATCATGATAAGGTAGCAGTCTCATGGTCAGATCACTTGGTTGTGGCATTTTCCATCGCCATCGACCACGGTGTTTCAGTAAAAATTGTCCCCAAAAACGTGGTTTTATCTTGCAGTAAGAAGGCCCTGGATGCCATCACAGGACCACAATTAACTGCAGAATTGTTAGCTTTCTCTGTCGATCGAGAATGTGAGGCATTCTACCAGACTAATATGTCATCACTGAAGAAGTGCTGCAATGCCAAAGCTCCCTTGAAAATAAAAAAATAAAAATAAAAATAAAAAATAGTCCATGGTTTTCCAGCTCCCTAAAAGAACTACAGCTAAATTATCCTAAGAAAGAAAAATTCTGGTTGAAAACCAAAGATATACTCTCTCGCCAAAGTGCAAAAATGGCATAAGGGGTGTACAAACAGGGAATAGTCCAGGCGAAATCACAGTTTTTTCAAACTCAAATTGAACTCTCAAAAAATAAATCTAAAGAACTTTTGATCATGATAAAAAATGTTCACATCACCATTTTGTGCATCATCTAAATTATCTCTGTCTCGTACGTTGGCAAATGAGTTTAACATTTTCTTTCATGAAAAGATCAACTCTATCCGAAGGAGTATTGGCGCTAAAACTACAACAGTATTGGCCCCTCCTCTGGCCCTGGATTCTTATATAATTTTGACACTTCCAGTGTCCTGCTTTTCACTCTTACCTGTAGATTCGAAAGACATTGAAGTCATGATTCAAAATCTTAAACCTATGAATCATGATTACGATCCTGTTGCAGCATATTTGGCAGTAAAGCATGCCCCTGCTCTTAAGTTTTTTATAACAGATTTTGTGAATGCAGTTTTGGCTCAGGGAATGTTTCCATTAGAACTAAAGAAACTGTTTCAGACCGTTATTAAAGACACCTACATCGGATCATCAGGCCTTGGCAAATTATCGCCCAATTGCGCGTCTGCCATGCCCTTCTAAGATTCTCGAAAAGATTGTTACCCTACAGTTGCAGACTTATTTGGAGGACAATTCCATTCTTGATACCTTCCAATCAGGCTTTAGGCCTGTGCACAGCTCTGGTTGCAGTATGGGACGACATTTTAAGGGCCACTGATGAAGGTGATCGTAGCATGCTGATAATGCTCGATCTATCAGTGGCATTTGATACAGTCGATTTTGGGCTCCTGTTGTTCAGACATTCCAAGGTTGCTCGGGTTTCAGAAAGCGCAATGAGATAGTTCTCCTATTTCTTAGAGAGTCATACTCAAGTGCTAAACTTGGAAGTTTTCACTCTGATGCTCTATTGGTCTTAAGTGGAGTACCACAGGGGTCATCACCATCCCCTATTTTGTTTAATGTCTATCTTCAACCTCTAATGAACATCTTCTCAAAGTTCAAACTGAATTACGATTCCTATACAGATGACACACAAATTTATGACAGAATAAAAAATGCACGAGACTGACTGAACGCATTCTAGCCTGTGCCAATGTGATCAAAAGCTGGATGACTGAAAGTAAGCTTCAACACAACCCCTCAAAAAGAGAGGTTATAGTTTTCGGGCCAAAACATCTTAGTGATTATCATAATATTACTACGTGCCCATATCTTTGATGCAGCAACATCCTTTTCAAATAGGGTAAAACATCTTGGCTGCATCTGGCAAGCATTTCTGGGCTGTAATGCCCATGTTTCAGAGGTGGCCAAGTCAGTGTTTTATCAACTCACACTTTTAAAACATATTCTGTCATTTATTTCTAAATCGAACCTTGCAGTGGTCATAGGGACAATGGTAAACTCCAGACTTACTATTGCGGTACTCTTCTTCTGGGTGCACCTGAGGGCTAACTCCAGAGGCTTCGGGTGGCTCAGAATGCCACTGTCAGACTGCTCTTCAGCTTGCCAGAAAATGGTCCCTATCTCTGCTTATCGGAGGAGACTGCACTGGCTGCTGGTTCGGAAAAGAATTGAATTTAGAGTACTGTGTCTTATTCATAAATGTATTTATGGAATGGCACCTAAATATCTGGTCTTAAAAATCAAGCATTACCAGCCTTTATGAGCCTTGCATTCATCTGGTAAAAATATGCAAGTCGTCCCGTTGTCTCATTGTGTTTCCTGGGATGTTAGGGGCCCTTGTCTCTGGAACACACTTCCAGATGATTTGCAGAAAAACAGCCCTATTGGCCTCTTCTCGAAGAATTTCAAAACTTTTTTGTTTCAGTGAATGTTTTATCATGTTTATAGCAGGGCAAAGGAATATAACATTAGAGCCTCGATGCAGGTTTTCTGCTTGGTTCCAGTAGAATATGCGAACTACAAATGTTAAATCAAATCAAATCAATGAGTGCCTTTAGCAACCTTGTCACAGACAGACCCAGCACCATCCCTGCCATGGAGTCACTGGGCAGAGGACAGTCACCTGCCCTGGCCTTTCCTCTTACAGGACACCCCCACTTCGCCCTGCCCGGCCCCCAACTGAACTAGGGAAGAAGTACCTGGTTTCCCAGAGGCCAGCACCTCAGATACTGAAGACTGAATGGTGCTAGGCAATGCAGCCATCTTCAGATCAAAATTCTTGTCTACTGCTTGAGACACGGACGTATTTACAAAAGAGACAAAGGGCCTCATTACAGGTTTGGTGGTAATTCAATGGTAATTCCGTTGAGGTGGATTTTGCGTTAACGCTGTGCGTCTCTGCGGAATTACTGCTGAATTACAACCTAGCAGGCGCATGCACACACCAATGGCAATAACAGTAATTCCGCACAGCGGAGTTACTGCCAAACAACCCGTGGTGCGGTAGAATTCTGTTAAAAAATGGGAAAATTACTGTTACCGCCATGGCTGTCAGCAGAAATTCCCCCCGTGGAAATTCTGCCAGTGGAAATTCGTCATCGCTATAAAGGAAGCTCCACAGTGGCCATTTTGAAAATCACAATCCATGGAATGTCTCTAGATAGGAGTGCCATCCAGACACCCAGCTAAGGCCAAACATATACACAGGAATTGGCAAAGGCAGGGTGCCGATATGAGGCAGCGCAAGCCCAAATTCAGTGAGCAGGAGCTCACTGTGCTGGCATAGCAAGTGGTTGCCAACTCAGATAAGCTATATGGGCATCTCACAGAAAGACCAGCCAACAGTGCAAAAAACACATATGGGCTGAAATCAGGGACAAGGTGGTGGCTGAAGGGAACGCCCAATGTGATACTGAGGTGGAATGACCTCAAGGTCAGGGCCTGGAGCTTCATCTCCATCCACTGCCGGGAGACAGCGCCATTGGAGGTGGCACAATGGAACCCATGCATCTAACACTGGGCCAGGAGATGGTTAATGGGAAACTGAACATGGTCAGGATCGAGGGCGTGAGTAGGGCAGAGCTAGGAGCCAGCAGCCAAGCTGAATCTGGTGAGTACCACAGTTAAACATCCAACGATGAATGGACACCCTACAGGCATGCTCAAACTCCCACACTGCCATGCATGCAAGCAAGCATCGTGACCCCTAGCAAGTAATCAACATCCATGTGAGGCACCAGGCCCCAATGACATCAGCCAATGGCCACAGGACCCCCCTGACATGACACTCATACACAGTCAACATAGCCACCATGCAACCAAGCAACTTGTCCTTGTCCATGGATGCAACTATGGCCCATGTACAGACACGTTGGGTCACATTGAGGAGTATACATCTGACAACATGGCCACCTGACCCACACACAACTGAATGCACTCTACCCACCTGACTGCACCACCATATACCTGCCACCAATAGTCCAGATGCACCACTGTACAGGACAGCCCATAACCCAAAGAAACCCTTGGATGTACCCCCAAATGAAGCTGGCAAACCCACACATGGCTGTCCAAACACAATGTATGCTATGTAGAGAGTGGCTGACACGTGATGCCACCCCCCAGGAGGCCCAACAGAGAGTGACGACATAGTACAAGTGACAGTGAAAGTTGTTTTGCCAAGCACCTCAGCAACAATGTGGTAACGCACATGTTAATTTGTCCCAAAAGGAACTCAAGACACCCAGGAAATGTCGCAGGAGCCTGGAACATCCACGACACCAGCACCAAGTACTTCCAGCAAGCAGCCAGGCCAAAGCAGTTCAGGGAGTGGTAGTGTGCCACCCAAGAAGAGGCACCAGTGCATCAGGCCACCGACAGACACTCTGGCCATCCAGACGGACAAGTCCATAGGACAAACACAGACCCCAAGTGTACAATCTGTGCCACCACAAAGATGCCAGGACAGTGCCATATCGGGTCCGCTGTGGATGCCCAGGTGGGTCAGGGGTATGATGCAAGCCAGAAATCACAGAAGGCCACTGCAGGCATGGATGTAGACCAGTATGAGGGTGTCTCCCCTGTATCCAGCCACCTACATTCCCCCGTCTGCCATTTTTCCCCTGAGTCCTCCCCCCTGTGCAGCCTCTCCCCAATGAACACACCACCAACCTGGCATGATTATCACCATGCCCTGCGCTATGCGCAGGACTCATCTGACGATCAGGCCAGGCACGCTCAGCATCATGCCCACCACAAGGAACATGATCAAATGCAAACACCACCACCAGTGCCTGTCCCCACTCTCCCAGCCATCTAGGACCATCTGGACCGGATGGAACAGAGGCAGGCAGAAGTGAGTGCTATTTCACAGGAACACTTGGGGCATGTTGAGGCCATGTGTGACTGCATCCAGCGGGCCTCGAGACAGTTGTCGCAGACAAGGAGGACAAGCGCAAGCGCTAATCCGAGTAGTACTCGGTGTTAGGGATGGTGTGGGGTGGTATTTGATGTTGAGGATGGTGTTCCTTTGTTGACAGTATTAAACACACTTGAATCATCTTCATATTGATACTATTCATTTAATTAAATTTAGACAGTTGCATTCATTGCATGTATGGGTTTCATGTGTCTGGAGTTAATAAAAATGTTCAATGAGCTCCTGGCAGACCAACCGACCTTCCCTTTTTCTTGCCCACAAATGGCCTGGGGTGCCCTGTTCCCTCCTTCAGCCTGTTCCGCATCAGAGCTAGGGGGTCATTGTCCTCATCTGCGGGCACTGCTACATTCCTGCGAATGCACATGTTGTGCAGCATGACACAGACCACTATGATTTCCCCCACTTTTTCAGGGTTGTACATCAGTGCACCACCTGTGTGATGTAGGCACCTGAACCTAGATTTCAGGAGGTCAAATGTCCTCTCAATGCATGATCTCGTTCTCCTCTGTGCCTCATTATAGCCCATCGTCTGCGGTGTAGCAGGTTTTGCATGGGGGTCATTATCTATGGTAACAGTGGGTATACAGTATCAGCTGCGAGACATGGCGGTGTGTGGTCCAGGGAACAAGTGCATGGCCTTGATGTACATACCCCTATGTGCATATCTCAGTGGATGGGCACATGGAACCTTGTGTGCATCGGGGGTTGTTGGGACATGGGCAACATGGCTACCTTGCCGTCATATGCATTGTGGGAGTCGGCAGTCATGTGTAGTCTGTCACTGATGTGACATTGGCAATGCACTGGTCAGCTACGTTGTGGCAGTACGCTATGTAGGGCACATGGATATGCTTACATGGGTTGTACGTTGATGTGCTTGCATAGTGCTGCCTTACATGCCTGGATGCCCTTTTTCATCACATGTGTCAGGTCTGTGTCCTAGGGGTGGGTCTGTCAGGGTGCCTGGCCTATTCTGGGTATTATTGCTGTTGCATCATGGGAATTGTGATTCATTCACTTTACTACTGCTTACATGCCCCAGGTGCATGTCAGTGCTTTTGGCAGTCAGGTCTGAGTGCTACTTACCCACGAGCCAGGTGTGCTGTCCTCTGTGCCTCTCCATGTATGCAAGCAGTGTGCTGTTGCACAGAATCAGTGCATCATGTGTGGGCCCAGGATATCGGGCACAGCAGTGACTGATGGTGAGATCAGCATCACAGGTCATCTGCACATTCATCAAGTGATATTGTTTCCGGTTACGGTATGCCTGTTATGTTGCCTGGGGTGGTACCAACGCCACATGGGTGCATTCTAATGCCACAATGGTGTTGAGGAAATGTGCTATGCTCTAGTACCTTTCCTCAGCAGAATGCACCTGTGCCTTGATGATGGGCATGGAGATGTGCTGATGTGCGTGCATCATTACTGCCTGCAGGACCTGGTCCAGCACCTTTGAAAATGTGGGCTGAGACATTCCATGCAGTGCCCCTACTGTGTGTTGGAAGGCACCTGTGCCACAGAAATGTAGGTCAGCCACACGCTTCAGCACGGGGGGTGGGCTGTTCAGATGAAAATGGCATTCTGCAGTTGTGCCTGTGTCAGGGTGAGCAGGTTGGCGATGGCTGGACGGTCCAGTCTGTTTAAAATGACTAATTGGATGTCCGTGAGTGTCCATGGGGATGGTCGGACACGTGGTATTAATGCCCTCCGGCGCATGAGTCTGCTACGCCTTGGTTGTGCCTGTCTCCTTCCCTTTTGTGGTCCAGCATGCTGCTGTAGCTCAATGTAGAGTAGCAGGTTTTGGAGCTCGTAATCTACGTCTGCTTGTGGCTGCATGTTTCTTGGATGTGTGTTGGGGATAGGTGTGGGCCTTTTATACTAGACTTGAGTGGATCAGGTGCACCTGGACCTTCATTTGTGACACATGTACGCATTTACCTCCACCTTTTTTGTGGAGGTAATTGTGCTGTGTTTTTGGAGGAATTTCCTCAGATTTTGGGAGGTAATTTAGATGTTTTTTTAACTTGTAATCTTGCAGTAATGGGTTTCTTAATATCCGTCAGAGAATTTAGCCCAGGCGCTGTTTCCACGGATTCTTGGTGGATTTAGCGTGTAAGGTAATTACCACCAATTTTTGGGTCACTTGCCTGTTACTGCCAACTTTACAATTTACCGTCAAACTTGTAATGGGGCCCAATGCTCTCTTGCCAAGCCTATTTGCGCAGTGGATCTTAATCCTCCCCCCCCCCCCCCCCCGAAGGGGTGTTAAAAAAAAGAGGGTCAGAATACCTATATTCTTGCAATGTAATGAAACCAAGGAATCTGCCCTTCTAACAGAAAAACCAGAGCCATATATGCAGGCAACCTGAAATTAAATCGTAACACCACTCAAGTAGGCGCGCTGCAATACGCCTGTGAGCGCTTTCCTCTAATCCGCATGCACAAATTAGAGGAAACACCCATCACAACGAGTCAGCACTGACAAGCTTGGGCTCATTAAAATGCAGAGAGCCTCCCGCTGAGGTCCCCTAACAAACGCCTACACCTGTGGCACCCACTTGCGCCTCTCAACACAGCAAGCCTCTGGGCGGGTGTAACAACTCTCCTCACACTGCTTATGCATATTGGAATCTGGAAATAATAATCACTGCCACCACGCACGCTTAAACCATAAAGACACACACACCCACACACACGCAATCAGTATACTTATCTGTGGAGCAGTAAGGAAAGAGGAACGACTAACTGAGGAGGATAGGAAGGCTGGACTATTTATGTCCAAGGGTATCTGGGTATTGTAGTTTTTCTGTATTTTCTTACTGATGCTACTGATATGGATCAGAATAAAGCGTAATGATGTATAATAGGAAGCCTGTGTGCCATGCCGTACAATGTGTGTTGGTCAAACAGATTTCTGTAGGAAGGAAAAAGTAACACAGGCTTGAGAATAGCAGTTTTGGCCACCCCACCCCTCAATTTACTACAGCTGCTTGAGTTGCCAGGCTAACATAATAACCAGAGAGGAAGTTCGTTCATAAAGTCATGAGAGTCCTACCTGCACACGCAGAAGGCACAACCGTTCCATGTTCTTAGGAACTCCATTCCTCGTGCATGGTGTCTTAGTAGAACCCACAATCAGCTCTTCTATGTTATACAGAACTACAAGGGACTGAATGTATAGAAGCACAGGTGCAACTAACAGGGGAGTGGAGTTGTGGAAGCTCAAGAGAAAAGGTGTACCCTGCAGTGTCTGTTTCTGATATGGCGCTATGTGAAGTTTAAGGGAGCAGGCATGCCCTGTTTCTATTAAGAAAGGCACCTACGAGAGCTAAACGAAGTACAAGAGAACATGTGTGTCCAGCAATATCAGTCTCTGAATAAAATAAAGGGACCCAGAGGGTCCAAAAATACCTTTATTTTTTCTAGAACTCACCTAGGCCACGTCTGTGCACCACTGGGGATCCAGCTTTATATTCTCAAAGATAGCCCCACAAGGATTGTGGAAGAGAATTTGAGGGGGGCGTAAGGATCGGGAGGTAGGGTTTTGCCACCAGCACTTTTGTTCCAGAAATCTGGGGTAGCTATACCTTGGATCGTGGAACCGCTCTTTTTAGTAAGAAGAAAACGATAGCCTATTTTTGGAAAGAAAATCATTTCTGACATGCAGAGATCAGCTCTCGATGTGCAATCCTCTAGCCCAAAGGGAATATCCTGAAAGGGAAGAGCATATTTACAAGAGTAAGCTATCCACATTCATGTGTAAATAATAAAATACTACTTACCTATGACATTCTGTAAAGGGGCACACGAAATCCTGCCTGCAGCCTAGACAGGCAGACACAGGAGGTGAGTCAGAATCCTGCCTGCAGCATAGACAGGCAGACACAGGAGGTGAGTCAGAATCCTGTCTGCAGCCTAGACAGGCATAGAGAGCCAGACACAGGAGGTGAGTCAGAATCCTGTCTGCAGCATAGACAGGCATAGAGAGCCAGACACAGGAGGTGAGTCAGAATCCTGTCTGCAGCATAGACAGGCATAGAGAGCCAGACACAGGAGGTGAGTCAGAATCCTGCCTGCAGCATAGACAGGCATAGAGTGCCAGACACAGGAGGTGAGTCAGAATCCTGCCTGCAGCATAGACAGGCAGACACAGGAGGTGGGTCAGAATCCTGCCTGAAGCATAGATAGGCTGACACAGGAGGTGGGTCAGAATCCTGCCTGCAGCATAGACAGGCAGACACAGGAGGTGAGTCAGAATCCCTCCTGCAGCATAGACAGGCAGACACAGGAGGTGGGTCAGAATCCTGCCTGCAGCATAGACAGGCATAGAGAGCCAGACACTGGAGATGATGCAGCATAGAAAGGCAGACACAGGAGGTGAGTCAGAATCCTGCCTGCAGCATAGACAGGCATAGAGCGCCAGACACAGGAGGTGAGTCAGAATCCTGCCTGCAGCATAAACAGGCATAGAGTGCCAGACACGGGAGGTGAGTCAGAATCCTGCCTGCAGCATAGGCAGGCACACACAGAGCGTGGGTCAGAATCCTGCCTGAAGCATAGATAGGCAGACACAGGAGGTGGGTCAGAATCCTGCCTGCAGCATAGACAGGCAGACACAGGAGGTGAGTCAGAATCCTGCCTGCAGCATAGACAGGCAGACACCGGAGGTGGGTCATAATCCTGCCTGCAGCATAGAGAGCCAGACACAGGAGGTGAGTCAGAATCCTGCCTGCAGCATAGACAGGCAGACACCGGAGGTGGGTCATAATCCTGCCTGCAGCATAGAGAGCCAGACACAGGAGGTGAGTCAGAATCATGCCTGCAGCATAGACAGGCATAGAGAGCCAGACACAGGAGGTGAGTCAGAATCCTGCCTGCAGCAGAGGCAGGCAGACACAGGAGGTGGGTCAGAATCCTGCCTGCAGCATAGACAGGCATAGAGAGCCAGACACTGGAGATGATGCAGCATAGAAAGGCAGACACAGGAGGTGAGTCAGAATCCTGCCTGCAGCATAGACAGGCATAGAGCGCCAGACACAGCAGGTGAGTCAGAATCCTGCCTGCAGCATAGAGAGCCAGACACGGGAGGTGAGTCAGAATCCTGCCTGCAGCATAGGCAGGCACACACAGAGCGTGGGTCAGAATCCTTCCTGAAGCATAGATAGGCAGACACAGGAGGTGGGTCAGAATCCTGCCTGCAGCATAGACAGGCAGACACAGGAGGTGAGTCAGAATCCTGCCTGCAGCATAGACAGGCAGACACCGGAGGTGGGTCATAATCCTGCCTGCAGCATAGAGAGCCAGACACAGGAGGTGAGTCAGAATCCTGCCTGCAGCATAGACAGGCAGACACCGGAGGTGGGTCATAATCCTGCCTGCAGCATAGAGAGCCAGACACAGGAGGTGAGTCAGAATCATGCCTGCAGCATAGACAGGCATAGAGAGCCAGACACAGGAGGTGAGTCAGAATCCTGCCTGCAGCATAGACAGGCAGACACAGGAGGTGGGTCAGAATCCTGCCTGCAGCAGAGGCAGGCAGACACAGGAGGTGGGTCAGAATCCTGCCTGCAGCATAGACAGGCATAGAGAGCCAGACACTGGAGATGATGCAGCATAGAAAGGCAGACACAGGAGGTGAGTCAGAATCCTGCCTGCAGCATAGACAGGCATAGAGCGCCAGACACAGCAGGTGAGTCAGAATCCTGCCTGCAGCATAGAGAGCCAGACACGGGAGGTGAGTCAGAATCCTGCCTGCAGCATAGGCAGGCACACACAGAGCGTGGGTCAGAATCCTTCCTGAAGCATAGATAGGCAGACACAGGAGGTGGGTCAGAATCCTGCCTGCAGCATAGACAGGCAGACACAGGAGGTGAGTCAGAATCCTGCCTGCAGCATAGACAGGCAGACACCGGAGGTGGGTCATAATCCTGCCTGCAGCATAGAGAGCCAGACACAGGAGGTGAGTCAGAATCCTGCCTGCAGCATAGACAGGCAGACACCGGAGGTGGGTCATAATCCTGCCTGCAGCATAGAGAGCCAGACACAGGAGGTGAGTCAGAATCATGCCTGCAGCATAGACAGGCATAGAGAGCCAGACACAGGAGGTGAGTCAGAATCCTGCCTGCAGCATAGACAGGCAGACACAGGAGGTGGGTCAGAATCCTGCCTGCAGCATAGACAGGCAGACACAGGAGGTGAGTCAGAATCCCTCCTGCAGCATAGACAGGCAGACACAGGAGGTGGGTCAGAATCCTGCCTGCAGCACAGAGAGCCAGACACAGGAGGTGAGTCAGAATCCTGCCTGCAGCATAGACAGGCAGACACAGGAGGTGAGTCAGAATCCTGCCTGCAGCATTGACAGGCATATGACAGGCATAGAGAGCCAGACACAGGAGGTGAGTCAGAATCCTGTCTGCAGCATAGCCAGGCATAGAGTGCCAGACAAAGGAGGTGAGTCAGAATCCTGCCTGCAGCATAGGCAGGCACACACAGGAATTGGGTCAGAATCCTGCCTGAAGCATAGATAGGCAGACACAGGAGGTGGGTCGGAATCCTGCCTGCAGCATAGACAGGCAGACACAGGAGGTGAGTCAGAATCCTGCCTGCAGCATAGACAGGCAGACACAGGAGGTGGGTCAGAATCCTGCCTGCAGCATAGAGAGCCAGGCACAGGAGGTGAGTCAGAATCCTGCCTGCAGCATAGACAGGCATAGAGAGCCAGACACAGGAGGTGAGCCAGAATCCTGCTTGCAGCATAGACAGGCATAGAGAGCCAGACACAGAAGGTGAGTCAGAATCCTGCCTGCAGCATAGACAAGCATAGAGAGCCAGACACAGGAGGTGAGTCAGAATCCTGTCTGCAGCATAGACAGGCATAGAGTGCCAGACACGGGAGGTGAGTCAGAATCCTGCCTGCAGCATAGGCAGGCACACACAGAGGGTGGGTCAGAATCCTGCCTGAAGCATAGACAGGCAGACACAGGAGGTGAGTCAGAATCATGCCTGCAGTATAGACAGGCAGACACCGGAGGTGGGTCAGAATCCTGCCTGCAGCATAGAGAGCCAGACACAGGAGGTGAGTCAGAATCATGCCTGCAGCATAGACAGGCATAGAGAGCCAGACACAGGAGGTGAGTCATAATCATGCCTGCAGCATAGACAGGCAGACACAGGAGGTGAGTCAGAATCCCTCCTGCAGCATAGACAGGCAGACACAGGAGGTGGGTCAGAATCCTGCCTGCAGCACAGAGAGCCAGACACAGGAGGTGAGTCAGAATCCTGCCTGCAGCATAGACACGCATAGAGAGCCAGACACAGGAGATGAGTCAGAATCCTGCCTGCAGCATAGACAGGCAGACACAGGAGGTGAGTCAGAATCCTGCCTGCAGCATTGACAGGCATAGAGAGCCAGACACAGGAGGTGAGTCAGAATCCTGTCTGCAGCATAGACAGGCACAGAGTGCCAGACACAGGAGGTGAGTCAGAATCCTGCCTGCAGCATAGGCAGGCACACACAGAGCGTGGGTCAGAATCCTGCCTGAAGCATAGATAGGCAGACACCGGAGGTGGGTCGGAATCCTGCCTGCAGCATAGACACGCAGGCACAGGAGTTGAGTCAGAATCCTGCCTGCAGCATAGACAGGCAGACACAGGAGGTGGGTCAGAATCCTGCCTGCAGCATAGAGAGCCAGACACAGGAGGTGAGTCAGATTCCTGCCTGCAGCATAGACAGGCATAGAGAGCCAGACACAGGAGGTGAGCCAGAATCCTGCCTGCAGAATAGACAGGCATAGAGAGCCAGACACAGAAGGTGAGTCAGAATCCTGCCTGCAGCATAGACAGGCATAGAGAGCCAGACACAGGAGATGAGTCAGAATCCTGCCTGCAGCATAGACAGGCAGACACAGGAGGTGAGTCAGAATCCTGCCTGCAGCATTGCCAGGCACAGAGAGCCAGACACAGGAGGTGATTCAGTATCCTGCCTGCAGCATTGACAGGCATAGAGTGCCAGACACAGGAGGTGAGTCAGAATCCTGCCTGCAGCACAGACAAGCAGACACAGGAGGTGGGTCAGAATCCTGCTTGAAGCATAGATAGGCAGACACAGGAGGTGGGTCAGAATCCTGCCTGCAGCATAGACAGGCAGACACAGGAGGTGAGTCAGAATCCCTCCTGCAGCATAGACAGGCAGACACAGGAGGTGGGTCAGAATCCTGCCTGCAGCATAGACACGCATAGAGAGCCAGACACAGGAGATGAGTCAGAATCCTGCCTGCAGCAGAGACAGGCAGACACAGGAGGTGAGTCAGAATCCTGCCTGCAGCATTGACAGGCATAGAGAGCCAGACACAGGAGGTGAGTCAGAATCCTGTCTGCAGCATAGACAGGCATAGAGTGCCAGACACAGGAGGTGGGTCAGAATCCTGCCTGCAGCATTGACAGGCATAGAGAGCCAGACACAGGAGGCGAGTCAGAATCCTGTCTGCAGCATAGACAGGCATAGAGTGCCAGACACAGGAGGTGAGTCAGAATCCTGCCTGCAGCATAGGCAGGCACACACAGAGCGTGGGTCAGAATCCTGCCTGAAGCATAGATAGGCAGACACCGGAGGTGGGTCGGAATCCTGCCTGCAGCATAGACACGCAGGCACAGGAGTTGAGTCAGAATCCTGCCTGCAGCATAGACAGGCAGACACAGGAGGTGGGTCAGAATCCTGCCTGCAGCATAGACAGGCATAGAGAGCCAGACACAGGAGGTGAGCCAGAATCCTGCCTGCAGAATAGACAGGCATAGAGAGCCAGACACAGAAGGTGAGTCAGAATCCTGCCTGCAGCATAGACAGGCATAGAGAGCCAGACACAGGAGATGAGTCAGAATCCTTCCTGCAGCATTGCCAGGCACAGAGAGCCAGACACAGGAGGTGATTCAGTATCCTGCCTGCAGCATTGACAGGCATAGAGTGCCAGACACAGGAGGTGAGTCAGAATCCTGCCTGCAGCATAGGCAGGCACACACAGGAGGTGGGTCAGAATCCTGCCTGAAGCATAGATAGGCAGACACAGGAGGTGGGTCAGAATCCTGCCTGCAGCATAGACAGGCAGACACAGGAGATGAGTCAGAATCCTGCCTGCAGCATAGACAGGCAGACACAGGAGGTGGGTCAGAATCCTGCCTGCAGCATAGAGAGCCAGACACAGGAGGTGAGTCAGAATCCTGCCTGCAGCATAGAAAGGGATAGAGAGCCAGACACAGGAGGTGAGCCAGAATCCTGCCTGCAGCATAGACAGGCATAGAGAGCCAGACACAGAAGGTGAGTCAGAATCCTGCCTGCAGCATAGACAGGCATATAGAGTCAGACACAGAAGGTGAGTCAGAATCCTGCCTGCAGCATAGACAGGCAGACACAGGAGGTGGGTCAGAGAGGCTTAAACCCATCATAAGGGAAGAGTTTAAACAATGTAAAGAACAAAACCTTTATTGCTTGTGAAGCACCTGTTGCCCGGGTAAAGACTCACCTCATAGATGGAGTCAGAACTGTGACCTGGAAGACGGACGAGTAGGCAAAGCTGGAACTACTCAGTGCACGTGTTTTGAGTGACTGTATTATTGATCACATGCATTAAGCGGACCTGGAGTGCTGAGACTTTCACACTGGTTTTGATTTTGGTGTCAATCAGAAGCACACGTGATTTTCCATTTGGAAACAGCATGGGCACAGTCCCATATCCTGCAGATGATGCAGCCGCATTGAGGCGAGATGGGATGGCCAAGAGCAGAAATTCTGTTTTCATGCACTCCATTTTAGCTATTGTTTTGACATCCAGTTCGTTATGGCTGCTAGAGGCTTCGGTGGATTTGAGATTTGGTGTTCTAATGTTGCTTTAAGGTACGGGTGTGTGTGCATTGCTGAACTGTGACTCCCAAATCCATCTTGGGCCCCATAAAGAGGTTAAAGAGAGTTTTGAATAGGATGCAAACTGATTGTCCCCTGTGGGGCATCTTCATGGAGTGGCATAGTTGGTGTATGTGTGTGTGTGACTATTTGTCTGCTTAACATTCTCAAGAATCAAGGGAAGGTAGGAGCATGTAGGAAAGGTAGGACCCCTGTGCTGATCTGCTTGATGAATATGTTGTTCTTCCTGCAGCCCTTCCTAGGGTTTCCTGCGGGACAGAGCTCCTGAAGTCCCGATGTTCGTGTGATTAGAAAAGCTGGGATTGGAACTGGATTCGTTGGTACATTTTTATGACGCGAGAAAGCCAACATGCACGCCACACGATCGCTGTGAGCCACCAACATCGCCTTAGCCCCGCTGGGCACTACAGAAGCTATACAGCTATTATACCCAGGACCCCCCAGGCCTTCACTTCCACGCCTTGATAAAGACCCCTGGTCGAAACACGTGTTGGCTTTCTCTCATCATGCAAATGTACCAACAATTGCTTGCAAGAACCCAAGCAACTTATTGCCCTTCGAACAACCAATAAAAACAACTAACATGAAAACTTAACTGTGTCCAGCAGTGTTTGCGTGAGCCTACACCCAGGCATTACCCTAATTTATGACAACAGTCAAATCCAGCGCCACTTAAGCCAGAGTTCTTACCCCAGCTTTTCTAACATTTTCAAGAACTTAATAAAGGACATCAAGGGGGCTTTAATGCACCTGCAGTGAAGGGCCTTAAGAGTGAAGCCCTGTCACACAAGTCACGTGTTAGATGTAGATGTGCGTAGTCTTAGTGCAGCTGAGTATTTTTGTTTGAGCAAATCGGTTGGCCTGCTTGCAAAGGTGGGTTGGGGCTGTATGCATTGGGAGGGCAGAACACATTTAACTGGTTCTCGATTGAACTGGATCTTGTTCCTCTTCTGTAGGAGGTCCCTTGACAGCGGGGCCTCATATATAGAGCGCACAGTGTTGTGTGCCCATATTAGGAGCTCCATGAACAATGGAATCAAAGTTCATAATGTTTTATTGACAGTTTCAATGTTGCTTCTCTAGGAGATCGACGAATGAAGGAAAAGAAGTTCCTGACTATACGTTGGCACTTGTGGTACTGTTTCCTGAGGACAGGCATAAAAGAAAGGACTGAGGTTCATCAACATGTGTGGACAGTTGTAGTGTGGCCCACTCCAGGAAGTGCTTGAACAATACAACTGATGATCCGGACTATACACGGGCAGTTTTCATACCCCGCTTTGTGAGGACCTTGAACGGGCAGTTTTCATCCCCCGCTTTGTGAGGTCCCTGAGCGGTGGAAGGAAAGTTTGCTGGCACATGTGCACAGTTTCATTGCAGTTTCTGCAGGAAGTAGTACCCTGTGCTGATGACTAGAAGTCCAAACCTTATGTGGCATTACAAATGTTACAGAATTTCAGTCACAAACATGTCTTCTAGTTGTGTACTCCACAGCTGCTGCTGGTGCCAACATTTATTCTGCTGCAACATTCTGAGGTTTTGGGGCAGTTAATGCCAGTTCCCAGAATGTGGCAGGATGTGTGGCAAATAATAGGATTCCTACTTTACAATCCTAGACACATCTAATGTCTGGGTCTGTCTCTGAGTTCATGATGTGCGTAGAATGTACAGTTGTGTTGAATTTAATGCTGGTGATTGTGACCTTGACTATAGTCATGTCAGAATGTTTAAATAAATTAAAAACTCTGCATTCGTGCTTCAGAAATACTTCCAACATATATCCGTAGCAGTCAGTCTCTGTTAGAGGAAACACTGAAAACACTGACATTCCCCCTCTCCTGTTTACTAGAAACAGTAAATGTTAGGCCTGCTTGCCGCACCACATCTTCACCAGCCCTGATAGCAGCCCACTGGGCAATGAGTCAACATTACACTCACTAATAAACACTTTCATCAGTGCTGGGCCTGTAGAGGAGGTGATGGTTTACTAAGACTGCACATTGCTAAAACCGTGAAATTTAAGTATATTTGTATCCCCTTTTGGTCTGTCTTTGTTGAAAGAAAACGTTTCCAGGCTGTGCACAAATAGTCTCTGAAAGCCTACGCTATTAAGATCAGTCAATATTTGAATGTGCTTTTGCAAGTCCCTCTGACCCCACTGCTATCTAAACTAAACATCACAGCCATGTGCACCCTGGAGATCCAAGTCTTCAACAGGTTTTCTCGCCTGCAATTCCTTAGACTGACCCTTATTACCGCAAAAGATCGGCTGCCACCAGAAAGTGATATTTCTAAATGCCATTAACGTTTCATTTAGGCCAGCACACAGTCTACGGTGCTCTGATGAGGTGTCTTTGTTTCTATAAGATCTTTAGATCATGTGACACTCTTCCTCCAAACTTTCCGATGTCTGTGATGAGTAGGGGTCTGAATGCATGAGGTTACTCCAGTCCAAGCAAGACTGCGAAACTCAGGACACAAATAAGGAACTAACACTGGAGATCTTGTGATGTAAGCTATGATTGATTTCAGATAGTGACGTCTCTATTAGAACCCCCGAAATGCAACTATGTGACCTCAGCAAAGGCTTAAGAAATGGGGACAGCCACAGGTAACGCTGCATGTTAATCACACAATTAGGGGATTCAAAACATTATAAGCGGCTGCACCACTCAATAGAGATGTCAGGAACGTATGGGGAAAAGGGCCGCCATTTTAGAGGTACGGTAAAATGAATGAAAAAAAGATGTATGGGAAAGGAGGTTGACGCATTTTAGAATCTGCAAGGTCTGTTTGCGAGTCTTCACACATATGTCCTAATTTCTCCATAATGAGACCATGAATCTACACGGGGGTCCAGGAAGATTTGGGGAAGTTCAAGTTTCAGAGCAGAAACTTGTAATACATAAGCATTTCGAAGGTCATTTAATTGGATGTAAAGCTTCTGGAAGGGAACAAAGGAGCAAGGGAAGAGAAGAAATGGTGTGAGGCTGCAAAGGAAGGTAGCGAGAAGAAAAACTGTACTGAGCATCTATCAGTGTTATTCTGTGTGGTGAGGTAACTTCTGGCTCTGGCCATTACTGTGTGATCCGCAGTATCTGGGAACCAGATGTGTGTTGTGGCCACTGCGGAAGATGGTGAGGGGCAGAATGATGGTCCCCTGAAGCCGAGGAACACGAGGAAAATGAACGAACAGGGAGCGGGAAACAATGTGGCCGTGAGGCCTTCTGGAGTTTCCAGCATGCTGCCACTGAGGGGGTGGACACGATTTGAAGACATCACTACTGATGTAAAAGAAAGGGAAGGGATATATTCCCTGCTGCATGATGACCCTGCTGAAGCTTCAGTGGTTGCTGGGGTCAGAAACGTGAAGCACTATGCCGGTTTGTTGATTGTCAGAGGACCACTTGATTTCTGAAAGGAACAAGTTTCAGTCTCATTGGGCATGGCCACTGAGGTGTAGCTTGAGTCTAGGCATGGCAGCCTCATGGGATGTGACCTAGCAGTTTGAACTGGACTGCCACTTTTTGGGTAGAACCAAGCTTTTTTTGCATATTGGCTTTACCTTTCTGTAATTACATCGGAGGCATACAAAATGTGGTCTGGAAGTGTGCCCCGGAGCAATGCCAGGGGTTATGATTAATTCTGAACTTGCCAGCCATCGATCTTCAATTTCGTTATTGTTACACTAAGCAGGATGGGTATATAGCAACATGGCTCCCAAGCCTGCTGAGCCTAAAGGTCCAGGTTATACTTCCCTGATGATGCCCAATGAGCCTGGTAGGCTTATATGGTGCTTGTGGTTTCATGCAGAAGGGATGTGGCCTGGCAGTTTAGGCTGCACTGCTCCTTTTGGGGGTGGGACCGAGACTGGTTTGCATATGGTCTTTCCTTCTCTGTAATGGCATGACAGGATGAAGGGTTGCCCGGAGCATTGGTTAGGAATGTTGCTATTGTCCCTCCGAAATAACAATGCACTCAGATCTTTGCAGTTGTTTTAATGTTTGCAAGCTAAAAATAAATCGTTCATGTTGCCTTTTATTTGAGACAAACATCTTCACCAACTACAAGCCAGTGACCATGCTATGACACTTCATTTCCCATAGAAAGCTGTAGGGAGGAACTGCTCTGACCTGTTCCCAACCACTGTTTACAAAGAGTGAACAGGCTCGTCACATCCTAAATTCCCTGAACAGAAATGTTCTGAGTTTACCCAAATATGTTTGCACAGGGCGAGGCGGGCACACACATAATGCAATATTGCCCAATCGGTGAAGCAAGGAAACAAAACATTGCTAGGACCATCACTGAGAAGAGGAAATAAAGAAGCTCAGGATCGAGGCGATATATGTCTATACTTCCCCTGCATTCACTTTTCTGCACATTCACTTAGTCACATTTACGTCTCCATACATTTACTTCTCCTGTCTTTCTCTTCCCCTAGCGTTCACTTTGTCATTACAAGGGGAGATCCCCTGTACATCCCACTTCTTTTTTTACCTTATATTCTACCCCCTTGCCACCTCTTGACCTGCAACCCTAACCTTTAGCTAACCTTAACCATTGCATATTGGACCATACTAAGTTATGAAGTGGTGGCCACGTTCCTGCTAACCACCCATGTCAAGCTGGCATGTGGATGGGTGGTGAGGATTGCTCTAGTGAGGGTATGCGAGAGCGGGATATTCAGTATGTGTGCAGCTACCTATCTCATTTTTGTCCTGAATAGAAGCTGCATTCTTATGGCAGAGGTCTTTTGAGAAGAGTCTTTGAGTAGTATATGATGGTTGTAGGTCAGTGACCGTGCCTTTGGCTAGTTTTCCATATGCATGGAATGCAGCACATTGCCCACCCTCAAAACCTATCTAAGTGCAACACATTACCCACCCTGTAAATCCATCTAAGTGCAACACATTGCCCACCCTCAAAATCTATCTAAGTGCAACACATTGCCCACCCTCTAAATCCAACTAAGTGCAACATATTGCCCACCCTCTAAATCCAACTAAGTGCAACACATTGCCCACCCTCAAAATCCATCTAGTTTCATCACATTGCCCACCCTCTGAATCCATCTAAGTGCAACACGTCACCCACTCTCTAAATGTATCTAAGAGCAACACATCGCCCCCACCCTCAAAATCCATCTAAGTGCAACACATTGCCCACCCTCGGGGATTCACCAAGCGCAAACCCTGCCTACCCTCAAAGTGCCTGCCTGGGCAAGAAACTGGCCACCCCTATTACTCCTGTGAGTGCAACACCCTGGCCACTTTGCAGTAGTTTTAGAGTCACATCATTGGTAAACCTCCAAGTAGCTTCTGTAAGAGGATTCAATTCAACACTACAGCTAAGTCAACGCCTAGTCTATAATACTGAATGAAAACCCTTATTGATATATCTTTAGGTCCAGTTCATGCGTTCTGGATGACTACCCCTATATAACACCCCTCTCTTGGAATCCCCCTGACCCCACTGAGCCAAGAAGTAGTTCTGTTTTGCAAGTTAAAAGGTTTATTTGATAATTTAAACAATAGGTATATATATCCCACTTTATAATAAATTAATAATTGAATATCACCCTTAATCTGATATGATAAAGATTAACAATGGAGAATCTGGCACTAGCACACTTCTTTATAATCACTAATGAGTTGACATGAAATGGATAAGATAGCACACTGGTAAATAGGAACAAAAGTATAATGTGGTAGAGGATGCTTTATGTAAGCTCAGGTGGATGCAATATTCAATGAATGCAGTACAGAAAATACGCAATATGATTTCAACCAAACAATGTAATCACTTTTCTCTGGCTATTCACTCCCCCCCTCTTTATGCAATGCAAGGAAATGGGAGGAAAGCACACAGTTCTCAGAAATGCAATCAATGTAATCAGTTCAATCCAGCAAGCTTAGACAACAGAAAACAGATAGGAGTTTTGAAAACACAAGCCCAAATTGCTTTGATATGTGCTGGCAATGAATGAGAAATATGCTGGAAACGCTTTTAATTCCCTTTCAGAGGTTCAGGGTGAGTGGTATCTAGTTAATATTAGTCCAGGCTCACACTAGCAATGATGCAGGGATAGTTAGCAGGTCAAACGAATTTCTGGCAAATGGAAAGCAAACAGCAGCAGTTTTTACATGTGAAGAAATTGCAAATCGCGGTAAAATTCGCGGATGCGTGTTCCGCGATTGCGGTAAAACTATAAGGGGTAGGAATGCGGTTCTAGGTGCGATTCAAAGCTAAGATTCTAAGCTTTCAAATAAAAGTTATTGCAAGTCTCTAGCACAAACGGTTGCGGAGATATGAGCGATTTTGTGAAGGTCGTTTTTCAGATTTGAAATTTTAAAGTTCAAAAAGACAAGTGCAGCTTGCGACTAGAAAATGACAAGTGACAGCTTTACAAATGACAGGTGACAGTTAGGAGGCAGTTCTACTTAGATTAAATAGATTGAATTATATTATTTTAACTAAGAGATTGGTTCTGCACAGTTTTCTAGGTACTCACACTATATTCTTGAGTGAAATGGGCCTCATCACGGATCTGGTCAGGGTTTTAGACTGGGCTCTGGTCACTCTCTCTGCTGGTCTGGGTCTCTCTGGTCTGGTCGCTTAGTACAGCACTGCTTTCTCTCTGGTCTGGTCTCTTAGTACAGCACTGCTTTCTCTCTGGTCTGGATAGATTGAAGTCTCTAGTTTGGCTTTCTGTAGGTTGATGAAGGTAAGTATGGATTTTTCCGGCAGAGCGTCCCGCTGCAGATGGATTTGGAAGGTCCCTCTCTGTCCTGTCTGTCTGCTTTTATGTGTTTAGAATGTGGGTGTGTTCTAGCATCACTGACCCTACCTCTCTCTCAGCTTCTAATTGGTCAAACTTTCATTCGTCCCCTGATTGGCGAACTAAGTTGTGTCAGAGTGATGTCAGCCATTTATGATCTCTTGAAGAACCTCCCTTATCATCTGTGCACCCAAATCTATATATGATCAAAATACATACTTCAGAGTTACACAGTTGCTTGAAATTACATATACATGGTGTGGCTGAATTTAGCCATGTCTCTGTCCAAATCTGCTGTTTCTAGGAGCTTGCATTCACAAATGGCAACTTCTAGCACTTTTTCATGTGCTGAACAACATTGGATCTTCATTAAATTTTATACAACTGTTCCTCACATATCTACCCACATACCAATGCATTTTCGTTTGTCTAGCTGAAACAGGGAGTCTGTAATATTAATAAACAATGGGGTTTTGCCCCAGAACATCACACAAATTCGAGTTTGGCCTTGAATTAAAGGTACATTTTTTAAATTAAAGCTCTCAAAGTTATACATTTCTGTCATTTGATTACAAAGAGTTATCAGTGTTTTTGTAAAATATATATTTTCCTTTCAATTCAGTCCTCAGAGTGTTGAGGTCCGCCTCCAAGACTTGGGTGGGTCAGTCACAGATCTCTGCTGGCTGGCAGATCTTTGTTGACAGCAAACATTTCAGAATTAACATATTCCTTTCAGAGGAAAGGGTCCTTTGTGTGGTCTCTGCGAAGCTCCCAGCCAGTCTGCCTTCTATCAATCAAAATGTCATGTGAGATTCTAACTCCTAGTGTGAAGCTCTGGAGGTGATAGGGTTTCCCAGGCTTCAGGCCTCTGGGAACAGCATGTGGCTAATTTTTAATTAAAATGCAGCCTTTGAAGTCAGCTGAGTCAAATCCCTTTGTCAGCAACTGCACTCAATTCTCCTGTCAGAGTTTAGACCGCAAGCGCCACCATCGGGATTTTGTTGGCACTGCATGCAACTTTGGGATTTTCTTGGATTAATGCATTCTAAACAGGAATGGTTCTTACATGGTAGTAAATCCTTGCTTAACATTGTTTTGATGGGGCTCCTTATAGTAAGATGGTTATGTGGAACCCCACAAAAAGGGTTGAATCTTTAAAGTGGTCCAATGAGTCACGATTTCAGCAACTTTTTGACATCAGTAACAGTGGATTTTGTTAACAAAGACCTTTCTTTACACTGGTGGGTGGCAAGTTAGGTAACCATTTTGGTGTGCGCACAACTGCGCAGCTCTCCTGGATTCTGGGATGAAATGATGGGCGGCGACAGCGCATCCCCATCTTTACCCTCTCCAACGATTTATTTTTGTTCTGGGGCAAAATGATGGGCAGCGACAGCTTAATCCCCACATTCACCCCGTCTAATGATTCCACATGGGTCAAAACCCTCCACAAACCCCCCCGCCTGACTGCGTTTTGACTTGAGTCGAGGGGGAGTCGGTTGCAAGGGAGGTTTTGAACCCTGGCGCTGGTATGTCCACATTATCTTCTTCCAATTCTGTAGATGGCACAGTTCAGCATCTTTTCCTCCATCTGGTACTGATCGATCAGTTCTCCTCGCCGGTCCTGATGGGAATATTGGGCGGTACCCCGAGCCCATTGCGTCTCTGCTCCCGGTCTCCGGATCGTCCTCCTTGGCCCGTCTCCAGGTCTTCTTTCTCCTAGGACGACAAAGGAAGAGCGGCAATACCTACTCATAGACGTTTTTCCACCACTGTTGAGATAGTGGGGCAGCATATGCATTTCATCACCACGAAACATTACATTCTTATTTTGAAAAAATAAAAACAGTATAACTAAGAGACAGTTTCATACAAATCACAGTATGTTAGAGACTAGATGTGGTATGTTTTATGATTGGAACTGAATTAGTCTGAGACAGTACCCGCTAGGATTCCAGAGGATTCCTCCAGTTGTTGCAGAGTGTGCCTGGGATGGCAACACTTCAACTGGTTTATGTGTACCCACTTGTCTTCCCCCTCTGCCGAACCGCCTTTGGGGATGCGGATCTTGTAGGCCACAGGGGAGATCTTATCGACGATCTCAAAGGGTCCCTTCCATGTAGGCAAAAATTTTCGCTGCTTGGCCTGGTTCCTTTGGAAGTTGTATAGATAGACCCGGTCTCCCACCTGATATTCCTTCCTGGAAGTTTTCAGGTCATAATGGGTCTTCATGCTATCAGCCGATCTTTCTAGATTCCGCTGAGCATAAGCAAAAGCATGTTGAAGGTGTTTCCTTAAATTCTCCACATACTCATGAGTAGTGGAGGCATTTATCAGTGTCTGCTCTTGGGTCCTGTAGAGCTAATGCTGAGGAAGCACCATCTTGCGCCCAGTCATCAACTCAAATGGTGACATTTTGGTTGCAGATGAAGGGGTAGATCTGATAGCCATTAGGACCAGAGGTAATCGGATATACCAACTTGGCCCAGAATCTGCCACAAACTTCTTTAATATGCTCACAATTGTCCGGTTATATCTCTCTACTGCCCCAGAAGAAGCTGGCCGATAAGCAATATGCAACTTCCTTTTGACCCCCAGTTTCTCCCACATCTTTGTCATTACTTCACTGGTGAAGTGGCTACCTCTGTCTGACTCAATCCTTTGAGGTAGACCAAAACGGGAAAAGATGTGGTTAATCATCAAGGCAGCTGCAGTTTCTGCCTTGCAATTTGGGGCTGGGAGACATTCCACCCACTTGGTAAACAAGCATGTAACGGTCAACATGTACTTATTCCCCCTAGCCGAGCGAATCACAGGGCCTACAAAGTCGATTTGTAAATCCGACCATGGCAGTGTCATTCCCCTCTTTTGTAAAGGCGCCCGGTGTGTGAGGGATGTCGGCTGAAATTGTGCACACACAAGACAACCCTTCAAATATTGGTTGAGGTCCTGGCCCATGTGTGGCCAGTATGCAACCTCTCTTAAGATTTCCAGTGTTGTGTGAAACCCCCTATGACCGGCGGTGGCCGCATCATGGGCGTGACTTAACATCAGGCTTCGGAATGAGGTAGGAACCACCCACTGATCGTGGCCAGCTTTGGATTTCCTTACCAACAAACCGTCTTGGATTCGGAACATTTTTGGACATTTCATCAACACTCTTAGGTCCTCTTTCCCAATGTAATCGGTATCCGTCAGGGGAAAGTTCTCAGGGTCCTCAAGGTGTTGGTAAAATTTACCAATTATTGGATCCCCCTTCTGAGCGGTAATCAAATCAGCATCAGGGGTCTCCTTACTCCATTGTGCAATTGAAAGGTCGTTGTGAGCATTTGTCTGGGACCTAGTGATAGCAGTGACCTGGATTTCCCCCAACAGGGACTCAATCTCAATTAGATCCCCTTGGATGGCCCCGGTTTTGGCCAGCTGATCAGCTAAGTCATTTCCAGTTTTGTCTGGTCCCTCTACTTTGGAATGACCCTTGATCTTTTTCCAGTAGATGGTCATCCCATTCGAGGTGACCAGATCATCAATGTTTTGGATCAACTTCCCATGTTTCAAGGGTTTGTTGTTAGCACATAACATGCCTCTGGTTTTCCAATTAACCAGGTGCTCCACGAACCCGTTCCGTACATAATCCGAATCCGTGATTATGACCAGTTCGTGGAGTTGATGCTGGACAGCAGTGAGGATGGCCTGATGCACAGCCATCAATTCTGCCACCTGACTACTTCGGGGACCAATTTTGTATCCAGCGGAGGGTTCTGGGGACTCATTCACCCATGCATTCCCTACGCCGGCCACCAGTTCTTTCTCCCCGTCGTTGTCAACATGGTAAGAGCATCCATCCACATATACAGTGGGCATTCCCTCACACTTGTCTTCTTCAAAGACTTTGTGTGGGGAATTAAGGTATGCCTCCGTGTTGTCCTTTATTTTTAGACTTTCGTCCTCGAGACAGTTTTCTCTGGCACAATCATGCAAGTCAGCCAGACCTTGCGCGAGTGGACTCTTCTTGTTTTGGCCATATCGGACCTCCGCAGGAAAGCCTTGCATTGACAGAATCCAGGAAGTAATTCGGGAATTACTCACATTTCCGGCCCGGATTCTGTCACTTTGGAGATATTGCAGAGGCTGGTGTGGAGTCTCCACTATGATGTGTTCCCCCTGGATAAACGGGCGGTAATTCTTCAATGCCCACACCGTTGCCAGGAGTGCCTTCTCACAATCGTTGAATTTTTCCTCCACAGAGGATAAAGTTTTGCTCGCATAGGAGATTACTTTATTGACCTTGTCATGCTTTTGGTATAATACTGCCATCAAGCACGTATTAGAGAACCCCGTCTCCAGGAAGAACTCCTTGTTTCTGACAGGGTAAGCTAGGCAAGGCGCTTGTGAGAGGCGTCTTTTGAGTTGTTTTACTGCCTCGGATTGTTCTGGACCCCATTCCCACTTGACCCCCCCCCTTCAGGAGATGAATCAGGGGTCTGGTGATCTCTGCGTAGCCCTCAATGAACTTTCTGCTGTAATTAGTCAGTCCAAGGAGGCTCCTTAGTTCCCGCAGAGTTGTGGGGTCTTTCAGTTTCTGAAGTGCTTCCACTTTCTTTTCCTGGGGACAGAGACCCTGAGGAGTAATCTCATGCCCCAAGAAATTAACACGGGTTCTACACCACTGTGCTTTCTGAAAGGAAAGTTTTGCTCCGGCAGCCCTCAACTGTGTCAGAACATAACGGATCTCCGCTATGTGTTCCTCCACAGATGAACTTTTGATGAGGACATCATCTACATAAGCCAAGTTACCCCTTGCACCCAAGTCAGGCATGGCCTTGTGTAGAAAAATGTTGAATTCATTGCCGGAGTTGAGGTATCCGAAGGGAGTCCGGGTCCAGGTGTACTGCTGGCCCCCAAAGGTAAAAGCCAGCTTGTATTGGTCCTCCCTACTGACAGGCACAGTCCAGTATCCATTGGTCAGGTCTATTGCAGTGAATACCTGTGACCCCTGGATCTGGGCCAGCCCTTGGTCAATGTAGGGCAGAGGCCATCGGGAAGTATGGACCCGTTTGTTGAGCTCCCTAAGGTCGGCGCAGAGTCTCCACTGGCCGTTTGGCTTCAATATCCCCAGCACCGGATTATTGAAGGTGCTGTGGACTGGACGGATTATTCCCCGGGACTCAAGGTTCTTAATTATTTCAGTAAGGGACTCCATTGATGCGAGAGGCAAGCGATATTGCTTCACAAACACAGGAGTCATGCCAGGGTCCGTGGGGATTGTTGTTGTGTGGATGTCAGTGCGACCACAGTCATATGAGTCTACCGCAAAGAGATCTTGGAAATCCAAGAAAACTTGTTTCAACTTTTGCTTTTGTTCCAGAGTCACACAGGCATCAGCTAGGTTGACTCTCTCTTCCACCATCTGCCTGAAGCCTGGAAAGACTTCTGGTTTGGCTATTTCAGCGGCCTCCTCCAGCTGGGTGGAGAAGTCCCTGGTCAGAGTGCTGATCTGGACCGGAGGCTTCAGGTGGGAAAGGCAGCCCTCATGGACCTGGAAAATCACCTCATCCCTCCTGAAGTCGCAAGTCACATCTTCCTTACCATAGGGGCAGGAAGTGTACACCAGGAAGTTCCCCCCATGCCAGGTAAAAATCCTGTCTGGTGTTGCGTGGTCCTCACTGTCACTGTCAACGCAGTCCTTGGGGATTGGTCCTAACAGTTCATTTCTAAGATCAATGGAGAAATGTCGGTCATCAACCGCCATTCCAATAATGGTGCCTGCGGCTAGAGTAATACTCTTTAAGTCGCTGTTATCCACCTCTATTGGAATGGTGTCATGTTCTATGTTGACTAATGGTGTTGGGTTTACCCCCAACTCTTGCTGTTGGAGAGAAGCATTTAGATGTATGTAAGCATCAGGGTTTTTCAACTCTTGTCCTCTTTTAACTTTCAGTTCCAGGGAGAATTGTCGGGTCCTTTCTGGGAAGGTGACTTCCTCTTTAGTCTGAATTTCAACTGCATAAGGTAGCAATTGAGCTGACCTAAATGCTTTTTCTGGATCATCAAAGCCCATGGGATTATCCGCTAATCGGGACCAAGCTTTGAAGTTTATTAGGTCCAAACTAATGGCAAAGCGATTGAGAATGTCACTGCCTAAGTAAAAGGCGGCAGGGACGTCTCGCACGACCCAACAATTGTGGACTATGCTCTTGTTGCCAATGGAGATTTTGAGCATACACCTGCTTGGCAGGAGATGTTTGGAATTAGGTGCTTCCAGGTCCATTTCCCATTTGTCTATCAGTTTGAAGGTGGGAATGGCTGGATCTTTTGGGAGTTGGCGAAACATGGCTTCGCTGATGAAGCTCTTACCGTTGTTCACACACACTCGAGCGAGAACAGAGTCCTTCCCATCATTTAACTGAACAGGGATGAACAACTGCTCTCCAATTTGCTGAATATCAGCCAGGCTCTGAGCTGATTTCACATCTTTCTGGACTATAGGAGTGGGAGTTTCAGATTGTGGATTGGTATAGAATTTCAGAGTGTTTCCTTCCAGCGTGGAATACCACCTTAAACTGGAAGGAAGGTTGATTTTCAGAAATAGAGAGGACCCCCCATCACCAGTCTGTTGTCCTACTGCTATTACTGTCACGTCTGGAATCTGGTTGTTCTGGAAGTGAAATTCTACTTGGTCAGATTTTTGTTCAACCATGTGGCAGGTGCCGTTTAAACTAACATGGTTGACACTCTGTTTTAATTTTATTGGTCGGCTAGTCTGGGTCCAGAGGACCTTGTTTACACAATCTATTAGGGGTGACAACCTTCTCAGGAGGTTATTCCCTAGTAAACAAGGGGTGCCCTCTGGGGTCACAACTATGACCGGGTGTTTCAACTTATGTCGCCCAATTTTAATGTCCAAGTCTGCCGTCCCCTCGACGGGAATTTCCTTCCCGTCAAAGTTCTGCAGTTGTCCAGGAAGAGAGGTGAGAGGAATTTGGTAATTCTCTCCCCTTCCTGCATTCAGTTCATCAAAGGCCCTTCTGGACAGAAGGGTAGCTTGAGATCCAGTGTCCACCAGTGCCAAAATTGTACCCTGTCCCTGTACTTGTACCGGGGCATAATATCTTCCCTCCTTCTCCTCAAGGGGGCACAGATAATGTACATTTTTGGACAACTGGTGGGCTAACTTTCTGGTTTTGGACATTGCTAGCGAAGAGATTTGGGCGGAATTCTGTGGAGAGTCTTGGGAATCTGAAAGAAAAAGTTGGCAACTGGAGATCAGAGCCATTGTGGGTTCCCCTGGTTCCGGTTCTGGGCTGCCCCCCCCTTTTTGGAGGCAGTCACCAGGATGGGTTTGAACCAGGGGATTTTCTTGCTGTTGGTTCTGGGATGAGATGGTGGGCGGCGGTAGCTCAGTCTCCACATCTCCCCAGTCTGGATTTGCATCCCTAGGGACCCATTTTTCTTTGGAAGGAGTTCCCCCCTCTCTGAAGGAGAAGATCCTTTTCCCAGGATCCTCTGAGGATCCCTCTCCCTCAAATTGGAAGATCTGTACCTCCTCCTCAAACTGAGTCTGTTTGGGTCTTTTGTTTCTCCTACCCCCCTCTGCTCCTTAGGAGGCAGACTTTCCGGGGCAAGAGATTTTGTTTCCGGTTCCTGGGTTTCCAGGGGCTGTTTACAAGTGAGGAAGGAAGCTTCCTCCAAGGCTTTACACCCCCCTTCCCCTTGTGCCTCCTCCCTGGGAACCGGTGCGTTATCGGGGTGCTGCCCCCGTCATTGTTCTGGAGCACCAGGTCCAGAGTTGGTTGCGTTCTGCGCCGGCATGCTGATCTGAGGGTTCTGCTGCGCCCTCAGTATATGACCCATATCCCGCGCCATGTTTTGAACCTGGCGCTCTAACTGGGAAACCCGCTCAGGCTGATACGGGGCCCTGTTTTCTCCCCTGGGCTGATCCCGGGAAGGGTAGCTGTCCCTCCTCTGGTAATACCCCGGGTTGGGAAGATTTGGGTACCCCTCCACCCTTGGCCTCCCCTCTCCCGGATTCAGTGGTCTGGGCTCAGGGAATTGGGGAAAGAAGGATGGATGGTTTTGGGGCTGAAAGTCGGGTGGATATCTGGGGAAAAAGTTCTGCCCAGGGTTTGGTAAATTTCTGCCCTCCTGTGGGAAGTTTGGAGGGAAGTTCCCTGGGTTAGGTGCTTGTCTGGATCCCCCCCCTTGGGCTGGAGGAGTCCACACATAACCCAGGATGGGTCGATTTCCCTTGTAACGGGGACTTACATAATCAGGAGAGCGAGGGACCCCATTTGTGGGGCTGCCTCCCTGGCTCCCTGTCTGTGACTGGCCCGAGGACCTTCTGGGCCTAGCATTATTAGGTGCAGGTAGGTTTTTAGGCCCCCCCATCTCCAAATCCAAAACGGGGGTGACCTTTACCTCTGCCACCTTGGCAGCAGCAGGGGTGCTGTTGGCTTTGGGGTTTTTCTGGGCATTGCTTTTATTTTCTATGGGCTTCTGCACCTCATAGATCCGGGTAGCCTGTTCAATGACCCAGTCTAAAGATCTTTTCTCGTGAAAATCCCTCACGAGCTGGGTCATGATATATTTGGGCAAGGCATGGAAAAACGTATTGATAAACTCTCTACTATCTGTGCGCACCCTTCTGGTGGTTTGCGCAAAAGCACGTTTCAGTTCCTGCACAAATTCTTGTGGGGCCTGATCCTCCCCACATTGTAAATTGTAGGCTGCCTTGCGAGCTTCTTGAGGATTTCTGTGAACAGAAAAATGTTTCAAGATGGCCGCCTTATAGGTGGACCATCTTGAATGATTTTGGTCCTCCAGCCCCGCAAAGAAACTGGAGTATTCCGGGGAGAAAGTCCACTTTACATATTGAATGCAGCTTTGGCTGTCCTTCAAATGGAAAGTCTCCATCATTTGCTCAAACAACTCTAAGTGCTCCCAAACAGAATACTTAGCGTTCTTATGGTAAGGCGTGATGACACTCCTGATCGCCTTAACCTGCTTTAAGGGGTCCTTAAGCAAGGCCCTTTTTGCCTTATTGGCCTTTTTGGTTCGGGTAACCCTTGTCCATTCTTCCTCGGACTCAGAGGCACTGCTCCCACAGGTTCCCGTCTGTTCTTCCAGGTTTTCCCGGATTCTGCGAGCCTGGGAATGGCTGGCAGAATGTGGGGACCTGGTCTCCTGTGTCCTGCGCAGTTCAGAGGAGTCTTCAGATTCCTCCTTGCTGCCAGGATTTGATGGGTACCCCCTCCACTGACCTAACTGGGCAGTGGTTTTCAGGATGCCCTTAATGGGCCTACTCTCCTGGGGTTCCCCATTGAACTGTACTGTACTTGGGTGCCCATACCCGGATGCCCACCCCTCCATTCCTGAGTGGTACTGGCCTATGAGCCCCATACTCTTAGCTGGATAGTAATCTGCCATCCCTGCGGCCCTGTGCTCATGTGCGCCAGGGGACATGGGGGTGGTAGAGTCCAGGGACTGGGGGAGATGAAGGCCCCTGGGGTTAGGGCTCCTGCGGTTATGGTCAGGAGTCTCTCTTTCCCAGCGGACCTCATCTCTATCCGCCCCTGCTCCCTGTTGCAATGCAAGAGCCTGCATTTGTGCTTTCAGTTCCTCTGTTAAGGCCTTACTCGACTCTATCAGTCTCTCCTGCATCGCTACCTGCTGTTGGAGCCTATCATTGTGCTGGCAGAGAGCTTCATTCTCTCTCTGTGTTTCCTGATTGGTCCTGGAGAACTGGGCCAGTCTTTGCTGCAGGAGGGTTACCTCCTGGGCAATGTCCCTATTGGCCTGCTCCTTTCTTGCTAGAGCATCCTCCACCCTTCTGGTGTGCTCTACCAAGTTCTGGTTTTCTTTTTGGAGGTCACCCAGCCCCTGGTGGGCCAGGTGATTTTCTTCCATTT
Organism: Ambystoma mexicanum; assembly: GCF_040938575.1. Lineage (NCBI taxonomy): Eukaryota > Metazoa > Chordata > Amphibia > Caudata > Ambystomatidae > Ambystoma > Ambystoma mexicanum. The sequence continues at coordinate 569,819,414 of NC_090936.1, read as the reverse complement.
TTCTTTTTAAATGGCAGACTTCCTGGCCTAAGGCGTCTCTTTCCTGACTAAGAGCCTGCATTTGTGCCGCCAGGTCGTCCCTTTGCCTTTGGAAGGCACCAGCTTTCTGGCGCTCCTGATCAAACTCTGCCTGGGTATCCAGGTCTTTCAGAATCAGTTTATTGCTCTCCTCCTTCACTCTATCTAGGTGGCCTTGCAGGGTGACTACCTGCTCAGCACATGCCCTATTGAAGTCTAGCTGTTGCTCCAGCTTTTTCTGGCTTTGCAGTAGGGAGTCCAAACCTTCTTGGTGTTCCTTCTGCAAGGCCAGAAATCTGGTATCCTGTTCTGACTTTTCCTTTTGCAGCACATCCATATCCTCCTTTATTTTAGTGATGTACTGTCTGGTCTCATTTTCTGACTCCTGGCTTCTGTGCAGCCTTTGCTCAGAAGAGTCCAGATCAGATTGGGCCTTCTCTAACGCCATCTGTTGCCTTTTTGCCAGATCATGGCCTTCAGCACATTTATTCTGTATGGCTCCCATGTATAAATATAAATATGCCGCTATCCTAACAATCTTGTCGTGCTCATCTTTGGCCTTAGGAGCCATATATAGTTCACTCAGGGCCACGTGTAATGGACCCTGATCTCTATATATATCTGACCCTGTTTCAGTGACCTGTTGCGTGATGGCCTGCAACCAGACTGTTTGGTCCTGGTGAGTCCATTCACCTCTCACAAATAGTTTGTGTAAGAAGTGCTCTCTGGCTATTTTCATATCTACCAAGGTCGTCATTCTAGAGATTGGTCTCTGTCCTGACTTACAGAAGTTAGTATTTTAGTTTTGCAGAACAGAACTTTTCTTGGAGTGTCCCTTTTGAGGAATGCTTCACAGCGTAATGCAGCGTGGTGATCCGACCGGATGTATGTATCCCGTCAGTTAGCACACTGTATTAAGCTGCACAATGGTAAATCTAACCCAACGTCTCGGCTCGAGCCCCCAATTTGTAAGAGGATTCAATTCAACACTACAGCTAAGTCAACGCCTAGTCTATAATACTGAATGAAAACCCTTATTGATATATCTTTAGGTCCAGTTCATGCGTTCTGGATGACTACCCCTATATAACACCCCTCTCTTGGAATCCCCCTGACCCCACTGAGCCAAGAAGTAGTTCTGTTTTGCAAGTTAAAAGGTTTATTTGATAATTTAAACAATAGGTATATATATCCCACTTTATAATAAATTAATAATTGAATATCACCCTTAATCTGATATGATAAAGATTAACAATGGAGAATCTGTCACTAGCACACTTCTTTATAATCACTAATGAGTTGACATGAAATGGATAAGATAGCACACTGGTAAATAGGAACAAAAGTATAATGTGGTAGAGGATGCTTTATGTAAGCTCAGGTGGATGCAATATTCAATGAATGCAGTACAGAAAATACGCAATATGATTTCAACCAAACAATGTAATCACTTTTCTCTGGCTATTCACTCCCCCCCTCTTTATGCAATGCAAGGAAATGGGAGGAAAGCACACAGTTCTCAGAAATGCAATCAATGTAATCAGTTCAATCCAGCAAGCTTAGACAACAGAAAACAGATAGGAGTTTTGAAAACACAAGCCCAAATTGCTTTGATATGTGCTGGCAATGAATGAGAAATATGCTGGAAACGCTTTTAATTCCCTTTCAGAGGTTCAGGGTGAGTGGTATCTAGTTAATATTAGTCCAGGCTCACACTAGCAATGATGCAGGGATAGTTAGCAGGTCAAACGAATTTCTGGCAAATGGAAAGCAAACAGCAGCAGTTTTTACATGTGAAGAAATTGCAAATCGCGGTAAAATTCGCGGATGCGTGTTCCGCGATTGCGGTAAAACTATAAGGGGTAGGAATGCGGTTCTAGGTGCGATTCAAAGCTAAGATTCTAAGCTTTCAAATAAAAGTTATTGCAAGTCTCTAGCACAAACGGTTGCAGAGATATGAGCGATTTTGTGAAGGTCGTTTTTCAGATTTGAAATTTTAAAGTTCAAAAAGACAAGTGCAGCTTGCGACTAGAAAATGACAAGTGACAGCTTTACAAATGACAGGTGACAGTTAGGAGGCAGTTCTACTTAGATTAAATAGATTGAATTATATTATTTTAACTAAGAGATTGGTTCTGCACAGTTTTCTAGGTACTCACACTATATTCTTGAGTGAAATGGGCCTCATCACGGATCTGGTCAGGGTTTTAGACTGGGCTCTGGTCACTCTCTCTGCTGGTCTGGGTCTCTCTGGTCTGGTCGCTTAGTACAGCACTGCTTTCTCTCTGGTCTGGTCTCTTAGTACAGCACTGCTTTCTCTCTGGTCTGGATAGATTGAAGTCTCTAGTTTGGCTTTCTGTAGGTTGATGAAGGTAAGTATGGATTTTTCCGGCAGAGCGTCCCGCTGCAGATGGATTTGGAAGGTCCCTCTCTGTCCTGTCTGTCTGCTTTTATGTGTTTAGAATGTGGGTGTGTTCTAGCATCACTGACCCTACCTCTCTCTCAGCTTCTAATTGGTCAAACTTTCATTCGTCCCCTGATTGGCGAACTAAGTTGTGTCAGAGTGATGTCAGCCATTTATGATCTCTTGAAGAACGTCCCTTATCATCTGTGCACCCAAATCTATATATGATCAAAATACATACTTCAGAGTTACACAGTTGCTTGAAATTACATATACATGGTGTGGCTGAATTTAGCCATGTCTCTGTCCAAATCTGCTGTTTCTAGGAGCTTGCATTCACAAATGGCAACTTCTAGCACTTTTTCATGTGCTGAACAACATTGGATCTTCATTAAATTTTATACAACTGTTCCTCACATATCTACCCACATACCAATGCATTTTCGTTTGTCTAGCTGAAACAGGGAGTCTGTAATATTAATAAACAATGGGGTTTTGCCCCAGAACATCACACAAATTCGAGTTTGGCCTTGAATTAAAGGTACATTTTTTAAATTAATGCTCTCAAAGTTATACATTTCTGTCATTTGATTACAAAGAGTTATCAGTGTTTTTGTAAAATATATATTTTCCTTTCAATTCAGTCCTCAGAGTGTTGAGGTCCGCCTCCAAGACTTGGGTGGGTCAGTCACAGATCTCTGCTGGCTGGCAGATCTTTGTTGACAGCAAACATTTCAGGATTAACATATTCCTTTCAGAGGAAAGGGTCCTTTGTGTGGTCTCTGGGAAGCTCCCAGCCAGTCTGCCTTCTATCAATCAAAATGTCATGTGAGATTCTAACTCCTAGTGTGAAGCTCTGGAGGTGATAGGGTTTCCCAGGCTTCAGGCCTCTGGGAACAGCATGTGGCTAATTTTTAATTAAAATGCAGCCTTTGAAGTCAGCTGAGTCAAATCCCTTTGTCAGCAACTGCACTCAATTCTCCTGTCAGAGTTTAGACCGCCAGCGCCACCATCGGAATTTTGTTGGCACTGCATGCAACTTTGGGATTTTCTTGGATTAATGCATTCTAAACAGGAATGGTTCTTACATGGTAGTAAATCCTTGCTTAACATTGTTTTGATGGGGCTCCTTATAGTAAGATGGTTATGTGGAACCCCACAAAAAGGGTTGAATCTTTAAAGTGGTCCAATGAGTCACGATTTCAGCAACTTTTTGACATCAGTAACAGTGGATTTTGTCAACAAAGACCTTTCTTTACACTGGTGGGTGGCAAGTTAGGTAACCATTTTGGTGTGCGCACAACTGCGCAGCTCTCCTGGATTCTGGGATGAAATGATGGGCGGCGACAGCGCATCCCCATCTTTACCCACTCCAACGATTTATTTTTGTTCTGGGGCAAAATGATGGGCAGCGACAGCTTAATCCCCACATTCACCCCGTCTAATGATTCCACATGGGTCAAAACCCTCCACACTTCAAGTGCCATACACAGCCTACCCTCAGGATCATTCTGAGTTCAACGCATTCTCGAACAAGAGAGTGTACTGTGTGGGTCTACATCAGGCTAAGCACAAGTAATAGTAATGAGGTGTGGCAGAGTTTTACCAGACCACAGGAAAGACTGTACTCCCTGCCCATACCACCTTACCTGGAATGTAGCTGTAGGGTGTAAGGTCCGGTGTCCATGGGCGAACAGGGGCAAACAGGGAAAGGGCCATTGCCTTTGGCCCTTCGCCAGCTGCCCGAGGCAAGGCTGTTCTGAGGTCCTCTTTAAAGAGGGCCAACTCATGGAGGAAGCAGCCAATCACGGGCCGGGTAAGCAGGAGTGGGGAGGGAAGAGGACAGGGGAGGGGGTTGGGAAGGATGGAGATCCGGAAGCAGGGAAATAAAAAATACGATGTGGGAACAGGAGAAATAAATAAATATTACAGCGGGGAACAGGAGAAATAAATAAATAATGCAATGGGGAGCGGGAGAAATAAATAATGCATCGGGTAGCGGGAGAACTACATAATTAACTGCAGGTTGGCAGGCGGGATGGGCACTTACCCCCATTAAGTGCGCCGAGCAATAACAAAGGAGAAGGAAGAACTATCTAGAGAATGACCACGGCAAAAGCGGAGGTGGAAAGCAGGTACCTTTATTTAGTATAAAAAGCAGGAAGCAATTACGAAGTACCAGATGCGCTGCAGAACAAAAGGAAGTAAGGAGCTGGATGTGCACCATTTACAAAAGAAGAGAGCTTCACTGTCAAGGTGGATATAGCAAAGACGCCTATTGCGATAGATCATGGGCGAGTGACGGAACTTGGGGAAAAGTTAGCCACACAACTAAGAACTTTGATGAGTTGATCTTTAGCAATACGGTGGATTCCCAAGTGCTGGAGAAAGGAAAATACCATTCCATCCCGGAAAAGTATGATACAGGAGTAGGATGGACTCTGCAGGACATCCAGTGACACATCAGAAATGGAGAAGGCAATGTAATCACAGAAAGGAAGGTACAGATGAACAGTGTTGAAAGAGTCAGTTCCTTGATAAGGGAAGGGGCATCTCTGATATACCGTATAGAAGTCTTTCAGTTGGGCTGAGGCCGAGGGATGAAGGGCTGCTGCCTAGAAGTGAGTAATGTATGCTATACTGTGCCACACAGAAGACCTGCAAACTAGCTGGATAGCTTTGCGAGTGGGGCCATTCCCGTACATTGGATTGGGAAGTGGAGGAGTGATGGCAAATTTGAGATATGTGAAATAGCATACATAGTAACAAGCAGGAATTGACAGTAGGGTAGCTCAGTATGTTAAGCGCTCGGTCCTGAGATCTGCATGTGATATTTAAGTCAGAAACCTTAACAAGGTCAACTCAGCATTTCACCCTTCATAGGTTGTTAAATGAGTACCAATTTCGGTTGGTTAACAACAAATGTATATAAACATATTCCGGTGAAAGTGCCATGTGCACGGCAGATTATTATTCACAGGGTGTCATTGTTGGCATATTCTTGGTAAAACAGAGCAGGCCTTTGCATTAATTAGTTATATTGCAGAAGAGGTGCTAAGCATAGCATGTCTATTTGCAGATGAACCGGAGCTCTTTCATTGCAAAATACACCCTAGGGATAATGCACTTATCAAACACAACATGGGTTTAGATTTGCAGTGTTTAGGCAAACTAGCAGGGTCATCAGATAATCACATTAAGGGACAACTGAATGGCTAAACAATGGGACATGTTTAGAAGCAGTGATGTTGGGATTCATTAAGGATTCATTAGGAGAGAGGAAAGCAGCCATAACAATGTCACACCATGTGAGACTGAAAGTCCCATTCTTCCACTGTGGCATGATGCCTCTTTCCTTACAGGTTTACCAAAATATTTGCCTGATGAGTCTTCATCTGAGACATCATAAGAGAACTGAACACATAGTGTGCCCCCCTGAGGGACCCGGCAGCCGCCCAAAGTCTGGGTACATCCTGCACTCTATTTTGCCTAAGAAAGTCCCCTTGCTTGGTTTTCTGTGCAGGCTGCTGTGGTTGGTGACAACCACTTTGTGATTTTTATGGGTACAGCCAACTGTACCCAGTTGGTGTCCCTATGGGGAACCCATGTAAAATCCAGTCCTTGTTCATACAGTTCAGTTGAGGAGCTAAAGATGTGGCCATTTATTGTCTTGGGGGCTCCCTGCCTCGAAGAGTGACGGTCCAGTTGTCAAGCCCACCCGTGATCAGATTGGGAATGCTATTTGACAGAAAGCTAAACCTTATGCGGAACCATGCATAGATCGGTTGGCCACCAATCTATGCACCTGATGGATTGATTGATGCAGCACTGTAACTGGGGCCTAGAATCTCTGCCCAGCCCAGATTCATGATAAAGGTGGAGGGCCTGCTCCCTGACCTTGTAGCACATGGGGCTACATCCGAAAGCATGGAAGAAGACAACCTATCCTACCTGAACCTGCTACCAGCCAGGAGCCAGCTTTGGCCAAGTGCCTGCTGTACTGGGCATCAAAGTAAGACCAAACATGGTGCTCCCTTCCCTTGACCAAGCATGACCTGCAGAGTTGCAAGTACCCAAAAGCCCCATGCTCACAGTACGCCTCACAGCAGTCCCTGCATAGACCTGACATGAAGAAGCAAGAGAACCAGCCATAGAGCACACCAGCAACTGACAGCATTCAAAGCCCGTGGGTGAAAAAGACCTAAAGCTACAACTGCTCTTCAAGAACTGCAAGTGAACTCTAATATTATGTGGAGTGCTTCTCCTACCTGAAATGCCATGGATTGTCACTAGCAACACCTTCCACCAAGTGCACCAGAGCTTCATCAGTTCCTCTCCCTTTTCAGCTAATCTTCTCTTCCATTGGTTCTACAGGTGTCCTGCTGGGTAAATGCCAAAAACTGAAATCTTCCTTTAATGAGAATAGGCTATATTCGCCCTTCATTTCTTGGTCTCGGGAGGATAGCTCAGCGTCAAAGCGTTCACCTTGGAAGCAAGACGACGCTGAGCAACACAGGGTCAATCCCCGGGTCTGCGCTTAGAAACCTCTGGGTATTAAGCACGTTATAAATAACCCTTTACAGTTTCCTTTTTCCTTAATGAGAATTTTCTGTTACTATTTTTAAAAATGTGGGGTGTCTCCCCAATAATCCCCTCCGCCTGCGTTCAACACCCCTCCCGCCTTCCACATTTCCTTCCATCCCCTGCTTTTTCCAGTATTGTTTTTTCATTTCCTATTCCCCAATCCTAACTTTCACAACCATTCCTTTTGCCAACAATGTCTTTCTCTATGGTGAAGTTAAAATGGGAGGTTTGGAATACCATTGTTGAATTGGTGACCGTGCATGGTCCTGCTTGATGGAAGAATCTATCCCAGCTGCACTTGCATGGCCTCTGGAGAACTGAAACCCCAGGAACCACCATTACTGATCTCTGCCCTCTTCTGGACCCACTCGTTGGTTGGTTCTGGTTGGAAACTGCTAAAAATAACTGACTGTGAAGCTCTCAAATTTTGATTCACCTACAAAAGGGTGTCAAAAGGGCAGTGAAACAAGCTCTCCAATGTTGACCCTATACTAACCAAAGTGCACATACTTTACAATGGGTTCTGCATATTATCAGGGCTGGTCTCCCGCTTAGACAATCTGAAGCCTGCCTACCTTCCCCAATACTTTCTAGAGTTAACAGTTGAGTGGTGCATGTCTGGCAGTGCCTCTGGGGGCAACGTAAGGTACATTTATATTCTAATGACCGGGTTGAGCTAGGAGCTTGTGGTAGACCATAACTAATAGGATCAAAACCTAAGAGCTCCACTTAAAGACTGCTCCACTACATTACTCACTTCCAACTGCACCTACTTTTTGGCTGCCTTTCATTAAATATAATGAACAGTTTCCTGATATATACAGACTTGAATATCCTTTTGTTCATAGTATTCATGTTTTACCCCCTATTCTTGTCTAGCCTGTCTCTCTAGTTAATATTGATCATTTGATCACCAGTGCCAGTAGGTGAGCCATAGAAGCTAAGGATAGCATGCTGATCTCGATTTTGTAAGGTAACCCCAGGTCCAAATACTAGAGCCAGGGGAATCTTTCTGGTACACCACCAAACCCATCAACACTATGGTCTCATCTAGAGGTTTGTGACCAATTTTGGGGATAAGAACCAAGGGTATATAATGGGCACCACTTGATGATTATTAATCCTTCTTTTAGTTTCAAAGCCTTATTCCGGTTAGTATATGGAGCTCTACAGTAAGTAACCATCCAAAACCATCCAAGGCACTAGGATGGCAGAAATCACACAAAATGGAATAGGAACAAAATAAATTCAAAAATGTAAGTGAGATACTTTTGATTATCTCAATTACCTGATGCACTTGTGGATGGATATATTGAAAAACAAATGCAATACACATAATACACGATGGGAAACCCATAGTAGTTCATCGAATCTATCGAGTGTAGATTCAGAAGATTCAATGGAACAGAGGGACAACATTACACTGAGTACCAGCACTACAGGCCAAGACAGACCAAGATTAGGAACAGTGGTGTCTTTTTAGAAACAAGAGAAAAAGAAAAAGGACAAGAAGGGGAGGAGAAAACAGACCAATCAGCAAAGTGAAGACTAATCTATGGAACAAGAAAACATAGTGGTTAACCTGTCTCAGAGACAATTGACTAAAGCAGAAGATGCAGTCTTACAAAAAGGAGTGAATTTTGTACCGATATCCAGATCTAATTTGTTCAACACCAAAAAAGATCAGTATAAATGTACTTGCAAGCTTACGTTATGGGTGTTTTTCATTGAATTACCTAACAACAATGTCTTCAGCTTTCACTTCTGATACAAAATTTACTGAATTTGAACATTAAAGTAGATATATTCCACCTATCACTGTACCATCTATTGACATTTTTGAAAAAATGGTTCTTAAAGATTTGTCTAAATTCTAACATAAACGAACCAGACATCACAATCTGAACAAATATGAGATGTTTGCTTAAATCACGACATACTGACCATAACATTACAATCAGACCAGCAGACAAAGGGGGAGCTCTTGTCATCCTGAATACTTTTCATTATCATAAATAATGTATGCAACAAAGTACTTACTCTACTACCTACATGACATAGGACAGGAATCCTACAGCAGAGATTCTTACTAATCAGAAAGGTTTATTGACAAGCGGTGAGGCAGAAGAGATGATCAATGATAACATAAAACTATTTCTTTTGAATATACATACCCATGTTTTATTTACTGGCAAAAATACACAAAAGATTGATTGACCCTCCAGGAATACCCATAGTGGCAGTAATTGATGGGTTAGGTGTTTACATTTATTTTTCCCTTAAACCACTGGTACAGCAATCAACTGCATACATCATAGACACAACCCATTTTCTCAGCCTCAGTAGACAAACTACACAGGCTAATAGCATAGTATTTACGATAGATGTAAATAGCCTATAATCCTCTATCCCGCATGATCAAGGAATAGAAGCAGTCGAGAGTATATTGTTACAGCAAGACACTGTAATAGGTGCATCCAAAGAATATCTTCTAACACTATTGAATTGTATTTCACAAAACAAATTCTTTAGCTATGAGAAACAGTTCTAACTAAAGCTATCCGTAACACCGATGGGAGTCTCTATGGCTCCAGCATGTGCTAATTGTTTTATGTTGAAATTTGAAACTATTTGCTCAATCATCCTGATTTGGCACAAATATCTGGTGTACTGGGGGAGGTACATATATGATATTTTTGGCCTTTGGAATGGATCTTTGAATGATTTAAACAACGTTTCTGACTACCTTAACAACATAGATCAGCAGATCCAATTTACCTCAGAAGTAGCCAATCCAGGGATACATTTTTGGGATGTTCATATCCTCCCTACAGAGGGGGGTCTAATGACAAACATTTTTCAATAACCAATGGATAGGAACATTGTATTACATAGGTTGAGCTTTCAACCACCAAGTATTATTGAACACCTTCCTTACAACCAACTACTAAGGGTTAAAAGAATTGTTACCGACAATGTGAAATTGAACTCAGAAAAAGGGCAAAAAAATGTGAAGATAGGGGTTATCCTACTAATGAAATCTCAACAGCTATGGCGAAGGTAGCTACCTTATCCCAGGAATTCATATTGATGAGTAGTCCAAAAACAAAGAATAGAGAGCCGTAGGTTCTCAAATTGTATAAAGGGGAGATCAGAGATTTTACAGAGTGATAGCTACATTAAAGACTTATTTCCAGATTTACCCATGTTTTCTTACACCAGAGGTCGGAAACTTGCTGACAACAGATACTGAGAAAAGGGGCACCAGAAACTCTAACAGGACAGGGAACTTTCCAAGGCTTCATTGCTCAAACTGTTGTTATGTAACTAGCTGAGATGTGATATTCCATCCATGTTCATGGGAAATAATTAGTCTTCACTGTTATGCTACTTGTGGTACAGCAAACATAATATATTGTTAGATGCTCTTCTGGCATTTGCTACATTGGACAATCATCAAGAGCAGCCAAATATAGGTGGAATGAACGTCGTTTGAATATTCAGACCAAGAATCAGAACTCAGCTGTGGCTCATCATTTTGAAAGACACAAGCACCAGATCACCCAGATCAAGTTTCAGGTTGTGGAAGTGGTCAGTACAAGGACACACAGGGACTTGAAGAATTGTTTGGACAGGAGAAACATGTTTTGGACAGACAGACTGGATGCACTATTCCCAGGAGGATGCATGAGGAATTGAATCTCGCATGCTTTCTGTACATGTTGAAATTGTGGGATATCTTGCACTGTGAGTTTATCTTCCATGTGAGAGGTTTTGCATATATGTATGGCTGCAGATAGAGGCAGCACCCAGTATCCTTTGTACAATTTACAGTCTGTTTATTTTGTTTCCGATTGTTCCATACTTAGTTGTTTTATGATAGCAACATCATATGACATTAATTATGTATCTCACATGGTCCCAATTTTGTATTTTTTAGGAGATTGTTTCTATACAATAGATAGTTGTAGTTATGGCACTATTTTTTCCTTCTGAAATTTGAACACAAGCTGCATCTAGCAACATCCAATACCCAGCAACATTCTTATTGCAGTTCCATTGTCTATTCTAGGAGTGCTTATTCATATTTCTTTTATAAGCAGTTTTGTGAGACTATAATTGATTTACTCCATTAGTGAGCTTCCATTACTATGATGTTTCACAGAATGTGACTAAGATTAATGAGGATTCTCACAGCCCCAGGTGTTTGTTTACCTACATGGTGCTCCCGAGCACAGTCTATGACCTCATTACTTTTGCGTAGTGACATCATAGGGTAACGTCACCACATGACGTCTGTTTCGTGAGCTACCCAGTATACAAATACTGTGTTCTAGCAAAAAATTCCATTGACAACACTCTAAAGCTCATGTCCACATGTCCGCACAGGATCATGTTTAAATGGGTAAGCAGAGGCGTACTGTTTTGAACCTTAATTTGAAGTAATGTGAAATTTTACAATATATTGCTGACCTGCTCGTTTTCTTGTTTTTCTTTGTTTACTCATACTATGCCCTAAACTGATTACAACAAATAGCCTGCTTTGATGCATATTATTGGAGATCTGGCAAGCTCTAACTAGCAAGCAGGTATTGCATATCCTGAAATTGTGTGTACCCAGTGGATGACTGATGCATGTGCATATTAATCTGCTATACCTACATTTGTTTACATTTCAGGTTTCTATTGTGAACGTTCCTTTATCTATTGCTGATTTGTGTTGCATTGCAAGTGGATACAGGTAGTGTTCTAACTAGTTGATTCAGTTCTAAAGCAGTACTAACATTCAATTTTAGTTGAGGATATGTATATATTAATGCATATATTAATGTTTGTTTTTCCTTTTTTTCTTTTTTCGTTTGAATGTTGTATGATCTTCAGATTTGGCACTGACGATGGACTGCAATCTCAAATGCATTGGCCTTGATTTGTTACAGCATGTGGATCTGGCTTCCTCGTTAATATTGCACCGTTTTATTGTAAAGAATAAAAAATTGAATCACCAGATTCTTTTCAATTAACTATGTTGACGTGATTCTTGTAATGGAGTAAAAAAATACATATATATTGAAGGTATTTTGTCCTTAGGGTGAGTATGCAGCACCTAGAGGTATCTTTAGGTTTATGCAGTGCCCTACAATTCCTCGAATAAATCATGAAAAGGATAAAGGTAGACCACTCTTGGTGGTGAGCTTGGGATAAGGAGCAGCCCAGTGGTAGGCACTGCATTCTGTTGTCTTGTGAACCATATTCTTCCAATTCAGTGTAGATGCATCACTGGCTTTGTTATTTGGATCCGTGGGATGCTGATGAGACACATGCCTGGTTGCTCTAGATCCCAGTCCTGTTACACCAATGTCACATGAGGGGGAATGGCGGGAAGCCAGGAGAATTGGCCTAAATGCATAATACTAAGTGCACCATTGTCCTCATTAGTTCTAGACTACCTTTAGACTTAACATGTCAGAACTGTTGAAGTTGTAGAGTGGAGCACCTTTAACACTTGCACCTGCTTCTCCAGCTCTGCTTGTCGAATCCACTTGGTTTGCCAGCAGCATATATTTTCATGTTGGTGGAAAACCAATTCACTCCTAGGAATCTGCCTGGCTCCAGCACCTGGTAAAACATATGGATTCCATAGAAATCCATTGTATTTATCTCTCACAGTCATAAACTGTCAGAGACATTTACATTTTTCCATATTGTCAAAGATGGACTTAAGAACACCTGGACTTCAGAGTATGGTTCAAGGCTTTTATTTGTTATAACTCAAATAATTCAGAATCTTCACGGTATGAAGTAAAAATGTGGCACAATAAGGGCCAACACTCATTTTATACACCTGCAAACCCCTAACAGGTTGCAGTTGTAAACCTTTCATTAGGTTTGCCTGACGTTTATTAAGTGGACATGCCTCTCACCATACTCTGCAGGCATCTTCTTCATCCCAGAATCAGAGTGGTAAAATGTAGGTGAGTGTTCATTAGTCTCAGTCTCCTCTTCCTCATCCCAGTACTTTCAACTATCAAATGTGGAGAATTGAAGGGAGAGGTTTGGCAAAAATCCATAAAGGTCCGGGGAGGGTTAAATGTGCCATCAATAGGCAAAGAGGTATACCATGTTTCGATCTACGGGTGCCCACTCCAAATCTCTGATTGACCCTCCACCCAGGTGATCCTCCCTCGCTTCTCCACCCCTACGGTCGGGATCCAAGAGTGATGGCCTTTCCCTGGCCTCCTAAGAAGAGGACCGAGGGGGAGTAGATGTGAGGACGCCCCCAGGTGTCTCACACCTCTGAGACCTGGTCAACGTCTGTAGCCCAAAACTAGGATTAGTGCACATGATCTCTAACCTACATCCCTGAACTGTATCCCCTAGTGAACCCTCTGTCATAGATTACAACACAACAGCCTTAACCTACAGTCCTGAACTCAGAACCCTAGTCAACACCTCTCTCCCATAACAAGGATTGCACATTACAACATCAGGTATTGGTACTGAAAATAAATTACCTATAAATAGCTATCCATTTGTCGAACTTGCAACCTGATCCTAACCAATCCTATGTTATAATACATTACTTTATATTGGTCAAGTACTCAAGTACCACAGATTTGGCCCTGTAGTGCTGAGTGGCCATTTGGTAGTGCATTGTGGCAACTAGTGGGTAACTATATTCCTCTGCATCTCTTCTTCCATGGCCTTCCCACCTCCATAGCCGAGACTTCCCTGTATCCCAAGTAGGCAACTAGAGCTCTGTAAAACCTACTATGTAACTCTGTCTGGGGTGATAGCCTGAAGGTCTGAGCCCTTTCTATTGTAATCCCTCTGGGAGTCTTCTAGGGGGAACCTATTCTGACAAATCCCCTGGATGTGTTCTGTAATGTGGTCTGGTTACGTTCCAAACATCCCGTTGCTCTCGCTCTGGGCTTTCAAACTCTTGCATTCCTTTTCCTGATGTTCCTTCTCCTTGCTCTCCACTCCTCCCTCTTCCTTACTCCACTCCCTCTCTCTCCTTTCTCTCCTTCTCTGTTCCCTCTCTATTTCACACCATTCATGCACTCTTACACTTAGGTACCGCTCCCTCTCACCACCTTCAATTCACCTGCAACAATCTCCAAAACAGCCTCTACAATGCTCTGATCCACTGTCCTTCTTTCATCTGTTCTCTCTGTCTGCCTCCACTCCACCTGTCCACACACAAACACTACTCGCTCCTTCTATCTCCCACTGCTCGCTCCTTCTATATCCTGTATGGTTTTCAAACCCCTGACTTCCTGTGGGGTCTTTCCCTCCTCCTTCCATTGGTGCATTTGCTCACCTGTTTCTTCGGGCCAATGACATCCTTCTATTTCTCCACTTAGCCCCACCCCTTCTGCTCCTAGAGCTCCACTTAGTCTCTTTAATGTCGGTTTCAGTGACCATGTAGCCATTGCAGAGGTGCGTGAGTCTTGTTTAAATGTAGGAATAGTTCTCTGGACCATCACTGGCATTTCTGTCTCATTTGTGAAGCTGGCAGTTTCCTTATGCAGATTGTGGCAAGTTCCATCTTTTGCGGAGCCTCCTGGTGCAGGCGGTACTGAAGCGAGAGAAATTGAAAACTGGCCAGAATAGGGTACGACAGGCATTGGGTGATTGACAGGGAAAGCTTCCACATGCAACAATGCACATATGAAGGTGGGGGGGCAGGGACTGGGGCCCTTCCACCTCCAGGCTGAGAGGGGGCCCTCTCCCCCCTCGACAGGGCCATGTCACTGCCACTGTTGTAAAACACATAGTGGAAAGGTCAAGAGTAAAGGCACTAATCCCTCCTATCCACTCCCAATACATACACTTTTTTTGTAAACAACATCTCTTGGATAGAAAGGCAATTTTATTTTTTATGGCGAAATGTTGTGTTCTTGACAGAAACTCACTTTGAAGCTAGAATCTTAATGTGAAAATTGATCTGCTTCCAGCACTACCTTCAGAATTTGTTTTGGCAAAATCTCACGACTTAAGTACCTTGTTTCTCCTTTTTGATATCTGGACTCCTGGGACGGTATCTACCGTACACGCCACCTTAAGAATCTGGAGATAACCCTACAGGATGTAAACTTTCCACAAGGCGAAAAGCCCAGATCCCAATGTTCCTGAGTACTTGCCAGACTGTCTTATCTATGCTGTGAAGGTCGCTCGAGGGAAAGCCACACCACACAGTATATAAGGCTCTAGCATCCCTCGCTGCAGTGCAGGCGGGGTCCAAGGTCTTGCAACTTCCCACAAGCTGTGAGCTGAAGAAAGAACCATGAAGTGGCTTCTGCTTCTAGCGCTAGCAGCACTTTCGGAGTGTCTGGTGAAGTGAGTATTATGAATTCTGGGGACAAGGCAGTGGGCGAGTATGCACAATTGTGGCCTGGAAGTCAGGGCCCCTGAGCACAATTAACAATTGCAAGAGACAGTAAAGGTCACGTTGTGTACATAAGGCGTACATAATGGCGTAACACTTCTGGGCAACTGCTTATCGATTATCTTAAAGGAATGTGTGGTCAGGAGGGCCACCTTTTGGTGCTTATTTACTGCCCTGTTATTTACTCCCCTTGTAGCATTACAACCTTCAATAGAAGTATGTATGGTATGAGACAGTGCTCACCAGCCTTCACGATTCTGCTAATCCTCCAGCTAATTACAGAACTAGCTCACACTGTAACGCTGCACCAGAAACAAAGCCATTATTGGATTCTATTTTTTCTTTTGATGTAGACGGCATCTAATCAGAGGGCCCACAAGGCATTGCAAATGTGTGAAGTGTAGCTCCATCCCCCATTACGCAATAGGGGATGCTGGCCCCTTCCTCACACATGTGGGAGGAGGAAGAAGTGCACAACCTTACCATTGATGCTTTTAAGATTTCACTAAGACTGGTCGGCAACGCGTCGCATGCCTGCAGTCTCTTTTAACCCAACCCCCACAGCAGAAAAGCACACTCTTGTGCCGTTATGTACAGGTATGTTATATGTTCAGAACCTACCTGTGTAGAGAAGTGGCCACACGTCTGATAGGTAGAGCCAGCTTCATGGAAACTCGAGTGGCAGTGCCCTTTCCACCATAGCTCACTGCTTCTGTTGATCCTTGCCTCTTCGTCTCAGAGAGACAGCCATTTTGAAAGGCTTTAAAGACCTAGCTGTACAATCTCTAGTAATATCAAATAAACTCATCTGGCCAAGTAATCCACAACTGTCTATGGAAAGCATGATGATCAGTGCCACAAGACCAACATATTAGTGACATTGTGGTCTACAAATTACCTTAACATATCATGACATAATTTGGGGTGGCGTCTCAAGGTTGGAAGTCAGAAAACACTGACTGTCAGTGGAGCAGTCTAGGGCTGAGGACTTTTGGGCTGTAATTCTACCTCTCAACCAAATCTAGATAGTCCTAGTGCACTCCCAATAGATTCAGTAACTTTCAATCTTTAAATTTTCTATATGTACTATAATGGGGTGCGGGGGAGACAAAACAACCCTGGCACTGGGTTGTGGTACTAAGATACAATACAACAGATGTCCACAACCTTGTGGATCTCTCCCGTCCCCTGCACACCCAATGTTTATTGTAAATACAACCAAAAAGTAATATGTTTTTTGTAGGTTCAAACCTTATTATAAACGTAAATTTAAAAAAAAATATAGTGTCAAACAATCTTGTGATGTATTTCATCAATCAATTTATAGTAAAACGAACATTCTTTTCCAATCTTCATTACTATTCAAACAAAGTGCATTTCGAAATTGGTATTAGCTTTTGACTTATGTTTTGTTTCAACATAGTATGGATAAACAAATTCAAATCATTAATATCAGATCGTTTTTCATTCCTTTCAATAATACTTCTTATTGAACATCCAATATTAGATTATGTGTCTCTACGCGTTTCGGGGTATTCTATCCCCTTCTTCAGGAGTTGTCTATCCTTTTTCATGTGCAGTTATCACATCTACAACAAATAAGTAAATAAAGTAACTGTTTCTGTTATGCTAGTGAAATCGGCCTGTAAAGTTAAAAGAATAAATATAAGGATGAACCTACTATTATTTACACTTCCAGAAAGGTTTGTGTGATAAAAACCCATATGTGGATAATGAGAGTCATGGTGTAGTACCAATGGTTCAAGAGTTACCTGTTCGCTGTCCTCAGCTGATGCACCAATGGGTGCTCAGATGCCTCTCTCCTACGTCAGTATTCTTCAATCAATGTTCTAAAGAGAAGATTTTTGTTCAGGAGATCAACCGGTACCATAATCCGATGATATATGTCCTTGTTCCAGTAAGGGGTATTCAAATTGTCCTCCCAGTTAAGTGGGTTAACTTTACACCCGATGGTGAATCTGTAGAGAATTAATATGGAATTACTTCTTCATTAAGTTTAGAACTCATGCTCCAGTCTATTAAGTCGTCAATGGTTCTGTGCATATGGTTCTGAATTCCCCATAGTTTTAGGGCATTTTAGTACTTACCTCAGTTCGTTCTCCTAATCTTGCTAAGCTGCCGCGGTAGAAGAGATCCGCAAAATGTCCGCTTTTGTTTATGTAAGCTCACGGTGATGACGCGTATGCGTGGTGACATCACGCGGCGGCGTGATGACGTCACGCTCGTATAGTCTAAATAAGTATCAACAAGTTGATATTCATATGTGTCACCAGCTTATAGAGGTGATGGTGACTATGGATGTCTAAATCATGATGCTTCACTGTCAATATGATCTGAATTGAAAGTGTATTCCGTGTAGAAAACTGTGACTAATCTCGCCGGTTACCGGAATGAAAAATAGAAGATTCCACTAGGCGTTAGGTGATATATGTTAATGTACTTTAGTCTTAAATTCTCTAATGTCCAACTATATACTCATCTCCTGATTCATAAAATCTTTTTGTACTGTGCATTCCCCTGATCTCGTACCTTCATAGTTCATATATTTAATATGTAGGTAATTATTGGATGAAAAGGTGTGCTCACATTCTGATTTCTTCTTAACGTTATTTATGCAATGCATGTTGCATCCCTCTTCCAGCTCAATTCAATACTGTGCTTAGAAGATTCATCCACAACATTCACAACAATATTCACAAAAATACTCCCAAGTTGTAGTCTTCCCTAGGGGCTAAGCTACTCAGCCTGTCTACCCAATAGATTTCTCTCTGTTTCAACCTTTTGGTATGATTCCCTCCCTTTGTTGCTTTTTTGACTACTTCTAGGACTATTACCTTCAATTGAGCTACACTGTGTTTCTTCTCGTCGAAATGACGTGCCACTGGTGACTTTATGTTTTTGGTTCTGATGTTACTTTTATGTTCATGCCATCTTTCTTTGACTTTTCTGTTCGTCTGTCCTACGTAAAAAATGCCACAAGGGCAACTCAATCCATAGATCACCGACTTAGTGTCACATGTGGCATAGTCTCTTAGCTTGATTTTAGTTCCATTATATGGATGTCTCACATGTGTACCTCTCATTATGTTATTACAATGACCACAGTTCAAACATGCAAACGTCCCTGACTTTCTTGGTTTCAAAGTGGATTGTTTCTTCATGGGTGGTCTTTCAGCTTTAACTAATGTGTCCTTGAAATTGCGTCCCCTTTTGTAGGCTATAATTGGGGGCTTGGGGAACAGTCTCTTCAACTGTGGATCCATTCCAATTATCCTCCAATTTTTCTTGATCATCCTTGTGATATGATGACTTTGTCCTGAGTATCGTAACGCATAAATAAAGGGAAATCCTTCTGGTTTCCCTTTCGGAATTAGTAGTTCAGTTCGTGATATTCTTTCCGTTTTCTCTCTAGCTACCTCAATAATGTTTGCTGGGTAGCCTCTTTTCTTGTATTTGGCGGTCATAGCCAGGTTGGCTTCTTCCAATGTGGTTGGAGAAGAAATGATCCATTTCAAACGAAGAAATTGGCTGTATGGTAGGTTGTTACGTAAATGTTCAGGATGGTGACTCAAGAAATGTAGAGAATTGTTGACATCCGTTTTCTTGTGGTATATATTCATTGTTATGCCTGTTGCTCCAATTTCCAATTCTACATCTAGGAAATGTAGTCTGGGTGTGCCCACCTCCATAGTGAATTTAATTCTGTCATGTATGGAGTTTAGATATTCCAAAAACTCTTCCACCTCACTTTTTGTTCCCCTCCAGATCATAAAGATGTCGTCTATGAATCTTTTCCATATAATCAGGTGTGTTTTCCATCTTGGCTCAGGTAATATGAGGGTCATTTCTAGGTATTACATGAATAGGTTGGCATACGCGGGGGCCATAGATGACCCCATGGAGGTTCCTGCCGCTTGTAAGTAAAATTGGTTTCCATATCTGAAATAGTTATTAACTAGAATAATTTTACTCAACTCCAATATGAGTACTTTATTCGCTTTACAGTTATCAGTATTCATTAATGTCCATTCCAAAGCTTCCAGTCCATCGTGGTGGGGTATTGACGTGTAGAGACTCTGGACATCAAAAGACACTAGTGTGTCGTCCTCTTTGATTTCCGGTAAATTATTTAAATTGTTTAAAAAATCAGTTGTATCCTTTAGGTACGTTGTGGTGGCTTGTACCAGTGGTTGTAAGGTTTTCTCCAGGTAAATTGCAAGTGGGTTGAATATGCTATCCGTGCCTGCGACAATTGGTCTTAATGGAGGCATTTGTAAATTCTTGTGGATCTTTGGAAGTCCATAGAACACCGGAGTAATCGGAAATTCCTGGGTCATATATTTTCTTGTTTTGTCAGAAATCAAACCTGTTTCAAATGCTTTGTCTAGTGTTGTTTTTGATGATCTTGGCAATCTGTGGAGTAGGGTCCTGTCCAATCTTTACGTACGTATCTGTGTAATTCTGCCTCTGCAAAAGAGAGGAGCTGGCTATTCTTTTACTTATCTATTGATTGGTGATCTATCAGGTGCCTGCAAGAGAATGATGCAACTTCAGGTAGAGAAAGGCTTGAGTTGGTATGCCATGTGACTTGCGTCCATTTCCTCTGGGTTAATTCTTGACCTCCAGGTGATCACGAAGGACGTTTGGTGGCAGATGAGGCAGGAAATGAGAACATCTGGACCATCGCCTTTACTTGGAATACACGTGCTGATTAACTTGGATAGAGATCATTAGCCTTGTAGTGCAATGATCAGGCGAGACTGAGGACTAAACACATGGCAAGGTGTCTGCGATAGAGGATGCAGAGGTATATAATTATCCACTAGGTGCCACAACGCACTACCAAATGGCTACTCAGTACTACAGGGCCACATCTGTGGTACTTTAGTACTTGACCAACATCAAGTAATGTAATATAACATAGGACTGGTTAGGATCAGGTTGCCAGTTCGACAAATGAATAGCTATTTATACGTCATTCATTTTCAGTACCAATATCTGATGTTCTAATGTGATGTCTATACACATTATAGTCATTCATCCAAGGGAGTTGCACACATTGCTGCATACACTACTCCTTTTCCTTCAAAAGTGTTGGTTTTGTGTAACTGTTTAAATTCTTTTATGAGATTATATACAGTCTCATCACTTAGATCTTATTTAGCTGTAAATTGATGTTGTGCATTGTATATATAACACACGCTTTGATGTACTACCTCTGATTAATTATACATTTAACTGACGGAATAATGGTTGAGGACCACGTCTGAATGTTGGGGTTGGGGTCTAATCCCAGCATTTGGCTAGAGGTAGTGACTAGGGACCAGTGTTCACGGTTAAAGGCTCCTGTCCATATTATTTTTCTTCTGGGGTTGGAGTGTTGCCCAGGTCAGAGCTCAGAGTTGAAGGTTTCTGGCCCTATTCCTAGCTCACAGGATTACTTTAAGTAAAAGGAAATGTTGCAGGTTCTTGGTATTTACTCCCAGCTGCAGGTTAGATCTGTTCACCAGGAGACAAGGGAGTAGTATCTTGCGATCTGTGCCCCTTCTATGAGGTAGAGGTGTGGAGGAGGGTCAGATCTCAGAGGTGCAAGTCAAGGCTTCTGTCCACTAATCATAGTTCTAGGATACACAATGTTGACTTTTGTTCAGAGTTTAGGACTGAACGTCTGGGCTACTGTGTTTTAATTCTGGTTATTGGAATGAGGTTTAGGCGAGGATTCAGAGTTCAGGATTATAGGCCAGAACTCATGTGCGCCAATCTGGTATTAATGTTTTGACTGGGGTTCAGAGCTTAGTACTGTAGATGGAAATCTTCTATTTTGTAACCCTTGTTATGGGAGAGAGGTGTTGACTAGGGTTCTGAGTTCAGGACTGTAGGTTAAGGCTGTTGTGTTGTAATCTATGACAGAGGGTTGACTAGGGGATACAGTTCAGGGATGTAGGTTAGAGATCATGTGCACTTATCCTAGTTTTGGGCTACAGATGTTGACCAGGGCTCAGCGGTGTGAGAAACCTGAGGGTGTCCTCACATCTACTCCCCCTCAGTCCTCTTCTCAGGTGGCCAGGGTAAGGCCATCACTCTTGGATCCCGACCCTGGGGGTGGAGAAGCGAGTGAGGATCACCTGGGTGGAGGGACCTTGGAGAGTGGGAGTGGGGCACCCGCAGGCGAGACATAGTGTCCCTCTTTCCCTATTGATGACCAATCTAACCCACCCCGACCTTTATGGATTATTGCAAAATCTCGCCCTTCAATTCTTCAATTCTCCACATTTGACAGTTGGATGGGTACTGGGATGAGGAAGAGGAGACTTATAGTAATGAACACTACACCTACATTTTACCACTCTGGTACTGGGGTGAGGAAGATGCCTGCAGAGTATGGTGAGAGTCAGGCATGTCCCCTTAATAAAATCCAGGCAGACCTAATGAAGGGTTTACACCTGCAACCTGTTAGGGGTTTGCAGGTGAATTAAATGAGAGCCACAGAATGGTATTCAGAAGAAGGAGAGAAGCAGGGAGACCTGTGGGGAGGAGACCGGCAGGGACCCTTCCCAGGAGGAGGCAGCCATGGTGGGACCTTTGGAGGAGCCAGGACGCTGGCCAGCAGCCCAAAGAGGGAGCCTCCATGTTGCTGAACTGTGCAGGAGGAAGGAGAACACCGTCTGCATCTCTATGGAGGAAGTGGAGCCTCCAGTGTGCGAGAAGTGGGCCCTGGTATGCATGTGGGGCTTGCAGGAGTTGGTCCGCTGACCTACAAGGAAGAAAGAAGCAGCGGGGAGCCATTCAGGAATGCCGCCAAGTACCGGAAAGTGCCAGGGAGAGGCACTTGTTGCCCGGGGCGTTCCTAAGCAAGCTGCAAGTGGAGAATGAATGCATTCCAGTTACCGAACTGCATGGACAGCTGAAATTAAGCATAATGAACATTTATTGAATACCAAACTAAATAACAACTTGAAATAAACCATATTGAGTGCATATTGAATACCAAATTGAAGGAAAACTTTAAACAATGCATATCTATTGAATACCAAACTGGAAAACACACCGAGGGCATATTTAAACATCAAAGTGAAGAAAAACGTGAAATCAAGTATAACAAATGCACATTGAACATCAAACTGAATAAAACCTTGAAAATAAGGAAAGTGAATATTTGTTGGGTTTCGAACTGAATGCAGCCTTTCACTTTCACATATTGAATATGGATTTGAATTTTAATGGGAAAAGCAGAAGAGAGCCAAAGAGAAAGTGCCCATGGGAAACCAGCTCATAGGCAAGAGTGCAAGTGTGGAAAAGTGTTATAGAAAGGTGGAACATGAGCAGGACCACCATAAAGTGAACTGTACAGATAATTGCAGTGTGGCAAGGCCAAAGACTGGCACGAGGTGTGTGACACTTTGGGGCCGAGCCAAGGGGCCAATCAGAAGAAACCAAAGCAGTGTGAATACTGCACACAAGCCAGAGGCCAAACAAGAGAGACTACAAGAATACAACTCTATACACAGGGATACGCCTGGAAAAACCTTTGGGGGCTGAGGACTCTAGAGATCCTGGTTGTGCAACCTGTGAATGGTGGACCGTGCAGTCTGACAACTGCACCTAGACCAATGAGTCCGGAACTGTGTGAATCTAAAGACATTGTGTAAACTGTGAATCTTGTCTTGAGAACGAAGCCTCAAGACCCTTTTGCTTTTGAACTTTGTTGCTATAGGGGGAGCTGGAGAAGAAGCTAAGAGGGGGATGAAGCTCAGAAATGTATGTTGATCACTATTACTTTCAATATTGAAATCCCTACACATTGTTTAGCTTCAGTTGTAGGGAAAAGATAGGTTTTGGACACAGACAGACTTTTAAATTGAACTCTTTGACTCAGGCTTTCCTTAGTTTCGTTCAGGCAGGGAAATCCTACCTTAGCATAGGGCAAGTTAGGCCTTCAACCATCCTGATATTTAAGATAATAAATATCTTTTGTTTGATTGTTAAGTCTGTTGTCTGTGTCTTACTCCATGATGCCTTCACAGAGGGCAGGGTTGAATGATATTGTGTCCCAATTTAAGTTCTCGGTACAGATTTTGACAAATGATGAGTGCTCGGCTGAAGCCCAAAAATCCATAAAATCTCTTTCTAACTCCAGGAAACAGCTCAGGTATAGTTATGACAGTTCAGGGCTGGGAGTCTCGGCTTTGGAACCGAGATGTTGGCTATGGCTGAGTGGTGAGGGGGAGTGTAGACCAGGGATGCGGATGCCTCCCTGCTTCTCCTTTCTTTTATGTGAATTTTTCTCTATGGCTTTTCTTTTTACTTTCCTTCTCCTTCTCAGTCTCACATGCCCCTTCATTTTGTTTGGTATTGCTCATTCTCTCATACTTCATATTAATTTCCACTTGCATCTTTCTGGAGCACTTTCCCCACTGCCCTGGTGCTTTCACCTTTTTTTTCTCTCAAATCTTTCACTCGCTTGTTATATTTAGGTCTTCCCTCTCTCCCACTCTCTCTCTCTCTTTGTCTCTCTCTCTTTGTCTCTCTCTCTCTCTCTCCCAACCCCTCTCTTGCTCTCCCTTTTCCCTCTCTGTCTGTCTCTTCCTCTGTCCTGTTTCTCCAACTTGTTTTCCTCGTTTTGTCACAATTTCCCTTTTCATCTCTATTTCCCACTCTACTTCCTTTTTCTGCTCTATCTCTCTTGCTCTCTCCTCATCTTGTTTCCCCACTTCATTTTCCTGTTTATATACCCCTCTCTTCTCCTTTTGCTTTCTCTCTCCCTCTTTCCTTCTTCTCTCTCTCTTTCTCTCTTTCTCTCTCCCTATCTTCCTGTATATCTTGCACGCGCTCTCGTTCTATTTCCTTTCGCCCTGCGTCTTTGGCTCCTTCTTTCTTTTCATTTATTTCTCTCTCACTCTGTTTCATCTAATCTATTCCTTATATGCCCCCTCCCTCCTTTTTTATCTCTAACTATTATATAATCTCCTACTTTGTGTGTCTCCTTTTTGTGGCTTTGAATCCAAATGTATTCTCCTTCAATGTTCCTCTGGTCTTTCTTTCTGAACTCTTCCTTTGGTTACTTTATTTCTTCTCTCATTCTTAAGGCTACCTCTCAGGAAAGGGAAGTCCTTAAGGAAACACCTGGAAGAAAATGGCTTGCTCCAAGACTTCCTAAAGAGCCATCCTTACAATCCAGCAAGCAAGTACTATCCAAGCCTCGCACAGGAAGCGGGTCAGCCTCTCCAGAACTACATGGATGTGAGTACCTATTTGGAATTTACTTTCATGCAACACTTTCACAACCCTAAACACATTTCCAAACTAGCAAATAGTACTACCCTCCTAAGCCTCATGCAAGCTGTGAACCTGCTCTACAGAAATACATGGGTGTGTAATACTCTCTCACGAAACACTCAATCAGCCCTTGGCCCTTTCTCTAGTCAAAACTGAAACCATTACAGTTCTCCCAGCAAATACCTCCACGTCCTGATCCAATCAAAGAGTAAATCAATGCCAACCAACAGTAGCCACCTGTAATCAACCAAACGTATACCCATCCAATCAGGGGTGTTGCTAGGTTTGGAAAATATGTGGGGCTACTCTAAGGTTGGGACTGTCAGGACTCAGGGCTAGCTAGACTTTTGGTTGTAGCCCCTGAGCTTCTCTCCGGTGCTACAACCAAAAGACCCAGTGCTATAGCAATGCCTGGGAATTCAATTATTAACTTGAAATAAAACCGTAGCTGTTATAATATGCTATGTTATGTTGATTTATACTGTGCACACTGCTGCCACCCACGGGCAGTCTCCAGCCGCGCATATGTGGCTCTGCAAGAAAGAGGACAGGGTTGGTTAGTGAGGGTAGAGTGATAGGATAAATCCAGAACCAGGTGAAACTAGCATCTGTGTGTGTTGACTTGCAGATGGTTGATTGTGTGCACTGGCTTGTTGTATCTGTACAGATAAGGCCCAATAAGGGTTGTTTTCTATGTGAGTGTTTGTTATGTTGGGGTGTGTCAGTGTGTTTTATGTGTGGATTGGCAGGTATTTGAGGTTGTGGCTGTGTGCTCTTGATTGTTGTATCCATATGGGCAAGGTCCAGTGTCAGGGATTGTTTGTTTTATGTGAGTCTTACTTAAGTTGGGTGTGTGTTTGTGTATAATTTGGCTATCCCAGTGGTAGTGTATCGTAATTGGGTGGTGTGTTGGAGTGGAGCAAGGTGGGTAGTACATTGGCTACTCTCTAAGTTCTTCTAGGTGGTAATCTACACAAGTCGAACAGTTACATGTGATTATAACGAATTGAGAAATAACAAATGCAATTTTACCTCCCTCCCAAACACCCTGTTTACCCATGCTTCTAACCCCATCTAGAACCACACCCCTGAATCCGACCACACACCTTTTAACCCCTTACCCCCACCCATATATATTTAGCATTCTGTATTTATTTTCGCTAAAATTGCATTTGTTATTTCCTATTCGATATAATCACTGCATACCAATTCTATCCAATGTGACGCATGACTAATCTTCACAATCTATATAACTGTGGCTCCTGGCTAATTTCACAGATATATCTAAGTGTGACGCATGGCTAATGTTCACAAATCTAAATGTGACACGTGACTTATCTTCACAAATTTAACTTAATGTGACACATGGCTGCATTTCACAAATCTACCTCACAGTTAAGCTAAATGTAAAATATGGCTACCTTACACAATTAGGCTAAATGCGAGGTATGGCTTACTAACACAAAATGGCTAAAAGAAAGGTAAGGCTACTTTACACAATTAGGCTAAATGCTAAATATGGCTACCTTACACTATTAGGCAGAATGCAAACTATGGCTACTGTGAGGGATCAGCAATGAAGGGCGGTTACAAAGCAGTAGTGTTCTCAACAGTATCCATGCTTATTAAGAAGAATATGGGGTTGGAAAAAGGCCAATCTCGCCCTAACCAAAAGAGGATGCCCCTACATATGAAACCAAAGTTAAAGCAAATTGACCTTGTGTCCAAAATACCTCTATCCCTCACACTAACATACAAAATGTGGAAAAGGGACAATAGAATGTCTGCCTTCGCTTCCACCAAATTGTAAAAACCATATATATATATATACAATTTCCACAAAGCAATTCTTGTCTACAGGTTCTAGCGTCCCTTCCCCTGAACTGTTCAGGAACAAGTATTTTGAAATGCTCTGTTTCATCAAAGTTCAAATAAAGGTAATGACAATGTCTCTTTAACTGATATTC
The DNA here is from genome assembly GCF_040938575.1 of Ambystoma mexicanum. Lineage (NCBI taxonomy): Eukaryota > Metazoa > Chordata > Amphibia > Caudata > Ambystomatidae > Ambystoma > Ambystoma mexicanum. The sequence continues at coordinate 569,792,755 of NC_090936.1, read as the reverse complement.
TCCCCAAGATGGCAAAGCAAAATGTTTTTTCTACCATACAGTTTGAATTATATCGGAGTAAAGTCTTTCACAATCTTTATGATGGCAGAGCAAATATGTGTTCTGTAACACAAGTCACAATATATTTAAAGAACGTCTTTTATAGTTTGTTTAGGATGGCAAAGTAAAATGTTCAACTTTTAACAAAGGCTTAATAGAACTAAACTCATTTTCAACACAACCTTGAATTTCCTGGTGTACTCCCCTGTCAGGAATGTTCAACTGAAAACTCTGGATATCCTGGTTTACTATACTGCCAGGAACATCCCCTTTTTGGCTCACACAAATCCCCTCATGTAGTCTCTCCTGCCAGGCATCTTTTCCAAATGGTCCACTAGCTGAGGTTCTTGTCAGGATTCTCCACAACATTCATATTTCTCTTAAATAGAGCACAATTGTACTTCCTCAGTGATATAACTTTGTTGACTTCAGTTATGACTTGCACCAATTTCCCCATGATAGCATCCCCTATATGAGGGTTTATTCAAGCTCGTTCTGTCATCCTGGAAAGGCCTGCTGGATGAAATACGTGTTGACCAAAAGGGCATCTAGATATATCACAAGTACTTTGAAGACTTACAACAATTTCTGCCACAGGGTTGAGATTACTGCGGACCAGTCAATTTCTTTTCCCATTACATTCTCAGGGTTAGGTCGCACTTTACCCCCCTCATTGCCCATCAGATTGCCCACAGAGGCCTCGCGCAGTAATCTCAAACCTGTGGCAGAAGTTGGTACCATAAGCAGATCATCAACCCTCCAGGAGGGGAAAATAAAAATATCAACTTGTGTCTGAAATCGTGGAATACTAGAGGGCCAAACTAAGGGAGGCTAATTGTATTTGTTTACAGGAGACATGGATGACTTCAACTCCCATATTAGATGGTTATAAGATATATAACCAACATGCCAAAGGTAGTAGTGGGGGGGAGGCCCTCTGGGGGCCTGCTGACCGCTATAGAAAACAATCTGGGCCTGAGTGGCACGACTATGGAGGGTCTCCACTTTGGGGCTTTAGGAGTGGACCTTATCTCTGGGGATAGTGCCCTCAAGATATTGGTAGTCAATATATACTGGCACAGTGGAATATCAGCAGTGGAGGTACTTGTAGAGAAGGTGTGCCATGTTATTGATGAAGTGGTGCTGAAGCATGAGAATGGGTGAATCCTGGTGGTGGGTGATTTGAATGCAAGTACTTGCTTTCACCTAACCCACAATCCATCATTAATGGTAAACATAACCTTAGCCCCTACCCTCTATCCAACATGTGCCCTAGTCCTACCCCCAATTACAACTTAACTGAACTCCAGAGGCCCAGGTTAACCATAAACATTTCAGACTGACCACTCACTACAGGGCCTTTCTCTAGGCATGCACTGAGCATATCCACATCTCTATACGTGTGGGCACCTGCACTTGATTACTTCACATTATACCCCACACAAAGTTCAATTTGGCCAGAAAATCTATTCTAGACCTCACACCAGCAATGGCTACTTTGATGTAAGGACTTGCCCACAATCACTATTCACCAACACACACTCCTTTGCCCAAACCAAACTTCATGGCCAAGGTTTACTTAAATCGTACAGCATGGCTAGCAGAAACTTCTGGAGCATTGCCCTCTAGGGTATCCAGTGATAATAGAGGATACAATTACAGCAAATGCTGTACGAGAGAAACCAAAACAGAGAAAAAAACATCAAACATTTTTTAAAATAGGTATGTGGGGTGGTTGAAGGGGGTAACATGGGTGGCAATGGGGTTGGGCTTTGTTTAAGCACATAGAGAAACAAAGGGATTGGGGGGCACCCCCCACCCCCCAAAAAATCGATATGTTTTCACTGTTATTGTTTTTGGTGAAAAAGCATTCTCTGTTATGTATTCTCTGTTATCACATAGAACCCCCTCTAGGCAGTCAGTCAAATGGTGAAAAAGTACATTAATGTGAGTGCCTGACTGCATTCCTTGCTCACACAGATTCCTTTCTATCCCTTATGCCTACCTTAATCATATCTACGATTCTTTGGATCTCACTTTTCCAAGCCTTTTTAGGGCAACACTGCTACCATGGCACATGTGAGCACCTGCCCATGGTGTCCATTTACTAAACATTGCCCATATCATCCCTGGAATCTCATACAATCGTGAAGGTGCCAGATAGAACTGGGTTGGCAGACCTGATGGTTACTCATAGGAACATCCCGAGCCACACTCATATGACACATAGATCAGCATATTTCTTGAGATGGGGAGACATTGGTGCTGCTGGGACTTGCCTGTGAACTTCATCTTAACTGCTGGGGAGCTGCCAATACACAAAAAGGTGGTCTCGTATCCCTTACCCACAATGCATAGATGTGAGTAAGTAATAGGATCTCAGAGCCTTACCAGCCTTGGCATGCCTGGCTCCATTCACTCAGAACTGCACTGAAGGAGTTGCCCGTTCTCTGTCGTCAGACCAAGTCATCAGCCCAAACCTCTGCAGGGCAGAACATCCTTATAAATGCATACTCCATCTCACTGCACTCCATAAATCCGCTGTCATGCATACCACCTTGCCTGTTCACAACTTCACACTGCATTTACTTGTGCTGGGCCAAGGTGTTTTTTTTATATCTTTGTGTAACAAGTGCTAATGTTTTGTTTTGATTGATGCTAGATTGAGTACTTTGGGACTATCTACATTGGGACCCCGCCTCAATCATTTACTGTCATCTTTGACACTGGCTCAGCAAACCTCTGGGTCCCGTCTGTCTACTGCTCGAGTCCTGCCTGCTGTAAGTATTGGTCAAACCCTGCATGCTGTAGCAATGCCTCCGCGCAGATGCACACATTATCAAGCTATCACGTGCACGGTTGTAATCATATTTCTCTTCATTAATCTTTAACCTTTTACTCTCGTCAACTAATCTCTAGGTCCCCCTCGGTGTCCCCACTAGTACTCCAGGACTGTGGTACTTTATACATATTTGCTTTAATACTAATTCTATTGCTACATATCCCTCTGTGTCATATCCAGATCTCACATGCCCCCGTAATCTACCCTTAATCACAAGGCTATGCAAGGCCCTAACCAAGCCATCCTTAATTCCCTTCCTTTAATCCCGTGCGGTGTAGGGCCAGCCTTTGACCGGTTGCTTGCACCACTAACATAGTTCACTGTAGGCCAAGGGCTCTCTGGGCATTTGTGGTAACTGACTTCTTCCCTTCCAGAAGCATAGCTTGAGTGGTGATCTAATCTTAGCCTAAGTAACCTTGCACCTAGTCCAGATCTTTGTGATTGCTGCCTCAATGGTTCTCCTGCCTTTGGTCAGCAATTCACATCTGGTGGGTTTAAAGACATCGACGTGGCTGGTAGGCAATGATTTCTGACCTTGGGTATAGGGTGGGCAAGCTGATGCAGAGCTTTGAAGGCCATTACCTGATTTTGAAGGGCACTCCATGGGTAACAGGGAGCTGTTGGAGAGTCTGCCTCGGTCTTGATACATGGCCACACTTACGAAACCCATTGATCAGTGCACAGTGCAAATGTACAATTAGTAGATGGACTACTGGCGTGGTCCCTCATACTGGGCATTACAGTAATAGATGTGGGAACTACCCACAGCACCAGTGATGATAGCTTCATGATCCCATGACAACCAGGGAGAAACCAGGATTGCACACTCATGCCGATAGCTTCCGTCGACTGGGGCACCTGCACACCAGGGTCACTTCTTATCTATCAGGCATTTGTATTGTAGAATTTGTGTATACATGCTGCTATCTTTTAATATTTTTGTAGTAGATTATGGTGTTATCCATTCATTTTTAGGGTTTTATAGAAATATTGTGTGTAAGATTTTGCAATACAATTGAGAAGGTTTTTCATATGATAAAGAATCACGTGTCTGGTCTGATATATGTGAGGACCCTTTCCTTGTCTTTCCTGTGAAAGTGAACCCAGGACATTTACTGTATCACCTTCCTTTTGTTTATCTACTATATCCTGCCCACGAGGTAGGAAGGTTGTGAATCCCCCACTCTGGGGTTAGCCGGTGTGAGAGTAGTTGGCATATCAATAAACGTTACTTGATAACAGACACGAAGAACCAGCGACTAACACATGCAAACTGTGCAGGCACACTTCCCTTTAGAGGGTCATAGGCTTCATAGCAAGAAATTAGGGTGAAATCCTCTCAGTAATTTGAAGCCGGTGGCAGATTTACAGCTCGTGGTCAATACCATCACCAACCCTCTCCACAATAAAACAATACTTCTTCAAATGGTGATAATTGACAATGGAAATAAGATCAGCTCTCAACTGGTCTTGCAATCTGCCAAATCCAAAAGCAGCTCCCTCAAAGTGAAGAGTGCATTGTTTTATAGGGCACCCCTTCTAGCACCTGAAATTTACATGAATCACCGGTGGCATTTTTTTTTTAAGACTGGTGTTAAAAATGTACCGCCAGGTGCATTTATTACACTGTAGAAAATGTAGGACAATGGGCCTCATTACGAGTCTGGCAGTAAGGGCCAGCCTTTGACCGATTGCTTGCACTACTAACAGCTCACTGTAGGCCAAGGGTTCTCTGGGCATTTATGGCAACTGACGTCTACCGTTCAATAAGCATAGTTTGAGTGGTGATCTAATCTTGCCCAAAGTAACCTTGCACCTGCTGCAGATTTTAGTGATTGTTGCCTCAATGGTTCTCTTGCCTTTAGTCGGCCATTCACATCTGGTTGGTTTAAAAACATGGACATGGCCGGTAGGCAATGATTTCTGACCTTAAGTACAGGGTGGGTAAGTTACCGGCGAATTGCCGCCAGATTCGTAATATTTTACTGGCGCCTGACTTCCCGGTGCCGCCGGGACATTACAAACCTGGAGGCGTGGGAAGTCAGGTGCCGGATCTCATAACTCCCCATTCCCATAGAGTCCTGTAGGACTCTCTGGGAGTGGGGAGACAGAAGCGCTTCTGCTAACGGTGCTGCCGCTTCCGTGAAGAGTCTGCGTACTGTGGCACCTGCGCCTGGCAGGGTGAGAACTGTCAGGCGCAGTGGCCCCGGCAGGCAAACTTGTAATTTTCCGGTCCGGAAACAAGGTTGCCAGTAAGCTTACCCGGCACCCTTGTTTCCAGATCAGCAATGTCATAATGAGGCCCATGATATCCTTTCCACCAGTGATATTCTTATCATTGGCTGCGTTCAACAGTAGGGGAAATGAATGCCATAGCAGTTGCTGTAATGAAAAATATCAAGGTCATCAGAATCACTTTGATGATACATCCGTCACTTCCCAGCAAGCACTCACGGACCAGGGCTGCCTGACCTTTGCAGCCGGGATCTTGAAATACATACTTTGGCAAAGCTAACAGTTTTGGCTTTTGTGAAGGCATGGGATCCATATTTTTCAGGCACTGCCATAATTGTGCTAGTTGACCATAAAATGTCATACGCTGGAAAATTGTGCAGTAGCTGGGCATATTCCTGCCGTGCCTAGTAAATGCCTAACTAATACCTATATGGATTTGTATGTATTTGATTTTATATAGTGCAAACCTAGCTAGGAAAGAATAGCTCATTGTACATGTGTTTGAGGTTAACATACGTGGTAAATGGTGTTACAATATGTGGCACAGATTTCATAGCCATAAGGGTTAAAGGTGATGCGGGAATGCAAGTATACTACTAGGTGTTAACTGAAGAGTATGATCTCGAGTTCCTTCAGGAATTGCAAGAGCGTTAGCACAATCCGGAATGTCATCGGGACGGTGTTCCAGAAGGCAAAGACCCACCAAGAGAAGGCCCTTTTCCTGTTTTTCTGCCCTGTGTGCAAGTTCTGTCTTGAGGGTATACAAGCCTGTATGAGTTTATACAAGAGCCAAAACTGTTGGCTTTGCCAATACTTGTTTGTAACATGAATTCAGTGCAAGGAACTGTGGCAAGGACACACAATGTTTACAAATCAAGTTGGCTGAAGGTACATTTGATTAAGTCAGTTTTATTACATCGAGAGCTGGTTTATAGCTGCTATTAAGCTATTACCTTTCAGAAGGCAGGTCGGAAAGCACAGAACTAGACACTGCAATATTTTGGCCAGCATTGGATATTACTGCTGCATTTACTGTGCAGCCACATTCCGAGTTTGAATTTGAAGTGCAGCATGGCACTGGAATTCAATTCTCCTTTTCAAGGCCAAAAAGCCACAGATTTCCCTTGCAGAATTCGTGCTCACTGTAAACCCACTAAAAATCCAAACGGAGTTTTATGGACTCCAAAAATTAGGATTTGTACCACCATACCAGTATTCATAATCCAGTGGTAATTGCATGGGACCACGTGGAGGTAATGGTAAACAATATTGGCGTTAAATGGGCATGCCTCCAATTTACCCCAAAACTCATAATGTGGCCCCATGTGTTTTTCCCTGTATATTTGGTGGCATATTTATGCTACAAAAAGCCTTAAACCATAATAATCTTCATTTAGGTGAGACTTACATTTTAATTCCAACTCACTCTCTTGAACAAATGATGTGAGTCAAGTCAAATTATATTTTTGAGAATCGAAATCCTGAAAACCCTATGGAACTGCCCCAAAATCTAGCGCACTTCTGTGATCTACTGAATAAAAAGTACTTCATGTGCAGTATATATAATAAATCAGTTCCCACACATTCCTTGATAGGGTGAACTTTGCTGCAAATCTTTTCTTCTCACATGAGCTCAAGAGACCCTCATGTGGGAAGGTTGTATCCCCGTTTCAAAATAAGTTTCAGTACAAATGCCTAAAAACGCCATCCAGGCTCTGTGTTTTTCTTTGCGTGTGAGACTTGTAGTCTTAAAGTTAACATATGAAAATCAAAAGTACAAATGTTTCAGTCCAAAGGAAAAAAAAAGACAAGATGTCCGAGTCATACATGCACAGGGACACTTAGTAGCTCTGTAAAACAGCACTCTAATGAAAATTAGGCTGAAACATTTTAGGACCTTCTTCCAAGCCTCCAAAAAATAAGAATAATGTTTGCACTTAAATCCTGCATAGCTCTCAAGGTTCCCCTTGCCGTGGACGAGGAGACCATCCAGTCCTCTTGTTTTCTGTGAATTCTGGGAATTGTAGTTTTCCAGATGTGCAAATGAGAAAAAAAACCGACATGTTGCAAAATTCCAGGAACAAGCAGGGCTGGTTGACTTTTTACACATAGGACAATTTACGAGTGGGAATCTTTAATAAGCAAAATTCGAATTACCGTATTTAATGAAGAGGGGATGAAGTAATTTCAAGTAACTTTAAAATGTGCATTTTCCTTGCGTTGGTAATTGTAGTCAAGGGAATGTTAAAATGTCTCCAGAACGCTTCAATGTGTCTACCATTTTACAAAGAAGCTGCCCCTCATCACCCCTCTACACATTTTCATTTAAACACACACACCTCTGTTCCAAAAGGGTTTCATTAGCTTTATGTGTGTTTATGAGCTGCCATGAAGCTTCAGCTGTGAATGGTAGCGTGCATGTGAGAATGCTTGTGTTCTGTTTCCTAAGACGGAATCCTATGCCCCCGCGTTTGCCTTTTAAACATGAGCTAAAACATGCATGTATAAGAACATGTCTTGATTTCATGCAAGGCTGGCGATGGGTTTAAAGCTGCTCTCCCAGCTCCTGCCAATGCAGATTTTTTTAAATGTATTTATGCATTTAAAGAGCACACTAAACCCATGGGCATCAAGGCGCTAGTTACAAGATTAGGTGACACAGATCAATCCAGCAAGGGGCCCTGTGAGACTGGCAGTGTCGTGACGTGTTTACGAAAGGACCAATAGGATTGCTCTGATCTCAGAGCTAGGGGTAGAGAGTTCCAGTTCTTGAAGACAATGACTCTGAATCTTGGGGTAATAATATGGTGAGTGTAGGAGGTGCGAGTCGGTCTTGAAGATTGTGATTTTTTTTTAGTCTTTGGGAGAGGTAAATGGGGGCAGAGTTGGATAGGCACTTGTGGGCAAAGTGCTGCTAAGTGGAAGCAGTCTGCAGTCTCTGCGGGAAGTTAATCTTTCTATGATTGTTTTTCTGACTTTTTGTGCTACACCGAGTCTGGACTCTTGACTCTGCCCCACCAACTTCAACTTCGACAAAACCTTGCAGGACCCGCGAAGCAGCTGCAAAGTGCTGCTAAGTGGAAGCAGTCTGCGGTCTCTGTGGGACGTTCATCTTTGTTTGCTTGTTTTGTTGACTTGTTGTGCTACACCGAATCTGGACTCTTAACTCCGTCCCACCAACCTCAATTCAACAAAACCTTGCGAGACCCGCAAAGCAGCTGCAAAGTGCTGCTAAATTGAAACGGTCTGCGTTCTCTGTGGGACGTTCATCTTTGTTTGCTTGTTTTGCTGACTTTTTGTGCTACACGTAGTCCGGACTCTTGACTCTGCCCCACCAACCTCAACTTCAACAAAACCTTGCGGGACTTGTGAAGTGGCCGCAAAGTGCTGATAAGTCGAAGTGGTACGTGGTACACGGCAGTCAGGCCAGGCCAGGTAAGGACCCTTCCACGCTCATGTGAGTACCTTGAATGAATTTTCGTACAGACCCTATCTGGCTTCTTACTGACAGGCTTCCCTCAGCGTCTCCCCAACCGCAAAGCCTGTGACATTTGCCCATATCCCTGAATACAGTAAATAGGTAACACGGGCAAAACTGCTGTAAGAACAAAAAGCCATTCCTCGAGATCCCGGGTCATTCAGACATGCGTCATGCATGGGCTTGAGGAGTCAGGGAGCCCAAGGGAAATGCTGAGAGTTTGCCCAGAAATATGAGTCTCTCCCTTGGAGAGCAGGAAACCAATCGGAGTGGGCAATACTACCCCGGGACCTGTGTGTCACGACAGGAGGACATGATTGAGGAAGTCATTACATCAAGTTCTGAAGGAGGTCGTAAACAGCAGTTGCAGACACAAACTCTGCCCTGAAGGAATGGGTTGTATTGGACGAAAGGGGAATGAGCGGCTGCAGATCTCCCTCTTCCTCCGATTTTTCATCAAAGGATCAAGGGAACAATTCCCATGGGCTCACCCATAAGCAGTCAATTGATTAGTGACTTCTTTAAAAAATCATTTTCAAGCACTGTGGCGAGACCCGTGGTAGGTTTGAAAGCAATGGCGGGAATTGATCATTCTCACATGAACGATCTATGTTTGATAGATTTCGCCAATTCAATGGCCGCAGTCCTGGCCCAAGCCCCTGAGTTTGAGAGCGGGCCGAATGAGACACAGCAATTTCGTGGGGCATCTGTCTTTGGTTCACCCACTGACCTGACAAATATACTGGACAAATCTAGAATTGACCAACAACTACAGGAACAAAAAGCCTGTAACACATCCAACGATGGGCCAAAGTTACATCATACATTGTTGGAAGCGGACGAACGGCTTCGCCCACAATCTCAGAACTGAATATGGTGCTAAGTTCCTTCGTCGCACTATATGATACAATTTACGAAGAGGTAAAGGGCCACACAAACTATTAGGACTCCATTGCACGAAAACTGGATATCAGGGGGTATTTGATGTGTCCAGTAACATTAGCTCTTCCGGTAATGCTCCCCATGCCCCCTCAACATTTCCAACACCCGATCGTTATAGACTCCTCAGAGGACGATGCAGGTCCCAAAAGAGGGGCGGTAGAGCCTTTAATCCTTCCTCCTAAAAAATCGCTCCATGACATTGAACCATCAACGATTGATGTGGAGAGACCAGTAATAAATCCTATTGGAGTAAACCTGCAGCAAGTGCAACGGGCCCTGCAGGAGAAATACAAGTCAAAAAATTCAAAGGCACATAACAAGGAAAAATGCTTCCTCAATGAACTTTTTGCAAAATCTGCCCATTGAGGAACTTTTTCATGGGCCTACTTGCAAAACAAAGAGAAACATTCAGATGCAACAGGAGGGGGACCACCTGACAGAGGATACAAGCTGCTTGAAGGCGGGAATCTATCTTGAAGGGAAAAAAATCTGTAGATCCTACAGGGGTCCATATGATGCCAACAGGGGAAAAACTGCCCAAGAAAGATATAGGAGTCCAGTCGGATACAGTGACTGAAAGTCACTTACCACTTAAGGTCCTCACCAGCAACCAACAAAGTAACATATTACCAGATCATCAAAGAGTGTCCACGAACAATACTTCAAGCAATAAAGTAGTCGAGTTGGAGAAGTTGCAACAACGCGGCCCAGAGGGAGAAATATGGTCTGCCACTGTTAAGGTGGCAGTGACTTCGGAGCACAAGAAGCACCAATAATCCACACAATAGTCGAGCCAGTCAGATCTACAAAAACAACTAAAGGGGGCAATAAATACAGGCCAGAGGAGGACATTGTAAATCTAACACCCCCCATGCCAACCCAAAGGTCAACATGGATGGCCTGTATGAAAATCTTTATTGGCCGATAAAATATGGAGGAGCTTCAGGCAATGGTTGCTATATTGAGACGTCCCAACACGAAAACCTCATAAGGACCACACTGAAGGACAAGTGGCCGAACATTCCAACCAGCTCTATTCAAGAAAACGGGAGACATCATCCTGCCATAGATGGCTACTAGGCTTCGAGCAGAGAAGTTGTTGGTTAAATGGGGCCGTCTCTACAAGACCACCAAGTCTGGAGAAGTGAAAGAGAAAATTACTCCCACCCTCCAAGAGGTCCTTTTTTGCACCCGCCGAAAGCCCCAGAGGGTGTTCAAGATATGAGATGGATGCCTACGGACTCTGGAGGTCCATCGTGTAATTATGACACCCATTTCTCCCGCTAGTAGATGGACAATCTCCCCTGTATTCATCGAGGCATTCATTCTACGCCTGAAACACACCTGGACGATAAAAAAGTTGCATTGTCTTGTATTCAGGATTGTGGGGTAGAGGTGTGCTTGAACAGATGGAATGTGCTGACCATCTTTTCCGAGATCTCAACTCTAAGAACAATTTCCTCCCAGATATGGAGAGGATTCACTTTCCTAGGTATCCTCAATCAAACATATGTGTAATCTACATCCACTCAATTTTGGTTATGGGATCAGTCCTTGCAGAGCAGTAAACCTAAAGCCGTGGGCATTACAATAGAAAGAATGACAGTGTTGAAGGCTCCTGTGAATGGGTGGGTCCCAAAGAATGTTCTGAACGATGGGGAAAACGGTTGCTGTAAGAACAACAGAGAAAGGGCCAGTATGGTCCCCAATGATTGTGTTGTAAGTCCCTACTACAGGGATCATGGACAAAGATGTAATTTATGTAAATACTGTGAAAACGCAGGCAAGCGGATATCAGGGAAATAAATGACAAATCTAAGGGTCTGGGCTATCAGAAATTAGTCTGAGCCTTGTTTTATGGAATTCCCGTAGCTTCGTTCATTTGCACTGTAATAAAGAGGCTTGGGACAGATTAACTTGTAATTCAAGTATATTCCTCCAGGAAACTTGGTTGTCTTTATGTCCTGCTATAGAGGGTCATGAGACGTTCTTTCAAGCAGCAAGGGCTGGAGAGGTGGGAAGGCCCTCTGGTGGCTTAATGACCCCAATTAGTAGAGAACAATGATTGGGGGCAGTACAGATTGATCAGATGCCCTTTAGGATTCTAGCAGTAGAATTAAAGACTACAAATTCACTTCCAAACTTTATTTAAATAGATATTTATTGGCACAGGGGGGTGGCAGATCTAGTTATTTTCCTGTGCCAAATTGAAGAATGTGGAAACTGTCCGAGAGCAGCCTCACAGGGGTGGCAGGCGATCTAAATGCAAACTGCCCTGATTCCCTTCCGGTTGAAGACATACACAATGTTATTTTCAGTTCCAACCCTCTTGACTTTAATGCATTGGCATGTTTAAAATGGGTGGCGTTGATGATGTCCTTAGGTCTTAACATGATAAATAAGTCCAACATAGTGTCGGGGAAGCTTAAGCATACATGGCAGAGAGGAACCAGTATTTCGGTACTCGATTATGTCTTTGCAGATAATGCACTCTTTAATGTCTGTTCAGACTTCGAAGTGATGCCGAATACTTGGAGTGACCATAGCATGGTGTGCACAAGGTTTGAGATAACCTACACAGCAGCGGGAACAAGATTCCTAAAAGATCTCATTGCTAATATTGGTAGTAATAGACTGAAATGGCCAATGAGGAACATGGCTAGATTCAATCAAGGCATGTTGAGGTTGATGACCTTACCTCGTATGAGAGGAAAAGGGAGTGTCTTGGAGTTCGCAATTATTCAGAAACACTACACAACTTTGCCCAGATGACCCTCATTCAGGGGAAACCATCAGGGAAGGAAGGAAAAACCTCCCCAACTCATAAATACAGTGATCATTTGGTGTTGAAGATAAGGGAGCTGCAAAACAAATTAAGACTGATAGAGAAAAGTAAGGGGGATCACATTGAAGAAAATAACAAATCCTGATTACTAAAACAAGGATATAGAAACATCTGCAAACAGATTAGAGCAACTTTAGAACAGAGGGATGCCGAAAGTATGCTCAGAATCTTGATCAACAAAGATACCCGCACTTTCTGGGCAACAGTAAATACATTAGAACAAACATAGTCCATTATTCAGCTGAACACTGTGTCAGAGAGTGCGTGGGTCAATCATATTGAGTCACTTTACTCATCAAATGTAGTTCAATCAGGGATTGTAAAGAATTACCAGATACAAGGCACACCCTTTAAATACAAGCTTGGAGTGGAGTCAGTTCAATAAGGAAAATAATAAAGAAGTTAAAGGCCTCAGGGGTACGGGATCCAAGTGGAATTACGAATGACCTCTTAAAGAGTGACCCGAACACTTAGTCAATGCTCCTCTCTTTTTTGTTTGTAAGCATATTGGATAGCAATGTGATTGCTGTATCCTGGCAGTCCTCTTATGTAGTATCCATATTTAAGAAAGGGGGCAAATGAGACCCAAGAAACTATAGACATATCTCACTTTTGGACATAGAGAGCAACATTTTTGCTTCTCTCGTATTACGTTACCTCGAGGACACGGCTATGTCCTCAGGGAGACTGGACAGATTCCAAACGGGTTTCTGGCGGTGCCATTCAGTGGGGCGGTGATCAGGGAATTTCAAGATAGAATGAAGGGGGACACAGAAATTCAGCATATTTATAGCATCAGTTGATTTATCATCCACCTTTGACTGGGTAGACTGCTCGAAGCTCTGTCTTTCATTCTTAGGAGGTCACTTACATGAGTACCAAGTTGGGTGATGATACAGTTGATAGCATTCTGTATTGTTTTTGGCTGCCGCGCAGGGTGCACACATGCCAGCATCTATTTTTATGAGCCAGTTGTTCCCCTTCACTTGCCCATGGAATCCCGGGAACGATGGAACAACACAGCCCAGTCTGGATCTGGAAATTAGCATCAGATAGTTTTGCACTCCCCAGACTTGGACCTGGCACTGTCATTGGCTTGCCAACCAGCTATTAGAGTGTTTAAATGCCATGGGGATTCTGGTGCAACCTCGTGGGTACTTCCTATTTCTAAAAGTGTTTTTAACAGGTTTGGTCATTTAGTGAAGCCTAGAAACACTTTAATGCTTTTAGTGTGCTTTTCTTGTGAATTAATGCATCCTTTCATTCAACCATCCATGCAAACCAATCCATCTATTCTAACCCCCTATCTGCTCATCCATCCAACCATATAAACCCATCTATCCATGGAGATACTGTAAATTCGCTCTCCCCGCCCCTTAAAATACTCAGAGAATCATGTCCATTGAAGGTTCTCAAAGAGGTAACTAACTGTTCAGACCTGTGAAAAACATTTATTGACTGAATAATTCAGAACATGCAAGAGGGCGGCGCAGAGTCATATACAAGATCTTCCTTTCAATGTGACGGACCACCTCATTCTCTGTATCCTTTATCTGTTTCTTTCACAGCAAACCACCAGCGGTTCAACCCTCAGCAGTCGTCCACCTTCCAGTCCACCAGTCAGAGTGTCTCCATCCAGTATGGCACTGGCAGTATGACAGGGTTCTTAGGCTACGACACCGTCCAGGTAAGGCCGGCCAGAGGTGCCGGGTAGAAATGGTGGTGGGCCGATCCTGAAGCACAGACTTGTAAAGTTGGTAAATGTATCGGACCAGTGTCTGCCAAAGAAGAGAGCATTGGTTCGGTAGAGTTCTGGCAGCTGAGCCTGTGAGAATGCTAGAAGGTACATTTCATGCAATCAAACACTGGTAAGGGAGACAGAGGTCATCGAAATGATCATGTTTGACACAAGTTCTTTGCTTCCATTTACCGTTTTCAGTTGGTGTGGTTGGTGACTATCGTTCTGCGATCACCACAGTTTTAATAAGACTAGGAGGTAACTAAGGTCGGGTCCTGGCATCTTATCTAGCAATTAATGTGTGTTTTTGAAATCAGAGACTTCACACAAAACGAGGATTTTAGAGTTGCCCGCTCCTTTGTGGATTAGTAACCGTTTTTGCATGTAGAATATGTGATCCTGATTTGTTTAGGGTGCTTTGTAAGCACTCTATTGCTAAGAGCAGTGTAAATGTCAATGCCATTCAAGTAGTGATTTTAGATTGTGGCGCGAGTGAAGGATTTTGAACCCATTTGATACAAGTGGCCATACAGGTATGCCACCCATTTGACAAAAACAAGATACTTAAAACAACTGATGTCATAATGAATTACCTGAACAGCCTTTTGACAGCACTGCGAAGGTCATCGCAGACGAATCACTCACACCATTTCTCAATGTCGTCGATGCACAAGGTATATTGCCAGAATGCTCAATTATGGGACATATGTTCTCCCAGTTGAAGAAACCCACATGTGACCCAGATGACTCAGTCAACTATCACCCCATCATGCATCTAGAGTTTCTCAGCAAAGAGATTGGGAACACCATTACCATCCAGTTGCACAAAAGAGTCACTCAGCAAAATCACCTTTAGGGCAACCAATCCAGTTTCTGACTAAGATGCATCACATTGACTGTCGCCATCCAAGTTATGGATGCTGCTCGTCACATCCTGGATGAAGGGGATGTCTGCTTACTCATCCTTCTCAAACGCTCGGCATCTTTATTACTGCTGCCTATGAAGCCTCCTCAACATCCTCACTGCATGCATTGGGCTTCGACAGAACAGTCTTGCAATAGTTCACCCCCCCACCTCTCCAACAGAGACCAATTTATCCAGATGGGCCCCCAACAGATGCCAGCGCTGCCCACTAACCAGCAGAGTTCCACGAGGCTCCATATCTCCCCTGTCATCTTTAACCTCTGGGGGAACTCCTCGGCAAAACCAATATCAGTCAAATTTCGCCCTGAGGGAGATGGAATGCTTGTTTATTGAAATGTGTGTTGCAATTGAAACACCTGCCAACATCTTTGAGCAAGACCAGCATATCAACATACTATTTTGCATTAAGATGTATCATTTGCAAGTATCTTGAGCAAACATCTTATGCAGAACAATGTTTTCTTATGAAATGATGAGGGCAACTATATTATTTTGCATACCTTGCAAAATAATAAAATTGCTGAACCAAGATTTATGTAACATTCTACATTTAACAACTAACAAATTAATCTTGTGACATTCTTACATGTTAACCACATTACACATGTAGTTAATAAGTTGAAACAATTGTTGATTGGGATTTTCACATTCAAGGTATCTACCTCTGGAGGTACAAACTTGTGCTAAAAGACTTCCAACTCTGAGCAGAATCAATGATCCAGGCCTAGAAAATTCCAGTTGGTGCCCAAGGCTAATATAACAACAATTCCAACCAAAAATCAATATCTGAACCTGAGAAAACTCCCTATGTATGAGTTATAGTCCCAAGCATCAATAATACCAGTCATCCAAATTCAGCAAATCGTTCTCTGATGTATCTGAGAAGCTCAAAATCAATCCGAATACATTGCAGTGTCTTGTGCATGAAATTCAACAGTGTTTGTTGCCCTTCAGAAGAAACTAAAAGCAAACCATTGTAGTAATTCTCTCAGCCACCATAGCATGATCAATCTCCCACTGGTTATCCAGGAAAGTGTCAAAAAGCCAAGTACCAATATTTGAAGCCTCAAATGTCTCCATGTATGTTCCTGAACAACGTCAATATCTGCAACTACAATGGGTTAGAAATAATCCCAAACACAGATAACCTTCAAACCATCAAATACAAAAGGTTTTTTGTAGTCATGGAGAAGGTAAATGGAAGCCCAACCATCCATGTTCTCAACCATAATATCCTTAGCAATGTCCTTATGCTGATCCAGAGAAGAGTGATCCAAATATATCCGCTCAAGCCCTCACCCTATACCCATGGTAGTTCAGAGAGTCCCTATACCTATGGTAGTCCAGGGAAGAGAAGCACATGCTCATCAATGCTGTCAACTGCCGGATTCTGAGCCATCTTCTTCTGGTGAGCCAGAAAGGATAAATGCAAACAAAGTCTCCAACAGAGACAGTAGAATGATCATGGGTAAGACCTCGCAAGGGATCCAAGTAAGTAAAGGCTGTTATCAATACTACCAGCCACACAAGTTGGCTCATTTTGTTTAGTAGGGATGTAGAGGCACATGAATGCAAGCATAACCATTAGTACCTTGAATTCTATGTACATTGCTGATTTGGACCTAACTGCACTGTTCCATTGGGATTAAAAAGATGGGAAGGTGAGATTCACACTCAAGGGTAGAACATCTCTTGTCTCCTCCAGAGGAAGGCAAGGCTTCCAAATCTTTGATAACACTTACCAACAATTGAAATGTTGCTTTTGAGGATTCGAGAGCTTCAGCAGTTTCCAGCTTCTCCATTGTTTTTTTATGCTGGTAAATGATCCTTTTTGATGTGTGTCATCAAGTAAATAATGCTTACACACATTAGAATGGTTTCTCTCTTTCTCTTTGGGAAACTTGTATTATAAAATATATTAGGTTTTGCCCACATGTAACAGTTTTACCATATTGCTTTAATTATTTACAATTATTATCATAATGGTGAAAAATGCAGGTCTTAAGCTATCTCCACCACTCCTGTTTAGGTTGCCGGCATTGAGGATACAAACCAGATCTTTGGTTTGAGCGAGACGGAGCCTGGCACCTTCCTGTACTCGTCTCCCTTCGATGGGATCCTGGGTCTAGCCTATCCCAACATCGCTTCCTCCGGAGCAACTCCAGTGTTTGATAACATGATTAATCAAGGGCTGGTGCCCCAGGAGGTCTTCTCAGTCTACTTAAGCTCGTGAGTGTTTTGAATGGTTACAGAGAACGGTGACCCAGCTGATCTATATGTTGAAACATTTGTGATATATCGAAGGTTTTTGATGATGATGCTAAGGAATTATTGCAGGGGTGTGGTTTCATTGATAGACCCAAATCGCAGCACTGTGGATGACATGTGACGGCGTAGTACTGATTTGGTGCACTAATTTCAAGTCTTTTGTAAAAATGAGGTACCTAGGAGTTAGAACTTGTTGCTAGATTTTTGAAAATAGGTCTTACCCCCAGCTCTATAAAGGAGAAATGATATAGTTGGAAGAGATTAGCGGGAAGGATCCTGACTCCTATGTTTCAACAACATTTTCTGAGAGATAGGCAGTCTGATGCTAACAGTCCTTTTCTGTAATTTTAACTTTGGAAGTGATAGGATACACATTTCTACAACTAGAGCTGGGAGTAACACTCTAAAATGTATCAACAGTAATAAAATAGTCGAGCTCTAGTAGTGAGAGCCTATGTCTGGGAATGATGACCGTGTTGATTTAAATGTAAAATAGGAGCCGTGAGGCATAGTAGTGAGAGCAGGGCCTTCTTCGGAACACCTGGATTGTAATTCCAGGGGTATTTGGGAAGCGGGGGTCTCTAATTAGGAATGGCTTAGTTTCGGCATTGCAATAGTAGTATTCTGGGAGAGGAGAGAAGTGTTCAGGACTGGGAGATATAATTTCTAGATATAATTCTGTGAGTGGCAAGGCCTACTGGTGAGATCTCATGCTCCCAGCCAGAATACCTGCAGTTTACACTCATAGCTGCAAGGATGCCACTATATGTTGCTGTAATCTCTTGCTGTGAATAAGTGTAGTCTTGTCTCAGCTCTGGGAGAATTACCTATTTGGACTGGGAGCTAATTCTTCCGCTGTTATTTTAGCTCAAGGAGTGATGGCAAGTCCAATGAAAAGAACCCAGTGTAAGCAGTCTGAATTCACCAGCACTAACCCCGGATAAGGAGTGAGATATCGGGATGGGCTAGGAATCAGGATCGTCAGGTTTGAACTTCAGCTTTGCTAAAGAAGTGAAATCAGTAATAGAGGCTGAGACTGGGAGTGGGGACTCATGCAGTCAGAATAAATAATGAGACTAGATATAGGAGTCACAGACCCTTAGCTATGATCCTAGGTTTCAGAAAGGAATGACATTTGGGATATTCCCATTGCTCTGGTGAAGGCATGCAATTAGGGTTGCAGGCCACTGTCCCCGAGCTCCAGCCCTAAATTGGAGAAAAGTATGAAGATCTGTGATCATTGGCTGGCATTCAAAGCTCCTACACTGTAACCCTAAACCTGGCCAATGGTGGTATTTGGAGATAGGTGCTCATGGTTGGGGCACTACCCCTGTGCAGGATTACACAATAAGCTTACAAGTCTCATGCTTAGGTGTCCCAGAGGTCAGGTAAGCATGGATTTTGAATAATTAAACAAGTAAAACATTCCAAGCAACAAGGGAAGCCTCTGAGGTCCTGGTGCCAAGGGGTAATCGAGAGTCTCAGTCCACCAAGGAGTAGCTCCGAGTTCCAATCCAGGCTCTTAGAAAAGGGTAAGATATGATTTAAGCGCTCGTGGTTTTGGTTCTGAATGTAAGAGTTCCAGTCACAGCTCTTTTAAACAATTGAGTGCAGGGGTTGCAGTGCAAGGCGTGTGGTCAGAATTAGCGGACTGCTGCCCTGGATGTTAAATTACGTTAAATTGTATTAGTACCGTGCCCTTCACAACCCTGGCACCTAGCCTTGTCTAGGACCGGACGTTTTGTGACCTTGACAGGGTAGCTCCGTACCTTAGTCCGTTGATGGGAAAAAAGTAGAATGTGGGGGGTGAAGGGGTAGAAATAACACGCTATGCAGTGATTATATGGGGGGGGGGGGGGGCAGAATGAAATAATACCAAAAAAATAAGGAAAAATAAATATATGTGGTTGGGGTAAGGGCTTATAGAGTGGGGTTAAAAGCATTGGGGTAATGCAGGTTTTGGGGAAACCCATTTAAAAAGACTTGATAATTTTTTCTGTATTATTTCATTCACTATTTTTTGATTTGTTATGATCACATGGAACCAAATAGCATCAGCAAAATAAATAAAAGTAATGAAGATAGACTGGATTAGTGAAATGATGCAAGCAGGTTTTAAGGGAAATGATGGTATGGGAGAATGTGTGTGGTAGCATGGATGCAAGTCTTTAATCTGTGCTTGCTTATAGAATAGCATCATCAGAACAAACATAAATTAATGTGTAGATGGTTTTAAAAAGATCCTACTTTTAACATTATGAGCTTTAAATAGGCATGGAGGTGAGTAGTCCAGGAAATATATAGTGTATAGTTGCATGATGGCTTGAGAGGTGCTCAAGTGGGCCCTTTTAGTTTGGAGACTTTCAACCCAATAGTTTATAAGAAAACATTCCTGTAGGAAGAGAATGGTGTGTTTTACCTTGCCAGCTGACTAGATGTGTCAGCCCAAAGATTTGGGCCTGTAAAGAAGTTTTCATGAAGGGATGGAGGTGGAAGTGGACAGGTAATGGAAGTACGGATTCTACTAAAGTAGGTTCTATTAGTGACAGGTTGACAGAAATCCATTGTCTCAATATGCATGGAATGTATGGAAGGCTAGTTATCTGAACCTTAGCCAGGATGGCAGAAGGGTGGGAAAGTATCTAGAACTGCATGGAAAATGAAGGCTGAATTTGGGATTTGAGTGTAATCCCCCTATTTCTGTAGTTGCAATGTTGCAGGATAGATGTAGGAAAGGAATGAGAAACTGACATTTGAAAGAATGTTGAGAGTAAATGCCCTTGATTTCTAACCAGAGCTCTGAGAACTTAGTCTGTGGTTTGGGATTGTAGTTCTGTCCTGGGAGTCCTTGCCCTTGAGCTCCAACTCTAGCTGTGAGAAAGTATTCATGTGTATATATATATGTCCGAGCAAAGGACTGTGAGAGACTGTTCAAGACTACTAACCTTAATTCTGGGAAAGGGATGACATCTTGGATAAGAGCTCTCTGTTTGGAGTCAGAAGACCATGTTCTCCACCTGCAACTTTATGAAAGGAGTGGGATTCAGAGATTAGCTGCCAAGACTGGGGCCAGGGAACCCTATCTCTAACCATAGTTCTGGAAGAGACGTAAGATCTGGCATAAGAGTTTGGGATGAGTGTGAGGGTTCCCCATCTCTAACCAATGCTCTGGCAGAGGAATGAGATCTGGAATAAGACTGCATGTCTTGGTGCCACTGTTCCCCGACTCTAACCTAGGTCTAGCAGAGAAAGGGGATGTGGAATAAGAGCTCAGAGCTGGGAGTCATCGTTTACCATCCCTAACCCTAGCACTGGGAGAATCGAGACCTTGAATACAATCTCAAAAGTAGGGGAAAAGGTTTCTTGGGTTGCTGCCGTGAGTCCTAGTTTTAGGAAAAATTGGGAAGTGGGAATATAATCTGTGAAACAGAGTGCTATTCCCATCTCTGAGAGATGAGGAGGTCATGTTGATGGGCCTTTATGGCTGGAATTGCATCTTCTGAAAATGATGGGATGCATGGTGCTTTTTTGGGGATTTACAGCTATACATGCAAACTATTGGACATAAATCTCAATCATGGCTGTGACATATGGTAAGGGGCAGTGTTGAGAACGTATTACTTCTAGATCAGACTCTGGCAAGTTAGTGAGGTAAGGTGTACTGGTAAGAGCTGATGGCTATGAATCTAGGCAATTGTTGTGCATTCCTATCACTTGAAATTCGTTTCTCCCATAGTGCTCATTTGAAATGGAGAGCCCTTCTACCCTGTCCATCAGAGATCCTATGCCACACATGAACCTGCATACAATGGCATCACCAGTTCTAATCCATCCAGGTGTTGACGTAGGCTGAGACCATCTTTGTTTAGATCACACCACTGAAATATAGTCCTGTTATCCCTGCGATGAAAAACATTGATGTCTGTGACTAACACTGCCCTATCTTTCCTTTAGTGATGATCAGTCTGGAAGTGTGGTGATCTTTGGAGGCGTTGACTCCTCCTATTATACTGGCAGCCTAAACTGGGTCCCCCTCTCGGCAGAGGGATACTGGCAGATCACGGTGGAGAGGTATGTGCAACTTTCCAGCTGCCCTAATAATCAGCCACTGTGAATGAAAAAATATGAAACTGTGTCCAGAATGATGAATACAGATATAGATAGCAACAGCCGGAGAAACGTCTGATAGATGCGTGAGGGGCATCCTTGCTCAAACATGTAGGGTAATAGTGTAATGTGCACCATGGTCAGGAAGGCAATGAGATAATTCCTCTGAATTGATAATATTGATAGCTTATCTTTTGCCCTTGTTTCCCCTACTGATGTATTGTCCTTATGATTTCCTCCTTATAGTCTTTACTTCTTAGTCATTCCATATGCCTGCCACCTTCCTTTACTGTCCACCCCCTCTGCAACTAATCTAGAACAAGATTGTGAGACTTATCCTTGGGCTCAAGCCCAGGGACTGTCTCTATCCAGCCCTGAACTCTCTCCACTGACTCCCAGTGGCTGCAAGGATCAAGTTCAAGACCCTCTGCATCGTCCACAAGGCTTTCTGGGGGCGGGGCCTGCACAGCATCCAACTCTCTATTCCAAAATAGCTTCCTTCTTGAGCCCTTTCCTCAGCTTCCTCCAACTCTCTGATGGCCAAACAGTTCTCTAGGCAGAGAGTGGGGGGGTAGATCTCTCTCCTCTGCAGGCGCCTTCCTCTGGAATGGCCTCCCTGCCCCTAACTTAAGCCGGACCATCTGAAGTTCCGGAAGCATTGCAAGACCTTCCCTTTCTCCTCTGCTTTCTCTCTCTCCCTCCCCTGATCACCTACCTGTCTGCTGTGCAGACTGTCTGCTTGCCTACCCCCAGAGTCTCCCTAGGTACCAGGCTCCTTCATGATCAGTCTCCCCTGCACTGCCTCCGGGCCTATTGCACACGTAGGATCTGTAACTGGAACCTCAACAGTCTCCTGCCTCTTGTACTTACCCAGAGCCACACTGCCCTCACAGCACTTACTCAGAGCAATGCTGCCTTGATTGCACTTCCCCCTTCCCTCTCCCTGGTACTTCCCTCTCTCCCTTCCCCCTGTACTGGTGTTGTCATACTTGCACTATCTGAATGACACAAGGCCTAATAAGATCATTTGTCTTGTCCTCCCTCTTTCTTCCGTCCCTTGTCTCGCCGCACTTAGAAACACTTGTGTGCAGGCATGTTATAAATAACACATCATATCTTATGTTGACTATGTCTCTATAATTAAGTTCCAGTGTTTCCTTTACCGTATAATGATAACATGTTGATATTGGTTCCATATAAATGAGGTCAATATGCTTTAATGGGTTAAGTTTGTGTATTGCATAACATCCTATATCTCATCCATGCATCAATATATTTGCCGAACTGACATCATCCTTGTGTACACAACTTTCCTGTGTTCATTATACATTTCCTCTATGGATTTCCTTAACTTGTTTCACAATATGCATGTTAGTTTCTTCTCCTTGTGGTCCTGGTTCTCCCTCCATGGACTCATCCCTACAAGGCATTTCTGAAGCCAATTAGAAGAGCCACTTATTTTCAGATGCAGTGTGGTTTCCAAAAAGGCCAAGGGTTTTAGCTGTTAAGAGAAGCCTGGTACCTGACCTTACACTGAATGAGAGTGTATGACAGTGGAAGACTTAAGTAACTTGCTATGTCTACCTCTCGTTTTCAGCATCTCCATGAACGGGCAGGTGATTGCCTGCAGCCAGAGCTGCCAAGCCATCGTGGATACCGGCACGTCCAGGCTGACAGGCCCTCCTACTCCCATTGCAGACATCCAGTACTACATCGGTGCCAGCCAGGACTCCAATGGAGATGTGCGTTCTTTAAACCACTTACCACATTTCAAGATGTAACCTTGCAAATGCTTATGTTTATCTTCTCACTTTAGCCCTCTTATTATCTATCATCTTCAGTCAGTCTCAAGAGGACATTCTTGTAGTTATTAATGCCACCAGTCTGCTGTTTTTGACCAGAATCCAATCAAGTATTCACATCTCCTGACTCTTTCAGGCATCTAAGCGGACATGTGAGAAGTTCCCCTACTAAATCTCATCTCAACATATGTTGGAGTTCTTCATTTTGTTTACAATGCTGATCCATTGCGTCATTGCTTAAGCCTTGGTGCACTGGGGGTGGTCTTCCCGGCCATTAGGCACCTGGAAGTCTGATTTACCATCCCAAATGAAGCAAGGGCCTTAAAGAGGTCTCTGAGCACCTAATACCCAGGAATTCCACCCTTCTCAAAGTCTTTTAGCACCCGTGGGGGCGGGAGTCCAAGGATCAAAGTCAGTGATTGGGGGAAGGTGTGCCTTCCCTCAATTCAGAATTGCTAAGGTGATATGGGTGGGCTGAGGGGCGGTGCATTCGGAGAACCCAGCACTGAGACAGAACAAATGCAGCGTCACAAAGAAATTGAGAGGCTGGCAGATGGGCAAAGGGGCGAAGTGGCTGAGCCGCCTTCCTACACACTAGAAGAGAAACAAGGTAAGTGGGAGTGGGGGAAAGAGAGCAGCGGGGAGAAGTACGACAGGGGCTTTCTGTTTTGCCCAGCTGGCCCACAATTCCACGTGCCTACTGGTTAATAATGCCTGTAATTCACTCAAGATCCTCTTCCCTGATCAGCTGAACCAAACATCATTTTCCAGTGAGGGCGCTAAAGAACGAATATTGCCATATAGCGGAGTGTTGGAATCATTCTCTTCTCTGCCAGAGATAACTCTGCATTTTAGGGATGCCATCATTTTACCATAGATTATTTTTGTTCTCATTTTCTTTCCATTTTCCTTTCCTTTCCTCTAGTACATTGTTAACTGCAATTCCATCAGCAACATGGCGAACATTGTCTTTACCATCAACGGAATGGACTACACACTAACTCCTAGCGCCTACGTCAGCCAGGTACGTGCCTAAATTCCAAGCTTTCACTCTGCTCCTGAACACATTTCAGACCTACCCTAATTTTCCTACAGGTGCCCGGTCTATATTTTAATTAAAAAGGACAAATATATGCGTTAGGGATAATGGAGATTTTCCAGTATTTCAAGGGAACTAACTTCATTTAATCCAAAGTGGAGTGCCAGTAACATTCGTCTCTCCCACAGCAAGGTAATCTCTAAATGACTCAAGATCACGTCTACTCCCACTCAACAGAGCTGATCGATTCAACTACATTGCAGCAGTCACCTCTTTATGGAGGCTGGACTGTTCTCCACTCACTCAAAAAGGTGATCTCTCTAGACCAAGGGTCTGCAACATTTGGTGCTACGGTTGTTTTGGAGGATAACACTCATATGCCTTATGGCGCATAGTTAACATTGAGGGATCATGGTAGTCGTAGTCCAAAACATCTGACGAGCTGCAGGTAGGGTACTCCTGCCATAGACGGTGAGTGATAAAAGGGAGAGCAGACATGGTCATTCTTGACCATAATAGGGACCTCTTGGGTTGCAATGCTTCTGTATGCCCTATTCTGCTTGGTTCCCCTCTCTGTGCTCTATATCTTCAATAAGTGCATCATACTTCTTTCTTGGTTTGGTTGTGTCATCTCTGCTCGCACTGTTTGAGACTGAAGGGCTCTCCTCTGGGCCCCATTTTGCTGACTGACTTGGGGCCCCCTTTCCTCTTCTTCCATGCATCATCAGGGGCTGTTTGTCTTACACGTTTGGTCAATATTTTGGGTAGTGAGAGTTTTCTCCACTGTCAGCATCCCCCTCTCTGTGTTCCAAGATGGAGTCTGCAGTCCCTGCCTAGGTCTTGTGGCCCTGCTGCATATTTAGCTTGAAGTGGTAGATTCCTTCACCATCCATGTCAACATTCCTCAACACTGACCTCTCAACCCTTTTCTCGCTCATTCTCCATGTCATTCTTTTGCCTCTGCAGACACGGTTATTTGTTGACAAACACCAATAACAGACTTCCTATGCTTTCAACACTGCTTCAGAAACTACTTACATATTTGGCGGTCATTCTGAAAACCTGAAAAGATTTTGAATTTCAGGGCCTCGGAGAAGCCAGTCCTACTTCTTGTGTTGTATTACTTATGTGATATTAAGAGACACAGTGTGTCATTTCACAGGGGGAGGAGCAGTAAACTATGTAATAAAAGCATGGCACGCAGCATTTATGCCTTGCTTTTTGATTTTTTTATTTTTTGATTATGTACTTGGTTTATCATTAAACCTTACAAAAACAAATTTAAAACATCTCATTACAATATATAATCAGTTTAAGACATCGTAACACATACTACGCAATCAATTTAAAACATCATCACGTAGTACCGTATCAAATTAAAACATCCCACCATTTATTGCATATTGTACATTCCCACAAAATCAAGTGACACGCCATTATAAAAGATTAGTAGACCTGACATATGATATAATTGCAACTCCTCATAGAGAGAAAGAATAATCTCTAAAGTAATTTTACTCTAATTAAACATTGCAGTAGTGACTTTCGCAAAGCCAGGGAGGTAGACTAAAGCACCTGTTCCCACAAAGATTCCTAGAGAGAGAGAGAGCCTTAAATCTTTTACACATTTCTCAAAATAAATTCTACGTTGATCACCCAGAGATATAGAGAACAAAATCAAATGCTTTATGGTTTCAACATCTCTCGTACAATAACGACATAACATACTATCACACTCTGACCTTCTGTAGAGATAGCAGTTGTCTTTTGCGGGTAAGAGGTTCAGCCGAAACATTGCACTCCCAAAGTTCCATGAAGGAAATCTAACAAGCAGAGGTGCCACATCCCCCCGCTTTCTTTGAGAACTTAACAAATCGGGAAATATTTTGTACCTCCTCACATCATCGCAAGTTTTACACCAGCCGTCCCTCCAAAGGTTTTCTTTTATAGGCAATTGTATCCTGCATAACCACATTGCAACCAAAGCCCTGCGCCTCGAGAACTCCTTCGGATAAGCATTGCCAAATACCAACTCTCCCAATTTAAACACCTCCTAAAGGGAGTCCTGGGGGATTCTAGAATTTATTACATAATAGAATCCGTTTCCACAGTACTCTCATATTACGAGAACTAGACCCAATTCAAAGCGTATATCAGCCATGGGGGTAGATTTTGGAAGATATAACGTTCCCTGCCAATGAATCTCCAGAGCGTAAATAAAAGAGGGAAAAATGTTCCCCTCATAAAATCTTAATACAGGTAAGAAGGAAAATTTGCCAAACTTTCTATTGAAATGCTTCATTTGAGGAAGCAGATGTTTTACTGTATCTTTCAAATGGTTTAATAGTGCCATCTTACTCGGTGGGCATATATTTTGAAACGTAAAGATTTCAGATCATTCACAACTCCCAATTTACGTCCTGAGAGCCACCAACTCTGCCTTACTCTTACTGGCTGAAAACTTGAGCACATTGGTCTTATTCGTGTTTTTAATTAAATAATGTATTGTTGTGTAATCCACAAATGTAGTGATTAACCTTTGCAACCTTACACAGGTACAGCCAAACACATCTGCATTGGTCATCCAAATGAGCGTTACAGCACTTATTATAGGTGGAACAAAAGACACCCCTTTCATAGCTTCATCCAAGTCCGCCAAATATAAATTAAATAAAAAAGGCTCTAATATGCACCCTTGGGGCAGCCCTTGAAAAGTTGGAATTTCTCAGGTGGTGTCACCTGCCAAATTAAGTCGTACCCTTAGAGCAGTGTCAGTGTGCAAAAATACCAAAATATTCAGTAAATGAATTGGAAGGCCCCACCTTTCCATGTTTAACTATAGGATTTCCTGTTTAACTTTATCAAAGGCATGGGAAAGATCTATACTAACTGCATATATTGTGGGGACCTGTTGCTCGCAGGTTAATTTTTAGATGTGATCGATTACCCATCCTGCCGGTGATGTACCCACTCCTATCCTGAAGCCTACTTGATTTGGCTTCAAAATCCCATCACACAAGGCTCACTGTTTAAGTTCTTGCAAAATATGTGAAGCAAAGATCTTAGACTCCACGTCTAACAGCGCTATAGGTCTATATTTCAAGGGGTCACACTTCTTCCCTTGTTAAAAACTGGAACAATATAGGCTAACTTCCAAGAGGCAGGTGTTCTTTTTGCATGTAGCACAGACTTACGCAAATGATACAGTAAATTTGCCAACATTAGGGGTCTCCTTTTAGAACCATATTGCGGAGATAATTTGGCCCCAGTGCTCTGGGCATTCTACTGTTTTTGATCAGTATAACAATCTCCTGATGTAGCGCCCATTCCTTCTATGTTAACTTTCTCATCTCCTTATCGATATTCTTAGGAGCTGCATGTAAGTGTCCATAAGGTTTGACCTACGCTGACTCAGTTATTAGATTAGCCTGATTAAATAATTGGAAATTATAACTTTTTCTTCACCATCTCTGTAACTCTTTTTAATCCACCTGACACTCAGATTTAAAATTTGTTTAGATTCTTGAACCTCTCTGTTATATCACTGCGGTCGCGTAGCTTTAATATTAAATGTAGGTTTCTTATAAATCAATGCAGTTTTAGTAAATACAGAGATTTTTTTTTGGGATGGGGGCTTACACATATCCATAACTAATTCAATCTGAAAGTGAACCAATTCTCTCCTTGCATTAGAATTACATTCATTTATAACTCCTGGTGTCCAGATAAGACCCATTTTTCTCTTTGTCTCCTCCACTGCGGGGACATAGCTAAGCGGTACTCTATCCTCATTGCCCAAAAATATTAAACATCATCTTTGATTGTCACTAGGCCTTCCATCCCCAATCTCCAAATGCACACAATCCTGTGAGAGGTTTTCCGATACCACAATAAAATCAATCCTAGACTTAAACTGCTCCCGATGCCAGTTATACTGCGTTGCCCAGTCACCCGCCTCATAATCATTTAATATTATTAGATTCCAATCCTGTTTCCCATGTTGATCCCTTCCTGATGGTTTCCCTTTGCTGCCAGTCCTCTGCCCAATGCCCAAACAATCAGCATTACAATCCCCGGCTAAAACACTGTTTCCAGTATTACCCAGCTCATAGCTAAACAAAAACACATTAGCCAACTTGTCAAACACAAGCTCTTGTCTTACCTCCGAGTCATTGCAGTAAACGTTTACCAATAGGATAGCAATTCCTTTCGACTTTGTAACAACGTGTACTGCAGGTCATCCCATAACTTTCTTTCCAGAGCCCAGATGCAACGTACTGCAACCAAAATACCCCACCACCCCACTCCCACCCCACACCCCCCGCCCTTTATGCCCTCAGAAGCTCTTTGAATATTAGTCAGAAAACCATGCACTATTACATCTTCTAATCAACATGTTCCATGCCAAAGAATCACGCAGTGTTTAACAAGGTTGACACAACTGCTTTCGTCTTTTAGAAGATGTTGGAAACCCCTTGAGGTCCAAGAACAGGCGTTAACAAAACGAACGTTTCACCCCCTCCTTGGCACAGGAGGCCATTAATGCCCCAGCAGCCATGACCAGTTTTCTGTTGAGAATCTCTGGGGTAATGTACAGATAAATTCCCCTGATTGGTATGAACTCTTGATAAATATTGATCGAAATCGCTTTCCCTCAAGTCACCTAGGGAAGCCAGGATAAGGTTCCTACCCAATCTGGAGGGAATGTCCATGCCCACAATGTATATCCTGGCATGGTCTACAAAGTCTGCTAAGGCAGTATCCCGTGATGTGATGGTTCACAGCGTAGCAATATCATGACATCATGATACCTTGCCTTACTCCCCTGGACATTTTCTTTCCATTTGGTGACAGTGAAAGAGCACACATCGGAATGAACTTGTCTGTCATGCTTTCCTCCTCTGCCTTCAAACTGTATTCAGTTGTTATGCCTGCATGACATGTTCAACATGTACTCCTGTTGAAACCACCTTCATTTATCACCTGCTAAAAGCAAGCGGATTGCCTGCCAATCAACTGTAAACACTGTCTGCAAAGTGGAATTTGCAGGTAGCATTTATAATTTTACAAACTGGAGTTAAAAAGAAGGAGTAAAGGTGATTGGGCCTGTTTTAACTCTCTTGTTTCCACTCCATTTTGTAAACGTAGAAAATAAAATGCATGGGTCCCCATAGCTCTCAAATACCAACGTTGGTGGTCCCTTGCATGCAGTTTGCACTTTTTCCGAAATTAGCCCAAAAATGTTTCATCAATAAATAAATGTTACCGTCTGTAGAGATTTTTTTTTTAACTGGTTCTTTAATAATGGTACCAAGAAGACCTATTGGTGCGCATTACGAGTATGGAGGTAATTCTGTCATTTCTTTCACATAGTTACAACCAAACTCATTTCCTGTTACTGCTGTTCAGTCTGGCAGAATTAATGCCATACTATGAGTGGTAGTAGGGCAATGTTAATCCCCACTTTAGGAGTCCCATTGACTCAATGTAGATTTTTTGTTTTGGCACATTTTTGTGATGCTTGTGTCTGAAAATGTTCAAACACGTTGTTACAGAAGAGAGAGAGAGAGAGAATGGCGGTTCTTAATTGAGAATATCTGGTTGGCATAGCAATGGCACTGCCATGGTATGAAACTGCCAAATCACTCAAATCTCTTTTTCCAAATTCCTCAGCTGTATTATCCAATGAGTAGTTCCCTAACAATATTTGCTCCAGTCAGCAGCTTACTAAGAAGCAAGTCAGGTGCCGGGCTTTCCACTTCCGAGCTGCGCAGTGATTTCATATTGGGGTATTTTGGGTTATTTGTTCTGAAAACTGGGCTATTTATAGCTGCCTTTTAGGCCAGATCTGTTTTTTGTCCTTCTGAGGCTGCCTTTCTATTCCCACCCACACCACATCGCTCTCTCTACCCCCAAACCCCCACCCCCACTATCTCTACCCCACCCACCCCAATTCCAATCTCTCTACTCCCACTCAGCCACACCACCCCCATTATGTGTGCTAGTTGGGTTGTGTTTGGGCTCCTTTTGACAAGTCCTCCTGAGGCTGCTTTGTTCTTCATGTTTTTTGCCCCCAACCAACTAACATCACCCACCAAGCCCAACCCCACACTCTCCACCCCCACCCACCCTGCCCCCACACTCGTCCAAACCACCCACCCTCCCACACTCTCTATCCCACCAACCCTACTCCCACTCTCTCTAACTCCACCCACCCTATAATAATAAATAATAATAACCCCTACTTAACCCCACTCTCTATAACCCTACCTACCCTACCACCTCCCTCTCTACCCTACTGATCCTACCCCCACCCTCTCTACCCACCCACCCTACTCCGCCTCTCTCTACCCCCACTCTTCCAAACCCCACACACCCACCCTACCTTCACATACTCTACCCCCACCCACCCTACTTCCGTTCTCTCTAAACCCACCAACCCAGCCTTCCTCCACTCCCTCTACACCCAGCCACCCTACCTCATTCTCTCTTTCCCCAACCAAAGCACACTCTCTCTATCCCACCCACTCTCTCTACCCCCACCCACTCTAGCCCCACTCTCTCTATCCCCACCCACCTACCCTACCCCAACTCTCGCTACCCCAACCACCCACCATATGCCCACTGTCTCTACTCCAAACTGCCCTACTTCCACTTTCTCTGCCGCCTCCACCGACCCTACTGCTCTCTCTCTACCCCTGCGCACCCGACCCCCACTTGCCCTACCTTCACCCACCCTACCCCCACTCTGTCTACCCCCACCCACCCTACACCCCTTTCTATACTAGCCCTGACCCACCACTCTCTACCCCCATATGTCCCACCCCCTCTATGCCCATCCACCCAACTCTCTCTCTACAAAACCACCCACCCCACCCCTACTCTCTACCCCTCTCATCCATCCTCTCACACTATTTCGTACCCTCTCAGCCTCAACCTTTCTCGCTCATATTTCCTCTTGCTCATTTTCGATGGCACCCTCTCTCACTCATTTCCTCCCTTGCTCTATTCTCCTTCCTTCCATTTTCTTGCAAACCCACGCCCCGTATTGCATCCTCCTTTGACAAATTTGCACTCTTCTCCTAGCACCCTTTACCAGAAATAAACGTCAAAACGACTGTCTTTGCCAATGCTTGTTTTTGAGATAACATGATATTTAATGTTAAAATGGGGATAAACCCTTCAATTCACCTCCAACTTGGCGTGCAGTAAAATAACCAGCAATTTCGTTACTCCCCAAAAAGTGCCAATAAAGGAGTTACAGCTAAAAAGTGCCCATACCACCGGACTTGTAATGCGGCCCTTTGTTTCTTTGTAAATGTAAATGCTAAATGTGGTTTTGAAGGAGATTCTGCACGTCCATTAACAGCTTTCTTCACTGTCCCTTCCCATCAGACCCAGCAGGGCTACTGCATCAGTGACTTCGAGGCCATGAACCTGCCATCCAACTCCGGGGACCTCTGGATCCTGGGAGACGTCTTCATCCGTGAATTCTTTGTGGTGTTTGACAGGGGGAACAATCAGGTTGGCTTGGCAGTGGCGGTGTAAAGCTCCAACATGGAACACCGATGATCCTCTGGAGGAAGGGGGTTTCTTAAATATCACAGCAATAATCAGGCCTCATTTATGCCGCCTCCCCACCATGTGTCCCTTTGTCTCCCTCCTACCTTCTACTGCACCCTTAGGAACCCATTCGTTCTTGCAATGATCCCACAATAAATGTTCGTCATGTCCCTTTCAGACTCGGCCATTCTGTGTTTCTCTGAAGCTTGATTCCAGTGAGTGTAAGAGGCTATGGTCTATGAGTGTTCCGGGATGACCAAAGAAAGAGATTAGCAGCATGCATGGGCTTGGTATTATGCCTGCCCCCTAGCAGTTGTGGCGCCTTCCCCTTGAAGGGCACACATGCGGCAGAGCGACACAACTCCGCCAGGTGTGAATGCAATAAACGGGGCATGCCACGGATCGCCAGTGCGACCGTGGAGCCCGGACAGAGAACACTGTGTTGCGTGCGTTCTGTATGGCGGGGGTGCTCATGGGGCTGGAGAGGCATGCTGGCAACTATCAACATTAGCAACGAGGTGGAGCCGACGTGCGAATCTGCAGGGCTGAGGCGGTGATATTTCTTGGGGGCATTTCTCTAGGACACACTGCAATCAAGAGTGAATCCATATGTGCTAAACTGAGCCTAAGCGGAGGCTCCTATCTTTACTCTATGCTTCTACAACGTTCCTACGTGATTTTAGACAGACAGACGTCTGCTTACACTTAAGAAAGCAGGATGAGCTCATGCTGCGCACACTGCTTTATACACTCCAGCTGATGGAAGTAACAGGACCACATAGATAAAATAAATCAACACAAGATCTGAGCCTGGGATCAGGAGCCTAAGCCTCTCACTAAAAGATCTATGGTAACAGTACAACAGGTGGTATTTCAGAATACTGCCCGTTTTTACCGCTTTGCACAATTAAGGGTTGTGTCACCCATTTAACAAAAATCGGCCAAGTTGTAAACGAAGGTGGAGGTAACGACCAAGGAGGTAATTCCACCGCCTACCCACGTGGAGTCCAAAATGGGAGAAAACAACAACTCTGCATGGTGCAGAGAATTGCCATTACGGTAATGGTAATCGAGTTTGATTGTAATGAGGCTCTAAATGACCAACTATGATGCTTGTACCAGGAATACGTGAATAAAGTGAAAAGGCACAGGCCAACAGTCCTACTTATGCCCAGAGAACACTCAACCCTTGTCCACATGAACTTCAAAGACCGTCTGCGTGAATGCCTCGCCAGGTGGCATTGCACTTTCATGCAATAACCTCTTTACCTGGAGGTGGTGTGGGGCTCAGTCGTTGTTTGTTTCTAATTTGTTGTGAACTAGAGGTGTGAATTACGAGATCCACCAACTGCAGCCCCTATTGTATAGAGCAGAAATAGAACGCTGCAGCCCAATTGGCCCAGCATAGCCTTTTAGAAGCCCCGTTCCTGGAACGGTGGGAATGCAATGCAATGTAAAGTAACCAAACCTAGGTGCTCAATGCCCAGGTCTTTGAAGGTCTCCTGCACAGCCCATCCAGCCAGTGCAGTCAGGGCGAGGCCACTAGAAGAACATTGTGTGTTTATGTTCGTGATGAGCCAGAAACGTGGACGCTGAATCATTAAAAGCTAATTGGTCAAAAGGCTTGCAGCCACCCAAGATACAGCGATTAAAGCAGTCCATCCAAAACCAACCCATACCCCATCTCTGATGAGAGAGGCTTAGCAGCTGAGGGAAAGCATGACTCCCAAGCACGTCTAATGCTAGTGCATGGGGGACAAGCAGGATTTACAGTAGCTAGCATTGGCATTCGGTCACATATCGCATATCAGTCTTAATAGACCGCTTCTGGGTACAAGTCTGTGATATTTACCCTCAGCAATATCAGCCTCAGTGGTCAATTTCAGTCAAGAGATATGAACTATATTTTCTTACCACTATGTGTCCAATCTCACCAATCAGTGTAGTGACCCGAGGCAGTCTGCATCTCCTAGGGGATACATTTTGGGAGGCAGGTATCAGCACTTCTGCTCCCCTCTGCCTTCTCCTTCTCATACGTCTGTGCCCCATTAACAATGCATTGTTCACATGTTTTCCGTCAGTTCTGGAAATGGAAAAATGCTCTGGGATTTCACCATGGGTGTCTCGGTGAGTGATGGGGGCACAGTTGAGGGTGGAGTCACGAGGGGCAAGTGACAGGCTTTTAAAATGTATGAAGACTGGCACAGTGCACAAATGATATAATAAACCAACCCGACAATATTGTTGGGCAAAAGGAGTATGATTGCTCCCCATTCTGAATGGAAGCCTTCGACTGTGCTCACTGTATATTATATACACTAACCAGCCACTAGCCATGTTCTTCAACACAATACTAGCCAGTGGCAGCGGCCTTTGGCTGTGCCGACTGTATATTCTGACATATTAATAAACACTAGCTATGGCCTTAGCCATGGCCACTGACTACAGCTTTCGACGTTGCCTACTGTATATTTTAAAACAGTGACAGGCTGCTGCTTAACCATGCACATTGGTATTTTTGAATGCTAACCGACCACTGGCTATGGCCTTTGGTGGGGGCAATTGACCACAGCCTTTGTTATGGCCAAGCCTACGGCCTAAATTTGTATTAAGGTAATCAAAGTTTTCATGAGCTAACTTATAAATGATGTTATGTCTGAATGCAGCATCTTCCCCTATTAATAGTGTAACCATGGAAACAAGCAAACAATTGGGAGATTTGAATTACTGAAACTGCATAAAATAAATTACAATAGATATTGGAATATATTGTTGCAGTCTATATTAAATTGTATCTGTTTTTCTAACTTAAAAGGCAACCCTTAAAAGGGCCACTTGGGGGACGGAAAGAGGGCGATGGAACAGGGGAGGAAAACACATAAGAATGAAACATCTAAAAAAGGGAATTAAAATAAAAAGCAACGTATATATTTTTTTAATTTCATTTTTAGACAAAACGGGGGAAACTGCAACTCAAAACAAGAAATAAGAATTACAGGTAATCCGGTATTCAGTGATTAACTTCTACCATTCCTCAAATGTAGCACCTCCCTTGACTACCCATTCAAGACATCATCTACAAAACAATGCATGTACATATGAAATAACTGAAAAATAATAAAAAATATGTAACAATAAACTAGGTAGGCTAACATTCCAGAGCCATACAATATAAAACCACAATTGAAAATACACACCCTGAAATACATTCTATAGTACATCTAAAACTACACTACAATTCCTCCTTTTCATATTCATTTTGTTAAACAGTTTTCTTCTATTTCTCTCCAAAGTCTCACATGCTCAAAAGTCTTAAAAAACACATCCAAAATAAAAAAAGACTCTCCAATAGCTACCAAGTCTCTGACCAGGGATTTTTCACCCCCGACGAGACTATACCTAAACAAAGAACGTTCAACAAAATATAAAACACTGAAACCCCAAAAAATATAGCCGCGCACACCGAAATACACATACCTGCGGCTATCTGTAGTCTTTTGTAGCCTTGAATATAGCAGTGAATATCGTCAAAACAGCAGAAAATAAAATGCTTCCCTGCCCCCAGGCCCTTACCAATTGCCCTCTTCATCTGTGCCAGCTCCTACCACCCCCCAGACGGCCTCCTCTGCCCTCTCCCTTTCACCCCAGAATACACGCTGCTTCTGTGACGCAGTTTGCATCGAGATGTCGGCTATTCGCGGCTATAGCCGAGGCTACGGAAAGCTTTGTATTGCAAACTCGGTCCCTATGCCCCCTCCAACTCCCAGATTTCACTCAGTGCCCTCTGGCCATCCCCCGCCTCTACCATGAGGAAATGTTTATGTTTTTTGACCTACAAACAGCTTTTTACTGCGTTTCATTTTCCCATAACCTCAGCTATAGCCGCGAATATCTCTCGCATGGAGAGAAAAACAAGATGGCAGTCATTTCATTTTTGAAAGCCATGATCCTGCAATGCACCATGGGAGATATAACTATAATTTGTGTGGGTACAGGGGCACCCCCTTTTCTGTCATTTTTTAAAATAACCACTGCATGGAATAACCCCAAACCCCAAACCACAAAAGGATTGCGAGCAAACGCTTCGTGCCCAAGTTGTTTCAGACCTGGTCCAAATCCGTACAGCGGTTTAGACTGTGCACTTTGGCATTAATTGACCTTTTTTCTCTATGGGAAAATGAATGGGAAGTAGGCAGCACTTTTTGGAAACAAAATAAACGTTGACGCTTAATAACTTTTAAATTTTGTAGCGAATCCTTACGAAACCTTGCAGTAAGGGGGGGGGAGTCCGCAGACTTTTAATCACTTCCGAAATTTCAGCCAATTCTGTTCCTCGAATCAAATGTTATTAAGAATAGAATTTTGAGGGGTTCCTATGCGTCTCCGACTCACCTTAACTATAGGGGCGGCTACTGCCACCCTATAATATATATATATATATATATATATAAAACCTCAAAAGAATGAGCACAATGAAATGCTCATCAGATGGGCACTGCAAGCCGATTTGCAAATAATGTATGTGAAAAGAAAAAGTATCACAGGGCACAAACAGCAACAAAAATAGGCATTTTATTCCTTACACATATAAAAACAAGGAAACATGACGCAGACGTTTCTCTGTACTCCACATTTTAGTTATGGTAATAGCAAACAAAATAGGACTAGTCTTTAAATCCCATTTTGGACAGACTACAATTCCCATGTTTCTACTGCAAATATGTAGTTTCTTCAAAAAATGGGAAAAAGGCCACTACTCCCGTAAAGTGACAGTGTTCTATTAAAAAGTGTATAGTGCTCCGTACCAGTAAAGTGCATAGTGCAATTAAAATATAGCTATAACAGACTGTACAAGAATATTGTCATAACAACAAAAATTCCCAAAAGATACAAAATGAGGAGGACAGCGTACCACCAGAAGCCAGGACCCGTGCACTCTTGAAATTGCCCGCTGCAAAAAGGAAATGACCAGAAAATAAGCCTTCTCTGCCTATGTCCCAAGATTATGGAACCTCCTCCATGTCAGGATCCAACTCCCCCCCACGCTCTGACAATTCACAGAAGAACTCAAGACCCACCTCTTCATGGAGTCTCTCCTCCTCAACACCTAGGCCATCACGTCGCCCCCCGCATCACCTGACTCGTAAGACGCCGTCCACCCCTTACCTCCCTGCCACCCTTTACAGCTGTACCTCTTCTCTGTGCCCCTCTGTATTTTAGCCCCAACTGTATATTTGTTCTGTTGTTACCTCTGAAAAGTGCTCTGTTATGCATCTGTACTGTTGTATGCCTCTGTATAGCGCTCCGTTGCTTCTCGAAGTTAGGTTGGCACTCAATAAATATCATCATAATAATAATAAAATAATTAGACTAAAGTGCATAGTGCGACTGAAACATTTTTTGGGATGCAACTGACTTTGCTGCTAGATTTGGCCAAACTATAATAATTAATAACGGTCCACATCTTTTGCAGGAGATCATGTCACAGTGACAATGTACTCGAGATAAGTAGCTTCTTTAGAATGGCCAAATTAGATGCCAATAATAGTAAATTACAAATCACTCGCTTAGGCTGCTTAACATCACAATAGCACATCAAAGAGCACTGAAATACACCAAGACAAATCCCCCTGAGGTAAAATCATGCACAGAAACAGAAAAAACAATGAATATACATTGCAAATTATAAATGCACAAATATAGACAGATTAGATATTCCAAATCGAACAGTTGCTATCTTCATTGTAAAGACTATAAGAACGCAGGACTATCCTCGCTAGTATTAGGACCCACGGGGATCATAGAATTAAAACGTAATATCAACCTGGTTTCTTTTGTGCGAAGTGTTAACTCTCTCTTGCCTTTATGTGGATGAGGCTAGCCCAATCCATTTCAACAATGACTTGTTCTGATTGTGAAACTCTGCAAAATGAATGGCCATCGGATATTTGTCATCCTTAGACATAACAGCTCTAAAATGCGTATTTTCAACTTTCTCTTAGTACTGCCAATATATATTGAACAGCAGCATTTCGATTCATAAACCACAAAATCTGAATTGCAATCATTTCGAGAGGTAATGTAATGAATCCAGTTCGTGCCTTTGACTTTGTAGTGACTGGCCCTCATTACGACCCTGGCGGAGATCCATGGTGCAATTTGCACCATGGTCCATGGCGCAAAGCTGCCAACTCCGCCATGGGGGTTGGCGGACTTACCGCCCCATTCCGACCTTGACGGGGCGGTAAGTCCCCAATCCCCATTTACCCTTCCCCATTCCCATTTTTGCCCCATAGGGTATAATGGGAGTGGGGAAGGCGTTAATTACGCCACCGTAAATTACGGTGGCGTAATTAACAACAAGTCCCGTAGCGCCATGGATTTTTCCGGCTGCGAAAAGCAGCCGTAAAAATTGCCATGGCGCTACGGGAACTCGTAGTCTGGCGGAAAGGTACGCCATGCATTACGCCGGCGTAAACCCCTTTCCGCCAGGGTCGTAATGAGGGCCACTGTCTTTAATTACCTGTGGAGAAATACTGCAAGCTCAAATGGAAAGCATCCTATATGCTGTTGAAAGCCAATTTGGTCGTTTAGGTTGTTTATAAACTTCAAGATGACTATGGGTGACCAAATCCCAGATACTCTTACCACGTCTGTAGGTTATCTGTGCTCTGGGATTTTGTGACTTTTTCAAATCTGTATCTTTCAGCAGAAGATGCCAATGCTTTTTGATAATTTCATGAATTTGTTTAGATTTTAATTCATAGGAGGTAATATATCTGATCATGTCAGGTCCAGGTGCAGTGTCGTTCATACATATCAATACATTGTGTCTAGTTTGTGCATCTGTTTTACTACTAGATTTTGAGTAGCCTCTTCAAAAATCTAGTAGACATGTCACCACAGATATCAGTAATGGCCCTGTAGTTATGGTTATGTTGCTCAACCCATAGGAAGAGCACTTTTTGGGCGGCTTATAACTTTGCCCCGCCTGGACGAATCCTTACCAAACTTTGCAAAAAATGTATATGGCCCGTCAGATTGATTCTGTGAAGTTTAGTGAGGTTTCGTCAAGGGGGGCAAAGTTATAGGGGGGTCCCAATATTTCATTTTTTTCCATAGACGCAATGAAAGAATGTTTTGCTCACGTCTACAGCCCTAACTGCTTGACGGATTGTCACCAAATTTGTGGCAGGAGTGGTGGCTTGGTCCCGAAAGCCTGCTTTTGTAAATTTGGTGTAACCCCATCCAGTAGTTTTTGTTCAAACTGCCCAAAAGTAGGTAAAAAAAATAGTGATATCTGGGTTCGGTCCTCGGACTCACTTCCCTGTTCAGTCCACCGATGGGCATCCGAATGGCCTAGAGGACGACGTGATGTCCTCTGACATCTGATGCGCACACTGATTGGATGGTGAAAAGTGGGAAGTGCGTCAGTTTTTGGAAACATCAGGCATGTTGGATTCGTGGACAGACGCCATTGTCCGCGAACATCGCTGTAAAAACATATTAAAAAACACAATATTGCACTTGTCAAATTTATCAAACAATGTCTGGTGAGGTGAGGGGTGATGAGGATGGGATGGGATATGGCCATAAGAAGCAAATAAATTGGTGTTTTTCATCCCTGAAGTCCGCGAACAGTCAGGATGTTCGGGTACAGTCCTGTGATTGTTTTTGAACACTTCAGATGTTCGGGGACATCTATGCCTATGTCTGCATTACAGTGTTGGCGAAAAGCAGTTTTTGGATGGCTTATAACTTTGTCGCCACTCTTGCAAAACGATTTTAAATCTAGATATAAATGTTATTGCAAAGTCTGGTGGGATTCTGTCGAGAGGAGGCAAAATTAGAGGGGGTCCCAAGATATTGTAAAGGCTTATAAATGTGGTGCCATTTGATGAATCTACACAAAAGTTTGCAAAAAGATTTTAGATCTAGATATAAATGTTTTTATAAAGTTTGGTGGGATTTTGTCAAGAGGCGGCTGCATAGGGGGGCGTCTCAACATTTTCAGATGGCTTATAACTTTGTTGCCGTTTGATGAATGTAGAGAAACGTTTTCAGAAAGATTGTTGTGGTTTGACGAATGTGGACAAATGTTTTCAGAAAGCTTATAGACCCAACCTTGAATGTTTTCTGAATGAATGTTGTCAAGTGGGGGCAAAGTTATATGACTATTGTATGAACATGCATTTTGACACTTTTGAAAAAATAAAACATGGGCTGATTTCCGGCAAACCCGTGTAAGGAGCATTGCCAAGGACCTTAAAGCATGGTTTTGCAAATGTGCCCATGTTTTATTTTTTGAGAAGTACCATAATGTAGGTACAAAAAATAGTGATATACATTTGGTGACTGAGGTATAGCCTTTGGCCATGGGCAGTGACCGGATTGTCCGGGTCATGGCATAAGGTCATGACCAAGACAATCTGGCTACAGGCCATGACCATGAGGGACAACAAATTGGGTTAAAGTGACTATGTCCAACTGGGACCAGCTATATGGTAAACATATTTGAAAGTGGGATAGGTTTGAAAAGGAAAAAAAAATGTGCTCATGGTAATAGGGTTCTCTCTTCGCCTTCTGCAGGCTGCCATGGAAAAGGAAGAGGGGCCTTCCATGGTGGCCATCTTGGAAAACGATTTCCCTTCCTACAACAGGATGCTGCAGGCATCCCAGTGTAGGAAGACAAATCCTTTTTTTTTAGCACCCCAGGATCCCACTTTGGGAAACTGGGGTGCTAATGGCCTTCATCCCCATTGCAGGGGCTGGAATAGGGAATAACGGTCCGGAGCCCTCGTTATCTGCCCTCACTTGACTTGGGCGATAACTTGGGCTGCTGGGCCGTTAACCCCCATTACAGTCCCTGGAACGGGGGATGAACGCTGCATTATTCTCATTAGCATAACACAAAATACTAATGGAAATGTTGGAAAATCTTATCGGATCCATAAACATTGCAGTGGTTGAATTTGGTGTGGGAGCACATGGAGGTGGTCCCCTAAGAGTACTGGCCAGGTAGTCAGCGACTGAGTACAAAGTTGCACTCAGTGCACTTCATTTTGGTAGCTTTAGCCTTTGGTACATTCCCAACAGTGGTAAAGAACTGGCACACATATGATTCTCTCTGGGTGCTAGAGGTAGGTATTTCCTCTACCTCATCTTCTTGGTCCTCTTCATTGTCTTTGGAAGTACTGCGCTTTTTATGTTGTATAGGTTCTCCAGCTGGTGGTGGTGATGGCTCTTGAGGAGGAGGAATGGCAATAGCTGATGCCATTTTTAAGATAATAGCTGTTTTGCTAATATTCTTGCAAGTATATGCTTTGTACTAGATTGCTAATGGATAATGAGTAAGAATAGATGTAGGAGCTGTGCACGGGTACATTTTTAGCTTGAAAGTTCCTAGATCAGTAGAAAATGCAGCTCCAAATTGTCCTCGAAGCACGGACCCGATCGCCAAGGGTGGAAGCGTTCGCGGACATCTCACCAAGCTGGACGCGAATGCATGGTCATGTGGCACTGACGTCAGAAGTTCGCGGACGTCAAAGGATGCAAACACAGTGGAAAATGTAGCAAAAAGTGTATAGAAGTGTTAAAAATGATGGTAGTAGGTAGGAAATGGTGGAGTTTTAAGGTGAAACTTTGTAAATTGGACAGAAATATTGCTATATCGGGGTAAGTATGATATTAGTAAGCTGTAGGAAAATAGCATGCACTGGTAAAAACCCATGAAATTCACTGAAAAAAACGTTGTTAAAGGGACATTATAGTTAAGTTGTACTAATAAAAACCTATAAAATTCACTGAAAAAACTTTGTTAAAGGGGTGTTATGGTTAAGTTGCACTAATAAAAACCTATAAAATTCAATGAAAAAACATTGTTAAAGGGACGTTATAGTTACAAGTAAAACCAGAAAACCTCAGAAATTCACTAGTTATGGTAAGCTAAGCAACCATAAATCGCACCACCACCATGTACTGCTAAGACTAACACCTAGGACATCAAAGATGACATCACATATGAAATTAATTTTGATGAAAAGTCCCTACAAGGGGTTGTGTTTATAATGTTGGTTACAAGATGTCAGGGATGATCGGAAGACCTATCATGAAATACTTA
Organism: Ambystoma mexicanum; assembly: GCF_040938575.1. Classification (NCBI taxonomy): domain Eukaryota; kingdom Metazoa; phylum Chordata; class Amphibia; order Caudata; family Ambystomatidae; genus Ambystoma; species Ambystoma mexicanum. The sequence goes on along the minus strand of NC_090936.1, from coordinate 569,750,812 downwards.
ATCTATTAAAGAATGTACTCATCTAATCAACATTGTATTGGAGTGTTGTTTTTAATACAGAAACCTAATCATACATAAACATAGGCAATGGCTGCAGCATGCAACATAGAAGTACAATATGTATAATCTTGTAATTTTGGATAGTAAAATAATGAATGCTGCCTTATCAGAGTTTTGAGTAATGTTAAACATGTAATAATTAGCTAACAATTCAAGACTTACTACACACTTGTGCTAGTACAAACAATACATATGAAGATCCACAATGCATACAAATCAAAGGCACATAAAGGGAAACTAAAGTAATGAAGAAGGAAACAGCATCATCAGAAAATGTTAATAACATTAAAGTTTATCTTCATGTGTACAAATGTATTGTGTGTTGGAGGCCTGCTTATTGTCCCATGTATGTCCACCATGAGCTGAGACCAAACCCTAAGGTAAGTACTTTAAGAACATATGATAAAGTTAACATCTAGATATATAGCACCTTTTGAATTTTAATATTCTGACTGTCAGTGAACAAAACCACCTGACCTAGATATATTAGTGAACAAAAACAAGTGGCCCAGATATGTGATGTCATCCATAACATTTGTGATGTCATCTTTGATGTCCTGGGTGTTAGTCTTAGCAGTGCACAACGGTGGCGCGAGTTATGGTTGCTTAGCCTACCATAACCGGCAAATTTCGGATGTTTTTTGGTTTTACTTGTAACCATAACATTGCTTTAACAAAGTTTTTTCATTGACTATAGACTCGATCGACTTTACATTTTTCAGTAAAGTTGTTAGACTGAATAAGTTTCTCCAACATTCCCATTAGCATTCTGTACTATGCTAATTGAATTAATGGATAATTGTATAATAGAGAAAAAAAAGAAAAGGACAGAAACGTTTTCTTTCCCAAATTATTTTCTCTGGCATACAATAAGGACCATAATCCATGGACCTTCATGACTATCCGTGGTCTCTGCAGTCCCCTTTCCAGGACATGCATCATTGAAAGGCCCGGATGGCACATGCACATCATCGCACAGGACAGCCCCCCTACCCTTTTTACTTTTATGTTTGTAACACTCCCTCATTGTCTCTATATATATAACCCTATCAACATATTAAACTTCCACACACCAACTGCCACTTCACAATGTTCTACGAACCTTTTGCATCTGCATTTCCCTTACTTATCCCAAAAAAATGTGTGGGAGTAAGGATGGGCAAGTGCTGATGGGAACCCAGGGCAGAAGTGCCAAGGGTTGCCAAGGTGGAAGGCCACTGGCTAACTGCTGGGGCAGAGGAGGCCCAAGGGTGGAGTGCACAGCTGACAGGCGGTAGACCCGCAAGGGCAGTGCTGAAGCGGGGAGGTATTGGGGTTGACTAAATATATGGCCTGGAACCTGTGAGGTTTATGAGGGACTAGGCCACCAGTCTCAGTGGCAGTGTCAAGAGTTAGCAGGGAAGGGATAGAGGGAAAGTGGAAGAGAAAAGCCAGGTTTTACAGAAGTTTCTGAAACTTAAGGAATTCTGGCTGAACTGTGAGAGGGGCAGTGTAGCTGTTCCAAAGAGAGGCCACAGCTCAATAGAGACCCATGACTCCCGCTCTCTGTTTGGAGAAGGGTTTGTCCAGCAGAGAATTGGAGTTAGAGGAGTGGAGGGCTCTAGCAGAGGAGTATTTAGAGAGAGAAATTTGGAGATAGTGTGGTCCCAAGCCCCAGAAAGCCTTGTTGATGCTACAGAGGATCTTGATTTTCATCCTCCAGCCACCACGAGTCAATGTAGAGATTTTAGGGCTGCAGAGATATGATCCGTGGGCTTGATTCCAAAGATAAATCTACCAGCCTTATTCTGGATTAGCTAAAGGGGGCATAGAGAAAAAAGGGGAGATTGATCAAAAAGACTGTTGCAGTAGCCCAGCCTAGACAGGACCAGGGCTCTAGAGATGTTGAGCTTCTGGGAGAAGGCGTGGAAAGGTAGAATGCCAGTAAAGACGTAAAGCTGAAAGTGGCCCTTCTTGACACGGTCAAAGATTTAAGGAGTGTCGCATAGAAAGGAGTCAAAGATGACCCCAGGTTTTTTGGCCTCACAGGATGGTGATGGTAGAGGGCCCAAGGCTGGCAGCCAGAGGGTAGGAGGGAAACAGGGCACAGGTGTCCCAATAAGAAGGATCTCCATTTTACTGTCATTGAGACAGAGACGCACACAATTCTTGGATGGCGGTTAGACAATCGGGGATGAAAGACGGGGAGGAGAAAGTAGTAGAGGGAAGTTTCAAGAAAAGCTGTGTGTCATCAGCATAATACTGGAAATGAGGAGAGAAGAAGGAGATCAGGTGAGCCACAGTGACGAGATACATATTGAAGAACCACAGCGATAGGATACAACCCTATAGGATACTGGAGGTAGACAGTGAGATGGTGGAGGAGAAACGGTCCAGTTGCAGCTGGGAAGGGCGGTTAGTGAGGGAAGCAAGTCAGCCAGTCCAGTGCCCGGCCCATAACGCTAAAGGTATCTTGTAGCCGTTTAATGAGGATAGAATGGTTGACTGTGTCAATGGTGGAGCAAAGATCAAGGAGCACTATCCTCTATTGTACTACAATCATAAATACCACATACACTTCAATTATATAATTCCACCATATTACAAATATTGTATACTCCCCTACTGTTCTTATAATTAATATACACATATTACTCTAGTATGTGCAGCCATTGGCCAGATTCTTGGCCGTAGGCCATGCCCCCAAGAATATGGCCACTGGCCACAACCATCACCATATAATTAAACCATATAACATTTTTGTACCATACACCTTCAAATAACAAGACTCACCCAGAACCCGTTGCCATCAAAATGATGTCTACAGACACTAAAATTGACTGCGGACTCGATGGCACCTGCACACCCTTTTTTCACCTATAAAAAAAGCTCCATGTAAACTTTATTTCACACTCCCACTCTTTATAGACCCTCTTTTGGCCACCAAATAACCCCAAATGTGTTTTCCAGACTTTTTGTTCACTGCGCTGTCCGCGGTCACCGACAATGTCCACTTACAGAGCGGCACCTGCATGCCCTATTTTCACCTATAAAAACAGGTCCATATGAACTTTATTCCACTATCCTTTCCAGGCCCTCTTTCGGCACCAAATAACCGCAAAGTTGTTTTTCAGATGTTTTGCTCACTGCGCTGACTGCGGTTGGCGGTGGCTGTCGGCGGATCCAATATGGCGACTGTTTTAAAATATCTGACACACCTCACACTTTTCATTAACCAATCAACGGGCACGTTCGATGTCCACGGACGTCACACCGGCCTCTAATTGGTCCAGAGGCATCCGAGGACCCTGAATCGCGAAGTGAGTCCTCAGACCGGACTCAGATATCACTAATTTCTCTGTACCTATTTATGGCCATTTTTTTTTTAAACTACTGGACGGATTTACACCAAATTCACAAAAGCATGCTTTTGGGACCAAGCCGCCGCTCTTGCCTCGAATTTTGTGAAAATCCGTCCAGCGGTTTGGGATGCAGACATGAGCAACATCTATTTTCCATTGCGTCTATGAGGATTTCCACAAATGTTGGGAGCTCCCCCATATAAATCCCCCCCCACAGATGAAACAACACCAAACTTCACAAAATCATTCTGAGGGGCCCATATACTTTTTTTGCAACAAAGTTTTGTGAGGATTCGTCCAGGGGGGGCAAAGTTATAAGCCACCCAAAAAGTGCACTTCCTATGAGTTGAGCAACTTAAGCATAACCTCATGGCCGCTCATGGCCGCTACCCCAAGCCCTGTAGTAGGTGGGGTAGAATGGTGGGTGAGAAGAAGAAAATACAACAACCACATTTATATTTAAAAAACAACCCTCCCCCTCTTGATTTCACCAATCTGACATCCCTTGTGGCTGAGCTCTCATATTTAACTGTACCTGTCACAGTCAAGAGATCAACGGGTGACTCGAAACCAAATACAAGTTTACTTTTCCTTTGGTCATATACCAACACGACAGGGATTGGGCTTTGAATGGGCGCAACGATTGGGCTTTTGGATTTTCATAAATCATTCAGAATTTCTTTCAGGACCCTGGTCCCCAGTCCTTCCCTCTTTCTCCTGCACAATGTATGACATCTTGTCAGGAAACGGTCACTTACAGTCTCTGGGATTTAAAGTGTCCTGCAGTTCTTTCTTGACTCTCACTGTGCCTTTGCTGATGATTGCTGAATGTGTCATGACGTAGGGCTGGTCGACATGCACTCTCGTTCCTGGTTCCCCTACCTGGTACCCTTGGGTCTTTTGACTTGGGTCAGATGTTGGGCAGTTGTACAGGTCGTGAGCCCTAGACGTCGTCAGGCTTTACCTCCTGGTGGGTGGTATTTAGTAACCTCGTCTGGCGGGCCTTCCAGATATTTGGTTGTAATCTTAGGTCTCTCCATCACTGTACGATCTTTCTTAGGACTACGTTTCTGGAGATTGTCGCTTGAACCCATACCTTTGCTTCTTCAACCTCTCTCTTGCCATTCCTGTCTCTCTCCTCCTCCTCTCTGCTATCTCCCCTGCTTCTCTAATCCTCCCCTTCTCGGTTCTCTCTCTTACGGTCCTCTGCTTCCTCTCCTCTATTTTCTCTCTTCCTCCTCTCCTCTTCTTCTCTGTTCTCTCCCTTCCTTCTCTCCTTCCCTCCCCCATTTTCTGTCTTTACCCTCTTCATCTGCTCTCCTCCACTCATTGTTGTCCTACGCTACTTTTATCCTCCATTCTCTTTCCTCTGCCTCTCATCCTCTTGCTTTATCCCCTTCACCACCTCTCTTTTTCTCCCTCTTCCTCGCCTCTACCCCTTCTCTATTCTCTCCCTATCTCTCTTTCACCTCCTCTCTGCCGTGCACCTTTCCTGTAAGAAAGATCCTCACCACTCGCCCACTCTCTCTCTCCCTCTCCCCTCCCTTCCCCTCTCTTCCCATTCTCCTTCCCTCTCTCGCCTCCTCTCTCTCTCCTCCTCTAGTCCTCTGTCTCTGTCTCTCATCACCACGCCTTCTGCGCTTCTCTCTCTCATCTCCACCCTCTCTGCTTTGCTCTCTCTCCACCTTCTTGCTATTCCGCCACGCTACTCTGCACCTACAAATCCCCAAACAGAGTTCTAACTGTGTTTTGTTTTCCTGAGAGGGATACCCATAAACCTCTGCCACCCCGAGAAACAGGTTTCTTGAAGGGAGACATGTGCTGCAGGGGTGAGTCCATGAGCAGATCACTTCTCGTTCCAATTGGCACTACAAGTATCCTTCACAGACAACCATAGAAATCTCGTGTTAATAGCACTGGTCCTCTAGACAAGGCTAGCGATGGGGTAGGGAATCTGGGGACCCCCCCATATATTTCCAGATCAGGTGGTGGTCCCCGAACAGCGTCAATACAGCCCCATCCCCCAGCCTCCAGAATGTGTCTTTGTCACCCCCGCACAAATAAATGCACTGCTGCAGCAGTCACAGCTGATTGAACCCAATTACAATGGCCTCTAACCAATACCATTGCCCTCATAGGGGATGCACTAGTATTCCACTCACGCGATTTACAGCAATTGGATCCCTGTGCAATCTGCTTCTTCACTGCACCTTTCTGATCTTCTAGTTCCTCCTTAATTGCACCCCATGCCATGTGCTGCTTGATTGCACCCTGGTGATCACTTAATGCTGGAATGTCCTCTTGTGATGGCTGCACCTCTGTGATATTACCACATTGTTGTGATATTACCACATGGTTGAAACCTGCACTTCTGCATTTTGAACTGTGCTTTTTGACAATTGGACCTTTAAACTAGGGCCGTGTGAAAATGGGCCATTTCTCTTTTGCCAATCTTTTGAAACGGTGCACTACATTTCACCAATTTCACTAAGGTGCACCCATGACTAGACTGCCTAAATGGAGCCCTCCAGCGTCCATTGCTGGCTCCTTTCTATTCATTAAGAGCCCATCGGCTACATGAATGAACTTTCCCACCTTAATTGGTGCGCTCTGGGATGCCTGGCCTGTGCCAGGAGACTGCCCCAAAGAAGGGCCAAAGACACAAGCAGCAGGCCCTGTGCTGTGAGCGCACGTTCCTTCTTTATGCTGCATAACGTCTGTGCATGGTGAAGGTCTGTGGATCCTTTTTACTTTACTGGACGAATGAGTATGCATGTCATTTTTTGCACTGTGCAAAGTGACTTTGCACTGCCAACAAACCCCGATTCACAGAGCAATGCCAAGTGTATTTTTGCTGTGCAAAGTCACTTTGCACTGCAAAAGTACTCTTTGCACCTCAATAAATGGGCCTAATTCACAGTGAAAAGAGTACGTCTGCAGTGCAAAGGGATCAGGGTGTTTGTTGGCAGTGCAAAGTCACTTTGCACCGGTCAGCCCATAGATGTGTTCGAGCGCCCACTGTGTGTACCTATTTCCATCAGCTAAGGTTTCTTTTAAATGCATCTATCCATCTGTTTACATGTACATTTGCACCCATTGGCCACAGATGTGGTTAAGAAGTAATGTGTTTAGGTTTTTTTTTTTCTGGAGCTTGAGACAGTCTAATTCAGTTTTCAGCCCTGGCGAACTCCTGCTTAATAACATCCGCAGAATGCTGCTCTATTTTCCATCTGTTATTCAAAAGAGAGCAGGATGTGCATTCAAGATGATGTCATCGAGGCTCAAACAATGAAATGTCTGTGGCTATTGGTGGAATTGCTCTCAGCGCACTCACTGCAGAAGATCACTGCCCTAACACGTATGCCAGCAGCGCCTCCTCACATATCGGCAATCTACGTACCCTGTGGACTTTGAAACTGCGAACATCAGAGACTGGAACAGCAAACGAGATGGAGCCTAACGTGTGTGCTGTGAAGCTGAGTCATTGTGCGTGTATGGTTCAGCTGGTTCAAGCACTGTACATGCCAAGAGTGCACTAAAGGTATAAGAACGGGCCAGCCATATAGTTGGAACACTGTATTAACAGGAAGGGATGTCTGTTCATTCTGCGTATTCCCACAAAACGTTAGACATGCAGATTTGCACACACTCCGTGGGAGAGGCTCTCTGCCACAGAGAAGCACAGAGAAGCGCTCTCCTCCACACTTCACTTTAGGCCTTGTGTGTCTGCATGGCACAGAGGGTACGCAACTGTGTTTTACATACTGATTACCTGGTCCCCCCTTGTACTCAATCCAGGGACCTCATTTCACCAAAATGCCAGGGGTAGCGGAAGTGACATCACACGACCCTTGATCTCTGATGACATCACAGGAAGTTATGTCATTTGACCAAACCGCGAAGTGGCACCATGGATGCGATGGAACACAACCTTTCCCAGCCTTGACAAAACAGGAAGTGGCATCCCTTAGCATTGTTGCTAAGTACACTACGATAAATATGGCTATGACATTACTGTAATGTGATATACGTTTTGTACAAGAATGAATCACCACATGTATCTTTAATATCAGTGTGTATAGGCCCATATTACTGTGAATGCAAGCAGACGTCCAAAGCCAAATGATAAGTTATTATATTGCACTTACGCTTAAGAGCTTTCTATAGAACAAATATACATACAATATCACCCAATCTGTGTTGGTACTCATTTACCGACCTCAGAAGGATGGAAGGTTGAGCTGGCCTTGACGGGATTCAAACCTGCAAACTGCAGATCACACACACACACCCACACACACAGTGCAGCAGCAAGCGCTCAACCCACTGAGCTACTTTACCGACTAGAGCTATCTTACCGGCTGTAGTAAAATGAGCAATTACTTGTCTGAATGTCCTCAAAGTCAGAAAGCAAATTACACTTTGTAGTGGATACCATTAAACTGGTAACTGAGATTTAACAGCAGGCCAGTTCATCTGCAGGTCTGTTGCAAAGTTGGCCACATGTCAAGCCTGCGTGGATCTACTTTCTAGGCTTCAGAGGTTGGCAAAATGCATACCATTGGGAGGGTTCATAACTGTGTATTAAAGAATGTATAGTAGCACCGGGAAAGCAGCGCACTCATGCGGCATCCTGTACTCTGGGCACTCGTTACCCCACACAAGCAATCATCCCGAACAGCATGCCATGGAGATAGGAAAGATAGACACATTACAACAAAGCATGAATTGTGCTACAATGAAATCAAGGGCCACTTTATGTGCTATGGTCAAACATTTCTACACTGCACACAAGCTTTTAGGTTAGGCACAATGATGTTGTCAAGCACCCGAGGACAAGGAGATGGAATGTCTTGTGATGATCGTAACAGAGACAACGGCAATAAAACATGCTATAACTTCAACTTGCGAAAAGCAAAATACATAGTCCGAAATTGATGCTTTTTCTACTCTAAATGCTTTTGGACTTTTTGTCTGCATTGTGAATTTGTGGTGTTTACGAACATACTAAATCAGTGACTCACCCCCTGAAGTGTGCCTGAAATAAACCTTTAATGAGTCTAGCAATTATTGTATAGCAATTCAGAAAGACAAATTATTATTTGTGATTCCTATTCTTTCTTATTCCGGGCCACTGTTCATGTGTTACACTTGTGGATCCCCTGTTTTTTTTAATTTTAAGAAGCCTGAACAAGAAATCCTGCCACTCCAGAAACAAAGAACCACATGGCACTGGCCACAGCCAAGGAGCTTCCAAATGTAAAAAAAAATGAAAGAATATATATATATATATATATATATATATTTTTGGGGGGTATCAAGGGCGACCACAGGGTTAGCAAGGGAGACCTCAGGGGTCGCAACTGCGACCCTCAAATGATGTCCATGACTAAATCCTGCATTCTGCTCCGGGTAAGACCTCACTGATGACACTGGCCCCTTTGTCCCTCACTCAATATACACTGTCACAAACCCACAGGAATGTGCTGATCGCTCAGGTTCTGAGGGGCATGCATTGCCATAGGAGACACTAGAAATCCGGGCAAGGGGTAAGATGGAAACCAAGAAAAACACAACCCATCCTAACCCAAGCTAAAATGCTGTAGGTCTGAGTGCCGCACACTGGAAGGACTCTACAAACATTTAGTATTACATTTCTTAGTTTTACAGACACATTTCCACATCGACTCAGTTGCCGTTTCAAAGTGACACAGGCAGTCACCAGCCTGGGGAGTTGAAGCCACTCCCAAACTGATGACATTGCAGGTACAAGGCAGCACTATGCAGTGACGCTCAGACCAGGCGCGTATGTCAATGGGATACTACAGCAAGAGACTGTCCAATCTCTCACCTGGCCGCCTCAACAAATGTATAGAGTCAGAGGACAGTAGCCTGCCCTGATCGAATCCATATATCGCACCCCTGTGATGAAGCCAATGTCTTAACTGCACTGCTGCTCAGCCTTTAAATTTCTCACATCGCCCAATGATTAGCATCTCTTTGTCATACTAAATAGTCTCCACATTGGGTGAGATCTAATTAGCGTGCCAAAGGCATATTAGTACGCGGCGAGGGACAATGAGGTTGTAACCTGCAATCTCAATGGCCTTCGCCGGGGCATTACCTGACCGGGAATCCCTTGAATCCCTCTCCCCATTATGTTTCTTCCTGTCCCCGGGGGAGTTGTGGCAGCCACTCAGCCAATGAGGAGGCTTGGAACGGGGTAATCTCTGCTCCGAGCCACCACACGGCTGGAGGCTGCCATCTTACCCTGCCAGGGATTGAGATAAGTGTTTTCCCTACCCCCACCCTCACCCCTTCCCCAATCCAAACATTCCCCTCACTGCCCTCCCAACCCCACTTACCTTCTTTTTGGTCCATTTCGGGAGCGTACCTGCTGGGAACACTTCTGTCCCCAGTGCGTCCGCTCCCGCTCCCGATCCCCGACAGGCTGTCATGGAAAGGAAAAAGGGACTACAAGTAGTCCCTTCTTCCTTTCCATGGTGGCCATTTTATTTGTTTACATTCTCCCTATTTTGTGAAAGGCCGCCATCGAAAGGGAGAAGGGACTCCGTTTTCCCTTCCCTGGTGGCCATTTTTTTATTTTATTTTCTGTTCCGAACTGTTCTGAAATGCCACAGCATTTCGGAACAGAAAAGAACGGCTCTTAGTACCCTGGTCTTACGGGCTGGGGTACTAATAGCAATAGTCCATGAGCAGGGGGGGCATTACCACTTCAGGTAATGCTCCGGGGCATTCGTTAACTATGGGCCCCGGGGCATTACCTGAAATGGTAATGCCCCCCTTGCTCGGGGCTTATTGCTGAAATAGACAAAAGAAGAGAAGAAAGAAAAACACAAGTTTGGCCTCCTGGTCTCAAAGGATGACAGGGGTTGGAGAGGGTGTGCGTGTGTGTGTTTGCCTGTGTGTACGTGTGTATGTGTGAAAGAGAAAGAGAGAGAGAGAGAGAGAGAGAGAGAGAGAGAGAGAGAGAGAGAATGTGTATGTGTTTTGCAAGTTCCACTTGTGATTACCTATAAAACTGCCCAATGGGTTAATGCACCTAGCCTCCAATTTCCCCACCCTCAATTGTCAGGCTGACTCCTCCCATGCTATGTGATCACCTATTGTGCAATCTGAAAAGATAATTGTAAACAAATGTTCATGTTTCCCTGTTGTATGTTTACATTTTTTAATTTGGGATATAAGCTGAAACAATTGCATTGGAAAACATATGGAGGGAGATGGCATGTGAGGAGGGACATACTGCTTGTGGGTGTTGTTTGGTATTTACCCACCCTATGACTATACATGGACATGCAAATCCCTTTGGCCGTTCCCACCCGCTACCTCCCCTCCCCACCCAAATCATATCCTCCTGCGATTTATTTGTGCTAACCGTATCAAGCAGTAACATCAAACCTAGGCCTGCCTGGGCATTTTTGCTAAACCGTCTGCTTAGAGCAGTAAACCGTGTTACTGGTAAAATAAAAACATCACGATCAAGTGTGCCTTCAGACATTTGATTTGTATCTGCTCCTTGCACTGTAAGCCTGCTTTTTTCAGATCTCACAGCTCCAACAGAGTGTGTAAATGGCAACGGGCGAGGTATAACACCCAGTACCATTACCTAATATCTCACCTGACTGAGATGTTCCTTGCACCGTTTGTTCATATTCTAAGCTTTACATTGAAAAATTGTTTGTGACCATTGTTGCTGTTTGTTGTCTGTGCTTTGTCTTAAATGTTTTTGGATGACATTTTAAATTGGCATATTATTACATTCATATTTATCTTATATTTTTTCGCATGCGAAAGGTTATGTATGTAACCATAACACAATACAAAAATACAAAAAGGTGTTAAGCTACAGTGAATGCTGCGAATGCTAATTATCCTTCAGCAGTGTAAATGGCCGGGGCTAGCCTAAGTCACACAGAAGTGACTGTCAGAAATGTTTAACTGGAAGTGAAATATAGTCCACTAACTGTCTGCACTGTCCACTTTGTGTTCTGTATTTGTATTCTCCAACAAAAGCGTCTATTTTATGGCACACTAAAAACACAGTTCTTAACAAACGTTGCTCTACTTTGTGATCACAAAATGACGCAGATCCAGGAGCTTAGTTAACAGAGGATGTGCTCTGATGAACACTGGTGTAATGCCAGCATGGATTTAACAGATTACCTGCTAGGAAACGTATCCTTGTAACTAAACGATCAAAGGTCGGGAGTTTGATTTAGCTCCCTGTCACTGCTGGGGAACATCTGATGTCTGCTTCTGATGGAAGGCTGTCAATAAACCTTCTGTGACAGAGCAACATCTGATCTGAAAAGGACTTGAAAATTAGGTTCTCTTAGGGGATACCACAAAATAAAAAGAATCAGGAGAAATAGGGCTGCTGCTGCTATCAAAATCGGACTGAGCATCCCCAGCTTTGAGACATATGTATGTGGGAGGGAATGCCCCCCCAAAAAGAGGGAATGCCCTCTCAAGCAGGAAAGGAGGCCACAGTGCAAAACAAGCATTGTCCAATCCAACAGTTTTGGCTTTTGTTTGGGCATGGTAAAGGCAGTCACCAGGCACTGCCATAGTGGTATTAACTGTTCACTGATGGTAGCAGCTGCAAAATAGTGCTAGCACCTGGGCATATAAAAGCAGTGCCCGTCGAATGCCTAATACATATACACAAGCCAAAACTGCTGGTTTTGCCAATGCTTGTACAGGACTTCATTGAAGGACACACATAATGCTTATCAAAATGGAGTGGCTGAAGGCAGATCTGGTTAAGACATTTTATTACACGAGTAATGCGTTTACAGCTCCAGTTAAGTCATTGGGCCTCATTATAAATTTGGCGGTGCAGGAAAAGTGCCAGTAAAAGTGGAAGTAATTCCATTACCACCACTTTTTCCTGCACTGCCAAACTACAAATTTGCAGGTGGCATTATAAAACCACGGTATTATCAGCACTGGTAATACCGGAAATTCCCCTTATGGAGCCCTGTGGGACTACATGGAATGGGGAATGATCACCATTTCCGGCAATTGTGATATCCTGGCAATTCCGGAATATCAGGCACCGGTATTGGTAGGCCCGTTTGCCGGTATCCCACCGGAATTACCAATGGGATACTGGCAAACCTGCAATTACCCCAATTAACTCTCCGAATACTGATTTGAAAAGAAAACCTGCTGGCACCTCCTGCACAAAGGTTAATCGTAAGGCTTGATAAAGGTAGCTGAAAGAGATCCCAGGAAGATGTGTTTTGAGCAGGGAGGGGCAGGACGCAGGTGGGACTGGCCATGGGCAGTCAATGGGTGGGTAAATACCCAAATAAAACCTACAGGCTTGGTGTCCCTCCTCATATGCCACTTATACCTAGCTGTACTCTAGTACAACAGTTTCCGCTTATAGGTGGCGCAAGCTCCACCTAACAGCCAAAGCTAAGATAACAGCAAAAGGTAACCTTCTCACTGAAAACATCAGGAGGGCGAGAACGGAACGTTTGAATAAAACTTAATGAGCAGAAGACTTTTTCAAAGTAAGTAAATCAGAGTTCTATAATTCTATAACAAGAAGCCAGCATGTGCAGATCCTCTTGAAGCCTTATTATGATTAGTAAAGCATTTAGGGTGGACTGGCTTTAAGTGCTTTTTCAATGGAGCTAAGTACCACATGCTGATTCTAGAGTGACAATGAGAAACATATCCCTAACTTCTGCATGAAGGGAGTAGCGATGGGGCTGCACATTTTATTAATACTGGACGGGCAGGGTCGACCTTATTGAGGAGATTATAGCCCCGAACAGTTAATTCTCGAGAGGCTTAAAGGTGAACAGGGAGATTGAGCCCGCATCTGAACATTTAACACAGGAAGCATTACTCAAGTTTGTGGAGTCAGACCTGGGTTTGTAGACAATGGCCTTTGAATATTTTATGCTTAATTTCGAAAAGGAAGGGCCAGGGACACACACCGTTCAGGAGAGCAGGAGTAGCTATTGCACATGCTTTGGAATGACACGATTGTTGTAAAAGCATTTAGAATAGTTTTTTAGGTGAGTAGATATCCATCTATCTATGCATATACATGTCTGTAGAAAGACTTATTCACATATGGAGGCCTAAATAAATACGCATGTACATATATTAGTATTACACATCATTTACAGTGCCATAAAATGCACGTTAATCAGTTACAATGCAACCGCATTTCTAACCCCATTCTCTGTACAGTTCACACGGTCAAAGATTTAAGGAGTGTCGCAGAGAAAGGAGTCAAAGATGACCCCAGGTTTTTTGGCCTCACAGGATGGTGATGGTAGAGGGCCCATGGCTGGCGGCCAGAGGGTAGGAGGGAAACAGGGCACAGGTGTCCCAATAAGAAGGATCTCCATTTTACTGTCATTGAGACAGAGACGCACATAATTCTTGGATGGCGGTTAGACAATCGGGGATGAAAGACGGGGAGGAGAAAGTAGTAGAGGGAAGTTTCAAGAAAAGCTGTGTGTCATCAGCATAATACTGGAAATGAGGAGAGAAGAAGGAGATCAGGTGAGCCACAGTGACGAGATACATATTGAAGAGCCACAGCGATAGGATACAACCCTATAGTATGCTGGAGGTAGACAGTGAGATGGTGGAGGAGAAACGGTCCAATTGCAGCTGGGAAGGGCGGTTAGTGAGGGAAGCAAGTCAGCCAGTCCAGTGACCGGCCCATAACGCTAAAGGTATCTTGTAGCCGTTTAATGAGGATAGAATGGTTGACTGTGTCAATGGTGGAGCAAAGATCAAGGAGCACTATCCTCTATTGTACTACAATCATAAATACCACATACACTTCAATTATATAATTCCACCATATTACAAATATTGTATACTCCCCTACTGTTCTTATAATTAATATACACATATTACTATAGTATGTGCAGCCATTGGCCAGATTCTTGGCCGTAGGCCATGCCCCCAAGAATATGGCCACTGGCCACAACCATCACCATATAATTAAACCATATAACATTTATGTACCATACACCTTCAAATAACAAGACTCACCCAGAACCCGTTGCCATCAAAATGATGTCTACGGACACTAAAATTGACTGCGGACTCGATGGCACCTGCACACCCTTTTTTCACCTATAAAAAAAGCTCCATGTCAACTTTATTTCACACCCCCACTCTTTATAGACCCTCTTTTGGCCACCAAATAACCCCAAATGTGTTTTCCAGACTTTTTGTTCACGGCGCTGTCCGCAGTCACCGACAATGTCCGCTTACAGAGCGCCACCTGCATGCCCTATTTTCACCTATAAAAACAGGTCCATATGAACTTTATTCCACTATCCTTTCCAGGCCCTCTTTCGGCACCAAATAGCCGCAAAGTTGTTTTTCAGATGTTTTGCTCACCGCGCTGACTGCGGTTGGCGGTGGCTGTCGGCGGATCCAATATGGCGACTGTTTTAAAATATCTGACACACCTCACACTTTTCATTAACCAATCAACGGGCACGTTCGATGTCCACGGACGTCACACCAGCCTCTAATTGGTCCAGAGGCATCCGAGGACCCTGAATCGCGAAGTGAGTCCTCAGTCCGGACTCAGATATCACTAATTTCTCTGTACCTATTTATGGCCATTTTTTTTTTTTAAACTACTGGACGGATTTACACCAAATTCACAAAAGCATGCTTTTGGGACCAAGCCGCCGCTCTTGCCTCGAATTTTGTGAAAATCCGTCCAGCGGTTTGGGATGCAGACATGAGCAACATCTATTTTCCATTGCGTCTATGAGGATTTCCACAAATGTTGGGCGCTCCCCCATATAAATCCCCCCCCCACAGACGAAACAACACCAAACTTCACAAAATCATTCTGAGGGGCCCATATACTTTTTTTGCAACAAAGTTTTGTGAGGATTCGTCCAGGGGGGGCAAAGTTATAAGCCACCCAAAAAGTGCACTTCCTATGAGTTGAGCAACTTAAGCATAACCTCATGGCCGCTCATGGGCGCTACCCCAAGCCCTGTTGTAGGTGGGGTAGAATGGTGGGTGAGAAGAAGAAAATACAACAACCACATTTAGGTTGCCAAATTTACACCTTTCAAATTTTTGGAAATGAAAGACCAAAGAACTGCAATGCACATTTACAGTATTTATATTTAAAAAACAACCCTCCCCCTCTTGATTTCACCAATCTGACATCCCTTGTGGCTGAGCTCTCATATTTAACTGTACCTGTCACAGTCAAGAGATCAACGGGTGACTCGAAACCAAATACAAGTTTACTTTTCCTTTGGTCGTATACCAACACGACAGGGATTGGGCTTTGAATGGGCGCAACGATTGGGCTTTTGGATTTTCATAAATCATTCAGAATTTCTTTCAGGACCCTGGTCCCCAGTCCTTCCCTCTTTCTCCTGCACAATGTATGACATCTTGTCAGGAAACGGTCACTTACAGTCTCTGGGATTTAAAGTGTCCTGCAGTTTTTTCTTGACTCTCACTGTGCCTTTGCTGATGATTGCTTAATGTGTCATGACGTAGGGCTGGTCGACATGCACTCTCGTTCCTGGTTCCCCCACCTGGTACCCTTGGGTCTTTTGACTTGGGTCAGATGTTGGGCAGTTGTACAGGTCGTGAGCCCTAGACGTCGTCAGGCTTTACCTCCTGGTGGGTGGTATTTAGTAACCTCGTCTGGCGGGCCTTCCAGATATTTGGTTGTAATCTTAGGTCTCTCCATCACTGTACGATCTTTCTTAGGACTACGTTTCTGGAGATTGTCGCTTGAACCCATACCTTTGCTTCTTCAACCTCTCTCTTGCCATTCCTGTCTCTCTCCTCCTCCTCTCTGCTATCTCCCCTGCTTCTCTAATCCTCCCCTTCTCGGTTCTCTCTCTTACGGTCCTCTGCTTCCTCTCCTCTATTTTCTCTCTTCCTCCTCTCCTCTTCTTCTCTGTTCTCTCCCTTCCTTCTCTCCTTCCCTCCTCCATTTTCTGTCTCTACCCTCTTCATCTGCTCTCCTCCACTCACTGTTGTCCTACGCTACTTTTATCCTCCATTCTCTTTCCTCTGCCTCTCATCCTCTTGCTTTATCCCCTTCACCACCTCTCTTTTTCTCCCTCTTCCTCGCCTCTACCCCTTCTCTATTCTCTCCCTATCTCTCTTTCACCTCCTCTCTGCCGTGCACCTTTCCTGTAAGAAAGATCCTCACCACTCGACCACTCTCTCTCTCCCTCTCCCCTCCCTTCCCCTCTCTTCCCATTCTCCTTCCCGCTCTCGCCTCCTCTCTCTCTCCTCCTCTAGTCCTCTGTCTCTGTCTCTCATCACCACGCCTTCTGCGCTTCTCTCTCTCATCTCCACCCTCTCTGCTTTGCTCTCTCTCCACCTTCTTGCTATTCCGCCACGCTACTCTGCACCTACAAATCCCCAAACAGAGTTCTAACTGTGTTTTGTTTTCCTGAGAGGGATACCCATAAACCTCTGCCACCCCGAGAAACAGGTTTCTTGAAGGGAGACATGTGCCTGCAGGGGTGAGTCCATGAGCAGATCACTTCTCGTTCCAATTGCCACTACAAGTATCCTTCACAGACAACCATAGAGATCTCGTGTTAATAGGACTGGTCCTCTGGACAAGGCTAGCGATGGGGTAGGGAATCTGGGGACCCCCCCATATATTTCCGGATCAGGTGGTGGTCCCCGACCAGCGTCAATACAACCCCATCCCCCAGCCTCCAGAATGTGTCTTTGTCACCCCCGCACGAATAAATGCACTGCTGCAGCAGTCACAGCTGATTGAACCCAATTAAAATGGCCTCTTACCAATACCATTGCCCTCATAGGGGATGCACTAGTATTCCACTCACGCGATTTACAGCAATTGGATCCCTGTGCAATCTGCTTCTTCACTGCACCTTTCTGATCTTCTAGTTCCTCCTTATTTGCACCCCATGCCATGTGCTGCTTGATTGCACCCTGGTGATCACTTGATGCTGGAATGTCCTCTTGTGATGGCTGCACCTCTGTGATATTACCACATTGTTGTGATATTACCACATGGTTGAAACCTGCACTTCTGCATTTTGAACTGTGCTTTTTGACAATTGGACCTTTAAACTAGGGCCGTGTGAAAATGGGCCATTTCTCTTTTGCCAATCTTTTGAAACGGTGCACTACATTTCACCAATTTCACTAAGGTGCACCCATGACTAGACTGCCTAAATGGAGCCCTCCAGCGTCCATTGCTGGCTCCTTTCTATTCATTAAGAGCCCATCTGCTACATGAATGAACTTTCCCACCTTAATTGGTGCGCTCTGGGATGCCTGGCCTGTGCAGGAGACTGCCCCAAAGAAGGGCCAAAGACACAAGCAGCAGGCCCTGTGCTGTGAGCGCACGTTCCTTCTTTATGCTGCATAACGTCCGTGCATGGTGAAGGTCTGTGGATCATTTTTACTTTACTGGACGAATGAGTATGCATGTCATTTTTTGCACTGTGCAAAGTGACTTTGCACTGCCAACAAACCCCGATTCACAGAGCAATGCCAAGTGTATTTTTGCTGTGCAAAGTCACTTTGCATTGCAAAAGTACTCTTTGCACCTCAATAAATGGGCCTAATTCACAGTGAAAAGAGTACGTCTGCAGTGCAAAGGGATCAGGGTGTTTGTTGGCAGTGCAAAGTCACTTTGCACCGGTCAGCCCATAGATGTGTTCGAGCGCCCACTGTGTGTACCTATTTCCATCAGCTAAGGTTTCTTTTAAATGCATCTATCCATCTGTTTACATGTACATTTGCATCCATTGGCCACAGATGTGGTTAAGAAGTAATGTGTTTAGGTTTTTTTTTCTGGAGCTTGAGACAGTCTAATTCAGTTTTCAGCCCTGGCGAACTCCTGCTTAATAACATCCGCAGAATGCTGCTCTATTTTCCATCTGTTATTCAAAAGAGAGCAGGATGTGCATTCAAGATGATGTCATCGAGGCTCAAACAATGAAATGTCTGTGGCTATTGGTGGAATTGCTCTCAGCGCACTCACTGCAGAAGATCACTGCCCTAACACGTATGCCAGCAGCGCCTCCTCACATATCGGCAATCTAGATACCCTGTGGACTTTGAAACTGCGACCATCAGAGACTGGAACAGCAAACGAGATGGAGCCTAACGTGTGTGCTGTGAAGCTGAGTCATTGTGCGTGTATGGTTCAGCTGGTTCAAGCACTGTACATGCCAAGAGTGCACTAAAGGTATAAGAACGGGCCAGCCATATATTTGGAACACTGTATTAACAGGAAGGGATGTCTGTTCATTCTGCGTATTCCCACAAAACGTTAGACATGCAGATTTGCACACACTCCGTGGGAGGGGCTTCCTGCCACAGAGAAGCACAGAGAAGCGCTCTCCTCCACACTTCACTTTAGGCCTTGTGTGTCTGCATGGCACAGAGGGTACGCAACTGTGTTTTACATACTGATTACCTATTCCCCCCTTGTACTAAATCCAGGGACCTCATTTCACCAAAATGCCAGGGGTAGCGGAAGTGACATCACACGACCCTTGATCTCTGATGACATCACAGGAAGTTATGTCATTTGACCAAACCACGAAGTGACACCACGGATGCGATGGAACACAACCTTTCCCAACCTTGACAAAACAGGAAGTGGCATCACTTAGCATTGTTGCTAAGTACACTACGATAAATATGGCTATGACATTACTGTAATGTGATATACGTTTTGTACAAGAATGAATCACCACATGTATCTTTAATATCAGTGTGTATAGGCCCATATTACTGTGAATGCAAGCAGGCGTCCAAAGCCAAATGATAAGTTATTATATTGCACTTATGCTTAAGAGCTTTCTATAGAACAAATATACATACAATATCACCCAATCTGTGTTGGTACTCATTTACCGACCTCAGAAGGATGGAAGGTTGAGCTGGCCTTGACGGGATTCAAACCTGCAAACTGCAGATCACACACACACACCCACACACACAGTGCAGCAGCGAGCGCTCAACCCACTGAGCTACTTTACCGACTAGAGCTATCTTACCGGCTGTAGTAAAATGAGCAATTACATGTCTGAATGTCCTCAAAGTCAGAAAGCAAATTACACTTTGTAGTGGATACCATTAAACTGGTAACTGAGATTTAACAGCAGGCCAGTTCATCTGCAGGTCTGTTGCAAAGTTGGCCACATGTCAAGCCTGCGTGGATCTACTTTCTAGGCTTCAGAGGTTGGCAAAATGCATACCATTGGGAGGGTTCATAACTGTGTATTAAAGAATGTATAGTAGCACCGGGAAAGCAGCGCACTCATGCGGCATCCTGTACTCTGGGCACTCGTTACCCCACACAAGCAATCATCCCGAACAGCATGCCATGGAGATAGGAAAGATAGACACATTACAACAAAGCATGAATTGTGCTACAATGAAATCAAGGGCCACTTTATGTGCTATGGTCAAACATTTCTACACTGCACACAAGCTTTTAGGTTAGGCACAATGATGTTGTCAAGCACCCGAGGACAAGGAGATGGAATGTCTTGTGATGATCGTAACAGAGACAACGGCAATAAAACATGCTATAACTTCAACTTGCGAAAAGCAAAATACATAGTCCGAAATTGATGCTTTTTCTACTCTAAATGCTTTTGGACTTTTTGTCTGCATTGTGAATTTGTGGTGTTTACGAACATACTAAATCAGTGACTCACCCCCTGAAGTGTGCCTGAAATAAACCTTTAATTAGTCTAGCAATTATTGTATAGCAATTCAGAAAGACAAATTATTATTTGTGATTCCTATTCTTTCTTATTCCGGGCCACTGTTCATGTGTTACACTTGTGGATCCCCTGTTTTTTTAATTTTAAGAGGCCTGAACAAGAAATCCTGCCACTCCAGAAACAAAGAACCACATGGCACTGGCCACAGCCAAGGAGCATCCAAATGTAAAAAAAAATGAAAGAATATATATATATATATATTTTTGGGGGGTATCAAGGGCGACCACAGGGTTAGCAAGGGAGACCTCAGGGGTCGCAACTGCGACCCTCAAATGATGTCCATGACTAAATCCTGCATTCTGCTCCGGGTAAGACCTCACTGATGACACTGGCCCCTTTGTCCCTCACTCAATATACACTGTCACAAACCCAAAGGAATGTGCTGAATGCTCAGGTTCTGAGGGGCATGCATTGCCATAGGAGACACTAGAAATCCGGGCAAGGGGTAAGATGGAAACCAAGAAAAACACAACCCATCCTAACCCAAGCTAAAATGCTGTAGGTCTGAGTGCCGCACACTGGAAGGACTCTACAAACATTTAGTATTACATTTCTTAGTTTTACAGACACATTTCCACATCGACTCAGTTGCCGTTTCAAAGTGACACAGGCAGTCACCAGCCTGGGGAGCTGAAGCCACTCCCAAACTGGTGACATTGCAGGTACAAGGCAGCACTATGCAGTGACGCTCAGACCGGGCGCGTATGTCAATGGGATACTACAGCAAGAGCCTGTCCAATCTCTCACCTGGCCGCCTCAACAAATGTATAGAGTCAGAGGACAGTAGCCTGCCCTGATCGAATCCATATATCGCACCCCTGTGATGAAGCCAATGTCTTAACTGCACTGCTGCTCAGCCTTTAAATTTCTCACATCGCCCAATGATTAGCATCTCTTTGTCATACTAAATAGTCTCCACATTGGGTGAGATCTAATTAGCGTGCCAAAGGCATATTAGTACGCGGCGAGGGACAATGAGGTTGTAACCTGCAATCTCAATGGCCTTCGCCGGGGCATTACCTGACCGGGAATCCCTTGAATCCCTCTCCCCATTATGTTTCTTCCTGTCCCCGGGGGAGTTGTGGCAGCCACTCAGCCAATGAGGAGGCTTGGAACGGGGTAATCTCTGCTCCGAGCCACCACACGGCTGGAGGCTGCCATCTTACCCTGCCAGGGATTGAGATAAGTGTTTTCCCTACCCCCACCCTCACCCCTTCCCCAATCCAAACATTCCCCTCACTGCCCTCCCAACCCCACTTACCTTCTTTTTGGTCCATTTCGGGAGCGTACCTGCTGGGAACACTTCTGTCCCCAGTGCGTCCGCTCCCGCTCCTGATCCCCGACAGGCTGTCATGGAAAGGAAGAAGGGACTACAATTAGTCCCTTCTTCCTTTCCATGGTGGCCATTTTATTTGTTTACATTTTCCCTATTTTTTGAAAGGCCGCCATCGAAAGGGAGAAGGGACTCCGTTTTCCCTTCCCTGGTGGCCATTTTTTTATTTTATTTTCTGTTCCGAACTGTTCTGAAATGCCACAGCATTTCGGAACAGAAAAGAACGGCTCTTAGTACCCTGGTCTTACGGGCTGGGGTACTAATAGCAATAGTCCATGAGCAGGGGGGCATTACCACTTCAGGTAATGCTCCGGGGCATTCGTTAACTATGGGCCCCGGGGCATTACCTGAAATGGTAATGCCCCCCTTCCTCGGGGCTTATTGCTGAAATAGACAAAAGAAGAGAAGAAAGAAAAACACAAGTTTGGCCTCCTGGTCTCAAAGGATGACAGGGGTTGGAGAGGGTGCGCGTGTGTGTGTTTGCCTGTGTGTACGTGTGTGTGTGTGAAAGAGAGAGAGAGAGAGAGAGAGAGAGAGAGAGAGAGAGAGAGAGAGAGAGAATGTGTATGTGTTTTGCAAGTCCTACATTTGAATACCTATAAAACTGCCCAATGGGTTAATGCACCTAGCCTCCAATTTCCCCACCCTCAATTGTCAGGCTGACTCCTCCCATGCTATGTGATCACCTATTGTGCAATCTGAAAAGATAATTGTAAACAAATATTCATGTTTCCCTGTTGTATGTTTACATTTTTTAATTTGGGATATAAGCTGAAACAATTGCATTGGAAAACATATGGAGGGAGATGGCATTTGAGGAGGGACACACTGCTTGTGGGTGTTGTTTGGTATTTACCCACCCTATGACTATACATGGACATGCAAATCCCTTTGGCCGTTCCCACCCGCTACCTCCCCTCTCCACCCAAATCATATCCTCCTGCGATTTCTTTGTGCTAACCCTATCAAGCAGTAACATCAAACCTAGGCCTGCCTGGGCATTTTTGCTAAACCGTCTGCTTAGAGCAGCAAACCGTGTTACTGGTAAAATAAAAACATCACGATCAGGTGTGCCTTCAGACCTTTGATTTGTATCTGCTCCTTGCACTGTAAGCCTGCTTTTTTCAGATCTCACAGCTCCAACAGAGTGTGTGTAGGGGAGGAATGGCCACGAGGCCCTCCTCACCTACAGCTCCCTCCCCAGGTGAGGACCATGGCTCGGTGGGAGCACCCTCATGCCACCCGGGCCCAGGTGGAGGGGGGTTCACCCGCCGACGACATTGCCCACACGCACCCTGTCTTTGCATTTACCGAAACTTAAGTTAGGCCTAGACGCCATCGTGCACAGCAAACATGGTGTGAGTTCAGCACACTGTAACGAGGCCCCCACCTTTGGAGGGCCTTTCATGCATCTCTGCCGCCTCAGCAGCCCTGGCAGGTCCGCTGCGAGCGCGTTCCCATGAGAAAGTCGGAGATGAGCTAAACCCGAGATGCCAACACGGCAACATTATATTAGTAACAATGTGATATTGCACCCCGTATGACCCAGACCGCAAGGCCGGGGCAACGGGGAAAAAAGCTGAAGCATCACTATCTGAAGAAGGTAGAAAATAGTTCAAGTATTGGTGTTAATGAACTACCTCTGTTTAAAATGTGAACGAACCATAAAAATGTAACGTTATATGATATCCCTCCAGGTCTGGACTAATGCTGCTATAACCACGGAGAAAGATGTTGACCAAACGTGTAACCTCTATTTGTAAAAGTGTTTTTCAATAGTATGTAGAAACTTGAACTCATATATGTTTTGAATCACCCAAAGCGGCGAGCATCAATCTCTGTAGGCCATAACCTAGATATCCCTCGTATAACGTCTAATGTACATACAATACGCACACAATGTAGTGAACATAATGTTAGGTAATGAAAAGGTACTGGAACCGACTGTATTAAAGAAATGTGTAACGAAAATGAAATATATATATATATATATGTGTGTCTGAATAACGTTAAAATGAGGCAGAACAGTATAAAACTTCTGCATTCACTGATCAGCAACGCACGAGGAAAATACCTTTGTGAGTATATGCAAGGTCATTCCCTCTCCCACCCCACCAAGCCTGCCAGATAAAAAAGCTAAGACTTGTGCTGCGCTCCCTCACCTCCCCCAACCAAGCTGGCGTTACTTCAGAGAGTCAGAGGCCCCGGCGCCGCAACCAAGGCCACAGCCCGCCACCTGTGTTATTTACAGCACGGTAATAAACCCACGGATGAACCCACTGATCTACCAGCACCCTCTCATAAATCCCCACGAACCCCCCCAAGAATCCTGACCCCGTGTAAGGACGACCCCCATCATTGGGACAAGACACAGAGACCCATCTATATAATAACTTCTAACGCAGCAGACAGACATGTATCACTCGGCCCAGGTCCCAGAGCCCCGTCCCGTGACCTAAAATACCGGTCAATAAGACTCAGGTAAATCTCACCCCAACCAACAACCACCAGACCTCTCACGAGGTGCATTCCTCATGTGTTGTGTTTATTTTATAAGATAAGCTAGTGAAGCGATTTATTAATGAACGTAAATGTCATTTTCTGAATAACTGTAGTGTGCATGGCCTAGGGCAAATGAGACAGGAAAGGTATTCGTTATTGTCACAGGCTGCCCCAGCACATCAACACCGCATGGATGACCTCAAGCCGGCCTGCCAGGCCCAACCCAACCCACGAGGCTGACCAGTGACGTCGTCCCGCCAAGACCAACCCCGCGCCAGCAACACTTATAGTTAGTCGACACCACCCAATCCCAATTGACTTGTGCCCCCTATAGTGTTTAGGTGTTGATGACGTTTTTTGTATTAGAAATACGCCTGTCTTTGCTATTGTCAGGCAGAGCGCTCTCGTAGGTTGCAGAGTTCTTTGCATGCCTTATCCTTGGATAAACTCCCACTTACGCTCACCCGCACTCTGTCTTGGTCTTATTCCCACTACGGGAGAGTCCCTTATTGTCTCTCATTGCGGGGAGGATCGTGCTGAATTGGGGGCGCTTCCTTTCAGTGGTGACCCCGATAGCGTGATATCTCCAAACTATTTTTCCTAACTCCTTCTTAAACGACCCCCTTGTGGCACGAGAATCTCCGGTCGAGAAGGGATACGCACGGTGAGCCGTCTCCGGGAGGCCGCCCGCCAACGGCGACCGGCACAATAAGAAGTGCGCACTCAATGAGAAAGGGTACGGGATCCCGATTGGAAAAAAATCCCCTTTGAGTGCCGCTCGCCGGAGCCAGGGGCTGACCGTTGAGTTACCGGTGACGCCGCCTGGACGGACCCAGTTTCGGAGAGTATCGGTTCAAGACGGGCACGTGAGTACCGAGTGCGAGTGATCGTCAAGGGGAAAAGAAAGGGAATTGGGAATAACAGAACGGGGACAGGTAGAGGAGAAGAATATCGGGGGTCTACTACAGACGGGTCTTGAAATTTTCTTTATTCTTTCTTTTGCATATGGCCATTAGGAGTAAGAAATAAGTGACGTGGTAGAAGTGACGGAAACCTAGCTCCGAGAGGGGGTGGAAGGCGGCGCCGCATAGTGCTATCTAGACTAGTACTGGGAATATATGAAGAAGTGAGAAATAAGTTATTGGTGTCTAGCAAAAGGAGACACCGGGAATATTTTTTAGTGATTGTGCTCTCTCTCTCTATTTCTTGTTTTTCCATTTCCACGGGGTAGGGGGCGAAAATGAGAAGGGTATAAAGAAGTTAGAACATCTTAAAAAGCGGGGACTCAGTAGTGGCACGTACAGACGTGAACACAGTAACCTTAGCAGGAAAACAGGGACAGCTGGTTAGGGAGGAAA
The DNA here is from genome assembly GCF_040938575.1 of Ambystoma mexicanum. Taxonomy (NCBI): domain Eukaryota; kingdom Metazoa; phylum Chordata; class Amphibia; order Caudata; family Ambystomatidae; genus Ambystoma; species Ambystoma mexicanum. The sequence continues at coordinate 569,725,425 of NC_090936.1, read as the reverse complement.
GGGAGGAGAAAGACAAAGAGTGTGAGTGGAAAGCATTGTGAAGGGTGCGCGCACCGTACGAGTGTGAGAGACGAACGGGTGGCCGCGAGGTGGTGTCAGAGAGTGTGGCCATAACCAGTACTTGATCAATTACAAGTGAGATCACATAAGAGTGCCTGGGAATGGGAAGGAGATGAGATATGGTGAGTGAGAAGAGATTTGTGCAGTGAATAACGGTGGGTGATAATTTTAAGAGGTCCGCTCTTGTCTGTGCCATAAAGGAATACATACGCATATTTACAGCTAATAAAAGGTAACGAAAGCGAACAAGGTAGCGCTAGCGATTTAAAGGATGGGGGCTGAAACTCCCTTGTCACACATTTGCAAGAGCTTGCCGGGATATGCTGAACGCATAAATAAATATCATGATCAATGGTTAACAGAATTGAAAGGGGAGGGGTTGCCCCAGATTTGGCCAGAAGGAGGGTCTTTTGACAAAAGCGTTCTTGATATGGTATGTACATGTATTCGCCTTAAGTATAAGGGAAAAAAATGGCAGAACAGGAAGGAGATATTAGATCTTTGGAGATTGTTTGAGGAAGTACCCCCACCCAAAGCTCCAGCTCCAAATATTGATTTACCCTCCACCACAGACAATCCACTAATGATCCCGCGAGAGGAAAAGGAACAGTTAAGTACAGAACAGCCTGCGGAAGTGGTTATGTTGTACCCAATATTACCTAAACCAGCCCCTGCAACAGGATATAGCGACCCGATTTATGTGCCTCCCCCTTCAACCAGCACGCCACAAAGACCAACTGCACCCCCACCATACGAAAACACTAGAGAGCACACCCAGGGAGGCACACAGAGAGTGGACATAGAGAAGTTAACGAGTGACTTAGAGTCGAGGCTTACAGTGGCACGAGATGAGCTCTCAAGAATAAAAGACATATGTGAACGCACAGCGTGCGCCCCCACACAATCTGGACGCACGTCTAGAGCGTCGAGCGAAAGTAGACAAATTGAGGAAGGATGGAAAAAGGGGGAAATACTGTTCAGAATTGAGGAAGAACCGACCAGGATAATAGAAGTAGGGACAGCAGAAGGAAGCATTGGTGATGTCTCGAGAGAGAGAGGGATCAGAGAGGATTTGTTATGTGATGTCAGAGGAGGGGGGGATGAGAGTGATAGATTGAGCATGGCAGTAGGAGGAGAAGGCGAGGAGCTAGATGGGGCATGTTGACTGGGGACTATAGAGGATGAATGGATAGGACGACTAAGAAATAGGGTGGGGAAGATGGCGTCATTAGAGTCAGCAGTGACTAAGGAAAAGGAAGCTGCAACGGCAAAAGGGAAATTACAACTACCATTACTCCACAGGGGAGGTGGGAGGCCGAACTATATACCGTGGGCTCAGATGGACAAGGCTAACTTAATGAAATTACTACCACAGCTGTCAGGAGGGGCAAGCAAGTGGATATATGCATTTGAAAAACATACCGCGGGTATACCGCTGGCAGTAGGCGATGTGAAAAGCCTACTAGTGTCCTCAGTAGGGGATCAGGCAGACAGAGTGTGGGCTAAAGCGGGTTTTCCAGCTGTAACTTTGGAGTGTGATCGCCATGATGGGGCTTCTTTTAACACCGTGCGAGCAAGGGTGTGGGACGCACTGCGGGAAACTTTCCCAGATACCCCTGATCTGCAGTCAGTAATGCAATGTACCATGAATGATGGGGAGGACGCTATGGATTACATTCTCCGGGTGCAGGAGATGTGGAGAGCGGAAACGGGTACGCCCTGGCACCAATCCACGTCTCTATTTTACTTCATCATTAAAAGAGGGCTCCCAAAGGAAGTGCAAAAGGCACTAGATAAAATAGCAGGTGTTGAGGCAAAAGGCTGGCCGGAGATCCAAAGCATAATAGTACACCATTGTAAAAGGATCAAAGAAAGAGAGAGGGAAGTAGCACAGAAAAGGTTGGCGGACGAGGCGAAGTTGGTGCAATCAAAATTGGTGAAGGTCGCAGCAGCGGTAGCGGGACTCCCACTCATACGGGAGGGAGAGGAAGGAGAGGAGGGGCAAATAGCAATACAAGGAAGAATAGCAGCGAATTGGGCAGGACAAGGGCAACGACAGTGGACAGAGCAGGAGCAGAACGGAGGTCCAACGTGGCAAGAGTGGGCCCCAAGAGGAGGAAGAGGTGGGTACAGGGGGCGAAGAGGAGGACAAGGGTATGGAGGAATGGGAGGAAATGGGTGGCAGGGTCCCAGAGGTCCACAGGGGAGCTGTTGGAATTGTGGGAGATGGGGGCATTACTCAAGGGAATGTAGGAGCAGACAAAACAACGGTTTCCAAGAGATAGAACAGTACGGACACCCCCATCCAGGAAGCCCCTACGGCCTCCCCATGGGACAATACCAGCAACCAGACAATGTAGTACAAAGGAGTAACGCACAACTACACGGACATCAATACCGAACACAAACCAGCCCACAGAATAATGACAATGTGCACTACACGCCTGGTAATACTTTCGCCACAGGAGCTAATGGGGCACCAGCCCCCGCACCTTACAGTGGAGTGTCAGTAGTTTCGGGGAATATTTTCGATCAAGGGGGGGCAATGAGACACCCCGCATAGGACAGCCCACAGAGAGCACTTGCGTGTCCAGTACTGTCTACGACCCACAATGCATCAGAGGAACCATTGATAGGAGCGCAGATAGGAGACAAGCAATTCATATTCATGGTGGATTCGGGAGCGGAGAAATCATGCATTAGAGAGGGCCGGTTCCCGTTATCTAATAGAACGTTAGAGACGCAGGGGTTCTCTGGGGCTGTAATTGAAGTTCCTTACACAGAGGTATTGGATGTGACAGTGGGGGGTAAAACAGTGAAAGCACCCTTACTGTACTATGAAAACTCTCCCATCAACTTACTGGGGAGAGATCTCTTGAGCAAACTAAACATGACCATATCATTCACAGGGAGCGGCATCGTATGTTCAACGCCAGGCATATGCCCCCTCCGTATATTAGCAGTAATACACGGCCACACAACAATAAAAGAGATCAGAGGGGTACCAAGAAATGAGGAGATGTTTGTTGAAGGCATGAGAACATTGGCTCTCATAGTACCAGAACTAAAAAGGGTGGAGTGGAGAATACCAGCAGAATTCCTTTTTCGTCCCATAGCAAGCCCTGACACTGCTCTTGGGGAAGTACTATCATTGGATTTGCATGCAATACATGTATCAGCAAACAGAATATGCGTGATTGGTATTGACATGGAAGGGTGTGAGTGGCGGACAGTATTGTGTACAAATGCAAATATCCCCCTGAGAGAGCTCTCGGACGAGGAGCTATTTTCTGACACTGAGGGAGATGGTGAAGTAGTGATGGAACTGGCAATGCCCTGCGACATCGTAGTTACAGCCAGACAAACTAAAGTTGAACTAATGGCGGTAGTAGGAGCACCGCATACATTTTTTGATGAAGACATGAGTTCAGTACCCGCTAACTTATGGACTAATGGCCCCCACGATGTAGGGTTGCTACATGAAGTTCAGCCTGTGGTGATAAAAGTAAAACAAGGAGCAATACTACCCCGGGTGAAACAATATCCACTGTCGCGAGAAGCAGAAGAAGGGATCAGAGAGACAATAGAAGCACTGCTAGCACAGGGTATAATAGTGCCCTCAAACTCCCCATGCAACACATGCATTTACCCAATCAAAAAAGCGAAGGGGGGTTCATGGAGGATGATACAAGATTTACGCCCATTGAACGATGTGGTAATGAAGGAGTTCCCTTTAGTCCCGAACCCGGCGACAATACTGTGCAACATTCCAAAAATAGCATCACACTTCACAGTAATTGACTTAAAAAATGCATTCTTTTCGATTCCCTTGGCAGAAGAGAGCAGGTACTTGACAGCATTTACATTGGGAGGAAGGAGGTTCGAACACTGCAGACTACCACAAGGATATTGCGAGAGCCCAAGCATATTTAACAGGGTACTACATGAAGATCTGGGGAATTTGTCTGTAGAAAGCACAGTGATTCAGTACGTTGATGATTTATTGGTTTGTGCACAGGCTGAGGAAGAATGCAGACAGGACTCGATAACACTCTTGACATTATTGGCAAATAAGGGGTACAAGGTGGACAAGGGGAAGTTACAATACTGTCTGACGGAGGTCCTATACTTGGGTCAGTTGATATCAAAGGATGGCAAGCGAATTATACCAGACAGGGCACAGGCGATTAGAACAATTGGGGAGCCCAAAACAGTAAAAGAGATGCAGAAATTTCTGGGTATGTGTAACTATTGCCGAGCATGGATATTGGACTATGCGGCGTACACAAGGCCCCTGCTACAGGCACTGAAAGAAGCACAACAAGAACACAAACACATAGAATGGACAGAGGTGACGAACACAGCATTTAACTCACTAAAAGAGCTGATATCAAGCGCTCCAGTACTAGCAAACCCAGATTATGGGCGCGAGTTCTTCTTATTTTCACACTGCAAAGGAACATTGATGACAGCAGTACTGACACAGAAAACATCCTTAGGGCACAAACCACTAGCTTACTACAGCGGCACCCTAGACGCAGTAATGCAAGGTCATTTCGCGTGCGAGCAATCCCTAGCTGCAGCCGCGTTCGCAATTGAAAAAAGTGCCACGATAGTAATGGGCTGCCCGGTGACACTGTTCGTGGAACACTCACTTTTTGCAATATTAGAGCGAACAAAGAGCACATTGACAACACAACGCGCCACAGCATATGAGATAATACTGTCCAGCGCTAACATCCATATAGTAAGATGTAAAACAGTGAACCCAGCCACATTCATCACAGAGGCATGCACCATAGAGGACATGCAAAACCACAACTGCGCCACGTACACAGGTGACGAAAGTAAGGATCAAGTGATTTTTGAAAATGCCCTGACCGAGGGTGAGGTGTATTTTGTGGACGGGTCAGCATCAATAGACATGGAGACAGGAGAAAAGCATGTGGGTATGGCAGTGGTACGATTAGAGGAAGATGAATATGAGATACTAGTACAACACCGCCTCCCATCACACTATTCAGCGCAAGCAGCAGAACTAATAGCGCTAATAGAAGCATTGCATGCCGCCAAGGGGTGCGCAGTGACCATATATACAGACTCAGCATACATGACAACAACAGTTCACGGCGGGTTGGCCCGGTGGGGGCGGAGAGGGTTCCGACGAGCAGACGGAACGCCAGTCCAGCATGCAGAATTATTGAAAGAACTGATTGAGGCCCTGCAAGACCCCACGGCAGTGGCCATCGTAAAATGTCAAGCTCATACCACCAATACAGATTTTGTATCTTTGGGGAACGCGGCAGCAGACGCCGCTGCCAAAGCAGCTTCATATCTACAAAAAGGTGAAATAGGAGAGTACATGTTGCACCACACAGCAAGCCAAGAAGTCCCCACAGGATACAACATGATGTCCACACAGGAGATAATAGAGCTGCAAGAGGGAGCTAGTGCAGAGGAAAAATTGCTGTGGACTAAGAGAGGATGCAGCAAATCACCGACTGATTTATTGTGGCGACAAGAGAGTTCAGGAAAAGTGGTAATGCCAATCACGCTGTTAGAAATAGCATTTCAACAACTACACTTTCCTGCACACAACACAAAGAAACACATAATGGCAGAGATACAAGAAGATTGGTTTACACCTTGCCTCCAGGAACACGTCACAAGGTTAGCTCTAGAATGCACGACATGTCAAATTTACAACTCAGGTATGACATTGCGTACACTAAGGGGTACGATACCAAAACCAAGTGGCCCATTCAGAGAGCTCCACATTGATTATGTAGACATGGGAGAAAGGTGTAACGGGGCTCGATACATGATTGTGGTTGTATGTCCATTTTCGAGGTGGGTGGAGGCAGGCCCTTGTGCCCGCCCTGACGCGAAGGGCGCCGCGAAGTTCCTAGTGCGGGAAGTGTTTCCGCGCTGGGGAATTTGCGACGTTATTCGCTCAGATAACGGGACGCATTTTGTTAATGAACTCTTTAAAGAAGTGACTACATTATTGGGAATAAAGCACAAATTATGTTCGATTTATCATCCTCAAAGTAATGGCGTCGTAGAAAAGATAAACGGCCTGTTAAAAAGCAGATTATCAAAACTTTGTTTTTCCCTTAAAAAGACTTGGATGTACTGCCTGCCTTTGGCCTTGTTTGAGCTACGAAACCAGCCAAGTAAGGATCACCATTTGTCCCCGCACGAGATCGTCACGGGAAGAAGAATGCACACAGCGCATTCGCCTCTCCGTGAGCGTTCTGATGCACACAGAAGCGCAGCCATATTGGGGGAGGAGTTCACAGAATACCTGCGAAAATTGACACGGGCAGCGCGCGTAATTTCAAAGCAACTAGCCCCCCCCTCGACAAGAGAGGAGGGGAACGCGACTGAACCAAACGGTTTGCCTGAAAAACCACTACAGCTAATGCCTGGGGACCTTATATATGTTAGAAGTTTTGTGCGGAGGTGGAACGCACCACGCTTCCATGGCCCCTATGAGGTAGTGTTTTGCACGCCTACAGCAGTAAAGGTTAAGGGCCTGCGATATTGGGTGCATTTGACAGATGTACGTAAAGCTTACAGCGCTGCGGAGAGTGAGGTGCAGGATGAGGCACAGGCAACAGCGGACGATGAAGTTGTGCGGAATGAATGATTTGAATTTTGTGTGCTTCATGAGATGAACAGTGAACACAATTAGCGCGCAACAAATGTCCTGGACTAAAACATGTACACATGTATATGTAAATTTTCTTTTTACAATTTTTGAAAGTTTTGCGTGGGGTTCTTTTTTTCCTTCCTGTACTATTTAAGATGTTTTTTATTATTGTTGTTTTTAAAAATGTCATGTTTTTTTTATTATTTATATATATATATAGTAAGTTACGAATAATATTGACTGAAAGCTACCTTGTCTGTCAACAAACCCCCTTCCTCACCCAACCCTATATTTTATCACCGAAACGTTACAATGTGGAAATGCTTACATGTTTGTATTTAATGAACTTTTGTGTCTCAAACAGGATTTATCATGGCATCGAATGGGCAGCCTGCAACTAATAGATATGTTAGATTTAGAGAAATGTTAGTGGCTAGATTAACATATTCATTTGAATGTGGTTTATCAATGTGTGCTATCGTGTTCTTCATCTCAATGTTTTGTCTGGTGTTACACTGGATTATAGCGTTCATCTCTACCGAGATGAACGAGGGGGGAGGGGGGAACAACACCACCCTTGCTCCTGGAACGAAAACAATTCCGACTGTAGGTATCAAAGAAGGTGATTTCTTGATCTGGGATGGATCACACTTTGTGTGGGGATACTATACTACACCACCCACTGCTGTCCTCTCACAATGGAGAACCAAAAATGTAGATAATGACACAATGTCCCAACCTGGAACATACAACAACCACACGATCCCTCCCGCCCCAATTTCAAACAACGATCTCTTGTTTATTAATGAGGATGGAAAAGTGATTATGATGACAGAACACACGTCCCTATATGAAGAATTAGAAAAGGGGGGTGGGAGGGAGGAAGGGGGGCCTGGTTCTTCACCTCCTATAACGAGAAGGTACAGAAGAAGGGAGAAAAGTAGGCGGAGAAGAGAGACTGGTGGAAAAGGGTATGATGAGTATTATGGGCTAGGGTTAGACAAAATGGAAGACCCACGACACCCTCACCAAGCAAATAAATGGTATGCAGATATGAGCACAACAGCTAAACAAACAACCAATGAGAGCTGTTATGTCTGCTCACTTATCCCCCATGCATCAGGCACACCTAAAGTATTGTTGCCACGAGAATTGCCCATTGTGGATGCCCAATGTCTCCTTCATCTCACGCTGTGTAGAATAAAGAACACTTTCCAAGCACACGATGTCTCTTTCAGAATGGTACAGAACAACAAAACGTGCTATTCGCAAGCGTCTGGAGTGATCTGCCTTAAAGAACCTTTCTTTGCAATACAAGGGACACTGTTTTCCGAAAGCAAATGGAAAGACGAAGAAGTGCTGTGCAAGGCAGAAGCACTGAAGGGTGTTCAACCGGAAAAGTTGCGGTGGATGGAAAGAACGTGCTTGCCAATATGGAAAGAACACATCCCTAAATTAACATGGGTAACAGCGATGGAAAAACCCTTTAAGCTACAAAGTGAAATACAAAACAAACTATGTTTCAAGGGAGAAGGAAAAATGGCAATAGGAACGAACAAGAACTGTAACAAAACTCTCACCATCCCAGATATGAAAAAAGGAACAGCAGCACTAATGGACACCTACTGGGTATGCGGGAACAAGGCGTACCTGCACCTTCCCCAATCATGGAGTGGTAGCTGCTCAATGGCCACTTTGCATTCAACACTAATGGTGATTCCTGAAAGCCATATTGACAGAAGTAACACGATGAACGAAGGCTTGAACCAGAATGCAGCGTCTCCAACTACACAAGCGCACCTTTATGTCCTGTCCTCCGGAGGGAAAGGAGAAGAGCTCTCAAGGAACAAGCGAGCCTCGAACTACATATCACAAGCATCATCTGATTTATTGGCACAGATCCCAGACAAGTATCGCCTGTTCAGCTCCGTGGAAACATTCTTTGCTTCACTAGTATCAAGTGTCCAAGCAAGAGCAAATGCAAAATGGCTCCAGATCACACGGTGGGAACTGATCCAGTTGGCCAATGACACTGAAGAAGGGTTCAACATAATAAAGGTGGAACTACGAGCTCTGCGATTAATGACCATGCAAAACAGGTATGTCCTAGACCTGTTAACAGCAATCGATGGAGGTGTTTGCCGAAAAATAGGAAGTGCATGCTGCACGTTCGTACCTTCTGAAGACGCAGAAAATGGGTCCCTGTCCCACGTTATTGAAGCAGTACATAACCTGGGCGAGAAGATGAAAATGGAAGGTGGAGCTGAGGATAGCTCGTGGTTCGACAATATCTTCTCCTGGGTTCCCTCATGGCTTGGAGTGACAATGAAGTTCCTGATACCAATAGTGGTGATCATCCTTGTGATGTTCTGCCTGTGCCAGGTGGGCCTCCGATGTTGTGCTAATGCAGTCCCTAACGGTGCAATGATGATGGTGACAATGGGCAACTCCGGTGGTACAATTAAAGCAACACAAGAAGTACATGTGCAGACAGGAACAGACAACACCCCCAGGTACCAGTTAGTGCCTATGTGCCGTGACAAGTACATAGTAGATAAGCTATGGCACACCACGATTAAAGAACCACGAGACGTAGAACTGGAATGGTATGAGGAGGTCTGGGTAGATCTGGAAGAGACCGGCGACTGTATATATTTGACATGTACACCAGACGAGTATGCTAGGAGAGGTGAGAGCTTAAGGGGGGTGTGCAGAGCATGGATGCCTATAAAAGGAACCCCTGCATGGGATGGTGCAGTGTTAGAAGAACAAGAATGTAGAAGATTAGAAGAGCTAAAGAAATTCGTTACTTTAAGTAACGAAAGGGGGGAAATGTAGGGGAGGAATGGCCACGAGGCCCTCCTCACCTACAGCTCCCTCCCCAGGTGAGGACCATGGCTCGGTGGGAGCACCCTCATGCCACCCGGGCCCAGGTGGAGGGGGGTTCACCCGCCGACGACATTGCCCACACGCACCCTGTCTTTGCATTTACCGAAACTTAAGTTAGGCCTAGACGCCATCGTGCACAGCAAACATGGTGTGAGTTCAGCACACTGTAACGAGGCCCCCACCTTTGGAGGGCCTTTCATGCATCTCTGCCGCCTCAGCAGCCCTGGCAGGTCCGCTGCGAGCGCGTTCCCATGAGAAAGTCGGAGATGAGCTAAACCCGAGATGCCAACACGGCAACATTATATTAGTAACAATGTGATATTGCACCCCGTATGACCCAGACCGCAAGGCCGGGGCAACGGGGAAAAAAGCTGAAGCATCACTATCTGAAGAAGGTAGAAAATAGTTCAAGTATTGGTGTTAATGAACTACCTCTGTTTAAAATGTGAACGAACCATAAAAATGTAACGTTATATGATATCCCTCCAGGTCTGGACTAATGCTGCTATAACCACGGAGAAAGATGTTGACCAAACGTGTAACCTCTATTTGTAAAAGTGTTTTTCAATAGTATGTAGAAACTTGAACTCATATATGTTTTGAATCACCCAAAGCGGCGAGCATCAATCTCTGTAGGCCATAACCTAGATATCCCTCGTATAACGTCTAATGTACATACAATACGCACACAATGTAGTGAACATAATGTTAGGTAATGAAAAGGTACTGGAACCGACTGTATTAAAGAAATGTGTAACGAAAATGAAATATATATATATATATATGTGTGTCTGAATAACGTTAAAATGAGGCAGAACAGTATAAAACTTCTGCATTCACTGATCAGCAACGCACGAGGAAAATACCTTTGTGAGTATATGCAAGGTCATTCCCTCTCCCACCCCACCAAGCCTGCCAGATAAAAAAGCTAAGACTTGTGCTGCGCTCCCTCACCTCCCCCAACCAAGCTGGCGTTACTTCAGAGAGTCAGAGGCCCCGGCGCCGCAACCAAGGCCACAGCCCGCCACCTGTGTTATTTACAGCACGGTAATAAACCCACGGATGAACCCACTGATCTACCAGCACCCTCTCATAAATCCCCACGAACCCCCCCAAGAATCCTGACCCCGTGTAAGGACGACCCCCATCATTGGGACAAGACACAGAGACCCATCTATATAATAACTTCTAACGCAGCAGACAGACATGTATCACTCGGCCCAGGTCCCAGAGCCCCGTCCCGTGACCTAAAATACCGGTCAATAAGACTCAGGTAAATCTCACCCCAACCAACAACCACCAGACCTCTCACGAGGTGCATTCCTCATGTGTTGTGTTTATTTTATAAGATAAGCTAGTGAAGCGATTTATTAATGAACGTAAATGTCATTTTCTGAATAACTGTAGTGTGCATGGCCTAGGGCAAATGAGACAGGAAAGGTATTCGTTATTGTCACAGGCTGCCCCAGCACATCAACACCGCATGGATGACCTCAAGCCGGCCTGCCAGGCCCAACCCAACCCACGAGGCTGACCAGTGACGTCGTCCCGCCAAGACCAACCCCGCGCCAGCAACACTTATAGTTAGTCGACACCACCCAATCCCAATTGACTTGTGCCCCCTATAGTGTTTAGGTGTTGATGACGTTTTTTGTATTAGAAATACGCCTGTCTTTGCTATTGTCAGGCAGAGCGCTCTCGTAGGTTGCAGAGTTCTTTGCATGCCTTATCCTTGGATAAACTCCCACTTACGCTCACCCGCACTCTGTCTTGGTCTTATTCCCACTACGGGAGAGTCCCTTATTGTCTCTCATTGCGGGGAGGATCGTGCTGAATTGGGGGCGCTTCCTTTCATGTGTAAATGGCAACGGGCGAGGTATAACACCCAGTACCATTACCTAATATCTCACCTGACTGAGATGTTCCTTGCACCGTTTGTTCATATTCTAAGCTTTACATTGAAAAATTGTTTGTGACCATTGTTGCTGTTTGTTGTCTGTGCTTTGTCTTAAATGTTTTTGGATGACATTTTAAATTGGCATATTATTACATTTATATGTATCTTATATTTTTTCGCATGCGAAGGGTTATGTATGTAACCATAACACAATACAAAAATACAAAAAGGTGTTAAGCTACAGTGAATGCTGCGAATGCTAATTATCCTTCAGCAGTGTAAATGGCCGGGGCTAGCCTAAGTCACACAGAAGTGACTGTCAGAAATGTTTAACTGGAAGTGAAATATAGTCCACTAACTGTCTGCACTGTCCACTTTGTGTTCTGTATTTGTATTCGCCAACAAAAGCGTCTATTTTATGGCACACTAAAAACACAGTTCTTAACAAACGTTGCTCTACTTTGTGATCACAAAATGACGCAGATCCAGGAGCTTAGTTAACAGAGGATGTGCTCTGATGAACACTGGTGTTATGCCAGCATGGATTTAACAGATTACCTGCTAGGAAACGTATCCTTGTAACTAAACGATCAAAGGTCGGGAGTTTGATTTAGCTCCCTGTCACTGCTGGGGAACATCTGATGTCTGCTTCTGATGGAAGGCTGTCAATAAACCTTCTGTGACAGAGCAACATCTGATCTGAAAATGACTTGAAAATTAGGTTCTCTTAGGGGATACCACAAAATAAAAAGAATCAAGAGAAATAGAGCTGCTGCTGCTATCAAAATCGGACTGAGCATCCCCAGCTTTGAGACATATGTATGTGGGAGGGAATGCCCCCCCCCCAAAAAGAGGGAATGCCCTCTCAAGCAGGAAAGGAGGCCACAGTGCAAAACAAGCATTGTCCAATCCAACAGTTTTGGCTTTTGTTTGGGCATGGTAAAGGCAGCCACCAGGCACTGCCATAGTGGTATTAACTGTCCACTGATGGTAGCAGCTGCAAAATAGTGCTAGCTCCTGGGCATATAAAAGCAGTGCCCATCGAATGCCTAATACATATACACAAGCCAAAACTGCTGGTTTAGCCAATGCTTGTACAGGACTTCATTGAAGGACACACATAATGCTTATCAAAATGGAGTGGCTGAAGGCAGATCTGGTTAAGACATTTTATTACACGAGTAATGCGTTTACAGCTCCAGTTAAGTCATTGGGCCTCATTATAAATTTGGCGGTGCAGGAAAAGTGCCAGTAAAAGTGGAAGTAATTCCATTACCACCACTTTTTCCTGCACTGCCAAACTACACATTTGCAGGTGGCATTATAAAACCACGGTATTATCAGCACTGGTAATACCGGAAATTCCCCTTATGGAGCCCTGTGGGACTACATGGAATGGGGAATGATCACCATTTCCGGCAATTGTGATATCCTGGCAATTCCGGAATATCAGGCACCGGTATTGGTAGGCCCGTTTGCCGGTATCCCACCGGAATTACGAATGGGATACTGGCAAACCTGCAATTACCCCAATTAACTCTCCGAATACTGATTTGAAAAGAAAACTTGCTGGCACCTCCTGCACAAAGGTTAATCGTAAGGCTTGATAAAGGTAGTTGAAAGAGATCCCAGGAAGATGTGTTTTGAGCAGGGAGGGGCAGGACGCAGGTGGGACTGGCCATGGGCAGTCAATGGGTGGGTAAATACCCAAATAACACCTACAGGCTTGGTGTCCCTCCTCATATGCCACTTATACCTAGCTGTACTCTAGTACAACAGTTTCCGCTTATAGGTGGCGCAAGCTCCACCTAACAGCCAAAGCTAAGATAACAGCAAAAGGTAACCTTCTCACTGAAAACATCAGGAGGGCGAGAACGGAACGTTTGAATAAAACTTAATGAGCAGAAGACTTTTTCAAAGTAAGTAAATCAGAGTTCTATAATTCTATAACAAGAAGCCAGCATGTGCAGATCCTCTTGAAGCCTTATTATGATTAGTAAAGCATTTAGGGTGGACTGGCTTTAAGTGCTTTTTCAATGGAGCTAAGTACCACATGCTGATTCTAGAGTGACAATGAGAAACATATCCCTAACTTCTGCATGAAGGGAGTAGCGATGGGGCTGCGCATTTTATTAATACTGGACGGGCAGGGTCGACCTTATTGAGGAGATTATAGCCCCCAACAGTTAATTCTCGAGAGGCTTAAAGGTGAACAGGGAGATTGAGCCCGCATCTGAACATTTAACACAGGAAGCATTACTCAAGTTTGTGGAGTCAGACCTGGGTTTGTAGACAATGGCCTTTGAATATTTTATGCTTAATTTCGAAAAGGAAGGGCCAGGGACACACACCGTTCAGGAGAGCAGGAGTAGCTATTGCGCATGCTTTGGAATGACACGATTGTTGTAAAAGCATTTAGAATAGTTTTTTAGGTGAGTAGATATCCATCTATCTATGCATATACATGTCTGTAGAAAGACTTATTCACATATGGAGGCCTAAATAAATACGCATGTACATATATTAGTATTACACATCATTTACAGTGCCATAAAATGCACGTTAATCAGTTACAATGCAACCGCATTTCTAACCCCATTCTCTGTACAGTTCACCTCCCCATATGTTACTGTAATCGAGGGAAGATTGAGTCTAAAAGTGCTCAACTCGATTGCCAGTTCGAAAAATGAACACAATTAAATCGAATTGGCTTGAACCGTTCAAGCCTCCATAACCACACATGTGGTTGCTTGTGTGCAGCACAATCAAACGTCTCCACCATGGGTTTCCTCTCTGCTAGTACTGCATAAAGGATAAACAAAAGAGGTGATGGCTTGAAGGTTTAAATCTAATCTTAACCTCTGGCATTGCTCTGGGCAACCCTCCAGACCATCGTTCTACGCCTGCCAAGCCATTACAAAAGGGGAAATACCATATGCAAATCAGGCTTGGTCCTACCCGAAAAGGAGCAATGCAGCCCAAACTGCTTAATCACATCCCTTCTGTATGAGACCACAAGCACCCCCAGAAATGTTTTGACTTCATTGGACAACATCAGTGAGGAGTAGCTTGGGTGCAAGCACAGGGCCCATGTGTGGGCATATCCGTTTCACTTGGGGTGACTAAGCAAAACAAAGGAGGTGATGGCTGGAAGGTTTAGAATTCATCTTAAACCACTCTTATTCGCCTGCCAGGCCATCACAAAAGGTGCTAACTGCGGGTTACCGGCAAACTCGCTTTACCATTACGGGCGGCTAGTATCTCGATGTTACTGGGATTTTACGGGTTTCCTCTCTGCTAGTACTGCATAAAGGATAAACAAAAGAGGTGATGGCTTGAAGGATTAAATCTAATCTTAACCTCTGGCATTGCTCTGGGCAACCCTCCAGACCATCTTTCTATGCCTGCCAAGGCATTACAAAAGTGGAAAGACCATATGCAAATCAGGCTTGGTCCTACCCCAAAAGGAGCAGTGCAGCCCAAACTGCTTAGTCACATCCCTTCTGTATGAGACCACAAGCACCTCCAAACATGTTTTGGCTTCATTGGACGACATCAGTGAGGAGTAGCTTGGGTGCAAGCACAGGACCCACGTGTGGTCATATCCGCTTCACTCGGGGTGACTAAGCAAAACAAAGGAGGTGATGGCTGGAAGGTTTAGAATTCATCTTAAACTCTGGCACTGGTCTGGGCAACCCTCCACACCACCCTTATTCGCCTGCCAAGCCATCACAAAAGGTGCTAACGGCGGTTTACTGGCAAACTCGCTTTACCATTACGGGCGCCCAATATCTCGATGTTACTGGGATTTTACGGGTGCCGTCAATGGCCGTAAGTTCCCATTCCACTCCATGGAACGGGCTGGCCCCTATCACCGGCACCTGTAGTAGTAGTGCTGGTGATAGGGGCAATTATTTGCCAGTAGGGGCCTGAACACCTGGCAGGTCAGGCCTGCCGATAGTTCACTGCTGCTACCGGCAAACTCGGAGTGTGCCGGTCTGGAAAAGAAATGCCAGATCCGGTATTATCAGCATTTTCTATTGCCATTTTTCACAGACCGGCACGTTCATGAGTGCCGATATCTCTGGTTTCACTTTGTCCCAGTTCTCCTTCGTTCTAGGTATGAATACTATGATTATTCTTCTATAGCTTGTGTGTTTCCAGTCTAGATTTACATTTTGCTTCGGTTGTCCAGATTCCGTCCCTTGCTAACGATTTCTAGTTAAGTAGTTTCTAGTCCCTTGCTACAATGCCCATGTTCTAGTTCCTTGCTGGAGTTACTCATCCTAGTGCCTTTCTACAGGTTTCATTGTCTGTAGCTCTTGTGTTCCTGTTCAGAATTCTTGCTGCCTTGAATCTGACTTCTCTGTGTCAGTTGCTTTGAATCCATCTTGGGCTTGTAGTGGCTGGCAAGTGCTCTATAGTGTCCTGTCCTGAGCCGCTCTGTACACCCATGTGCAGAGATTGGTCCTATGTCATAGGAAGCATCCTCTGACCCTTTCTACTTGTAGTCCATAATGTATGTCATGTGACAAAGTGTTCATTGCTGTTTTCACAGAAGGAATTGACTATATCAGTCTAATTCTACATGCGATGGAGCAGGAAGTAGACACATAAAGCAGGCTTAATGCTTGTATGCCTCCATTTCCTGCTCTGCCCCACTTTCCTGTGGTGACAAGATGGAGAGAGGTGCCCAGAGAAGAGATAAAGTCTCTGCTGTGCGCTCCTCCTCCAACCTGTCTCCGTGGTTCATTGAATGTCTGCATGAGATTTTCATGCAGGTGTACAAAAAATGTATTCCTAGAGAATTTTGCCTTGGTTTTGCACCTGATCAAGACAAGGCGGATTCCATAGGAATCCATTAGTAAAGGGCACTTGCACCGCATATTTGGAGGCAGCATTTACATTTTCCATGAGACAGAGGGGAAAATGAAAGTCTAAAATCCAGTTTCCCTGACTTTATCTCTTTCTTTTACCCCTCTTCCTTGTGAAGCTTTAAAATTGCATGCAGCAGGCCCAAAGGTACGCAAGTGCTAGCTTTGGTGGGGCCCTGCATACAATTTACATTTAACATAAAATAACCCTGTAAATTCCGTCTGGACCTACACAGGCTTGCCTTGTGTAAGTATACTCCTTGCTTGTGCCTTAGGGTGCAGACACAGATGCCACTCTTGCTGTCCCTGTTCTATTGGCTTGCATGGTGTGTATCTGTAGGAGACCCTGGCACAGAAGTGTTTAGCTTCTCTTTGTTTCCCGCTGATACTCTGAAGTCCAACCTGCATACAGACCATGTGGGATTCCAGATAGTTTCTCTAGTGCATGGTTCATATTCATTCATACTCACCATTCTGGTCTCCCCTTTCTCTTGGCTCGTTTTCCTTTTTGTTCTTTTTCCTGCTGTATGTGATTTGCCTGTCCCTTTACATTAGCTACACTTTCTCCAATTGTATCCAGAAGTCTTCTTCAAGCCATCTAACACCTATAAATTAGAGCACAGACGACTGACTTTAGCTAGCATTGCCACCAATTAAAATGCACATAATGTACCAGCTATTCTGCCACACATGGTCTGTCCATTATTTGACCCTAACCTAATAATTACTCTGCCATAGAACTCATTTCTATTAATTACTTCGTTGTAATTCCTACCTGCCAGTTACTGTGGAAGTATTGACTTTTCATCTGTCACAGTGCCATAGGTGCCTTCCCATTAGCACTGTACATGTAATACTTGTCCATAGGTTACTTTCTCACAGATATCCTGGCCACTGGCTACAGTGTAGATATAGTCATCCCACTCATTACAGTACCGCAGAATGCCTGTTCGTCAGTTACTTTGCAGAATGCCTGCTCATCAGTTACTTTGCACAGAATGCCTGTTCATTGGTTACTTTGCATAGGGTGTCTGCTCATCACTTACTTTGCATAGAATGCCTGCTCGTCAGTTACTTTCCTCATCAGTTACTTTGCATAGAATGCCTGCTCATCAGTTACTTTGCTCATCAGTTCTTTTGCATAGAATGCCTGCTCATCAGTTACTTTGCACGGAATGCCTGATCATCAGTTACTTTGCTCATCAGTTCCTTTGCATAGAATGCCTGCTCATCAGTTACTTTGCACAGAATGCCTGATCATGAGTTACTTTGCATAGAATGCCTGCTCATCAGTTACTTTGCTCATCAGTTCCTTTGCATAGAATGCCTGCTCATCAGTTACTTTGCACAGAATGCCTGATCATCAGTTACTTTGCATAGAATGCCTGCTCATCAGTTACTACTCTACTTGAGAGTGACATTTAAAAAGATCGCTCTTTCTCATTGGCTGATACGGCATTCAGAACAATCAATCTCTCCTCTATTTCAGCACCAATTGATTTCCAACACTTGGCTCATACAGACATGCAAGACACTATGATACAAGGCGCTCCCTTGCCATCTGGAAGGGGTGAAAAGAACTGAATCTGAGTCCCCTGTTCACAACACACATAGCAGCTGCACCTTTTTAAGGTGAATAGGCATTCAGGTGCGCATCATTCCCATTGTAGTGTTGGACCGGAGGCTAGGATGTAGGCCTGTGATCTAATCCATTAAATGGGGTTAGTTGCCATTGGTTTGAGTCTCTCAACCAGCATTGGCGCTATTATTTTTTGTTGGGTTCTGCATTAAGTCATCATGGTCAGTTGAGCTTCTAGCGACCCGTCAATCAACTAGGGCCTGGCGCAGTCCCTTGTCCCGCAGCCCCTTGTCTCCCCTCCTTGCCTGGTGGCGCCTCAATACACTTGGAAAAACTGCAGAATCGTCGTCAGAACTTTTTGCTGTTATCTACATGTTAATTATATTATATGCACTTGTTCAATGCACCCATTTCTGCCTGTACAGACTTCTATCGTTCAGAAATTCAAGGGCTCTGAATGACTGTTGTTTTTTCCCCTTGTTCCCTCGCTCCTTGAGTGCTTTGAAACTCTTTCTTTGTGTATAGGAGCTTACAAATGTACAACACCATACCAAACCATCCCTTTGATTATGCCAGCCAGCATTGGCCATATTATATTTTGTTGGGTTCTGCATTAAGTCAAATATTTCATCATGGTCAGTTGAGCTTCTTGCGACCCGTCAATCAACAAGGGCCAAGCACAGTTACTTTTGATTATGACAACGAGGAATGGTGCTATTCATTTTTTGGGGTGCTTCACAAAGGCAAACAGTATTTTATTCTAAATGTTGTTTTATACGTAGGATCTCCATTCTAATGTCTGGCACACCCACATTATAGAAGACATTGCAGTTTCGAGCTGGTCCATGCATGACTAGCCCATCGAATTCAAATGCATTACTGGGTCCTATGTAGAAATATAGAAATATATTCCCAAAGTAAGTTCCAAAGTCAGACCTATTGTTTGCATTTTGGGATCTGTAGTCCTGAATTTCTTGTGAAAGGAAATACAACGTGTTAAGAGATAGGAAAAGGTGCCAACCAGACCACTAGATATCGGGCAGAAGCATGTGTTTGACCTACTAGAAACAGTGGGCATCTAAAATATTGTCCTGCAGCTGACAAATCAATCACAAATCATGTGCTGGGAAAGTTAGCACCCCTCTTAAAGAGCGTGCTAAGAGAAGTAAGGTTGCCTTTTTCCGTGGGGGTCCCCCTCGCACACAGCTGTCCCTGGATGTGCTACAGCGGCAGCTTCTTTAAAATTGCTCTTCACATCGAGCCCCCCCTGTACCACTCGTCCATACAGTGAAAAACCAAGGAGTGTGCAGGAGAAACCTTCTGCTGCTGTGACAATGGCCTATTTAGTGCATAAAACTCAGGGAGAGAGCCCACGCGCCACCACTATTGCTGATTCAACTCTAAACAGAGAGATTTGTCAATATCTGATCTCTTAACAACACTGATCTCTAAATAGGGACTAGGAGGTTCTGCTATATTTGGGCCATGCCACACCGAGCAAAAAAGCCTAAAATGGTAATCCCAAAGACGGAGGCCGAAAGGAAAGGCAAAATCCTATTTGTTGTGGAGAGTCCCTCTGCTGCAGGAGGTGCCTCTTTTCTGTCTCTTCACTTATTACAAACAAAGTACATTCTCTACAGGTTGGGCCTCGGAAGAGTTTGATATGGGCAAACAGTACTGGGTGTTGTGCACTTGTCACATGTGAGATGTGATGAAGTGTGAGACCAGCAGAACGCTCTGGTCATGCAAAGCATACATCAACATCCTTATTTAAAAACAGGAAGGATACATTAACCGTGTTCTGGGGTAAGACCTGAAAACGAATAAACTGATTTGGGATTTGGGAAGAGCAATTTAAGTTGAAACAACCACTAGCGTGTCAGGGACTAGAGGTGGCTGAGCTACCAACTTCACTGGTCTCTAATAGTCAATCGCCTGGTACTGCTCTTCCCCCAGCACCACGTCAGGGTTCAGGCTGGGGAATCACCTAGAGGACCTAAGGGAGTCCACAAACATGCAAAAGGGCGAGCGCTAGATTTAGAGACGATGGGATGAAACGAATTCTAAAAGGACCTAGGGCCCCATTACAAGTTTGGCTGCACGGTAAAAAAGTGTCAGTCATTCTATTGCCATCACTTTTTTGGCAGTAATGGAATTACCACCATGCACCGCTGAATTCAAAATATGACTTTGAAGTGGAGGATTTACCTTCTCTGTAGGGCAAAAATTGGTGGGTTTAGTGCATGTAATTACCGGTTTAAGAAAATCCACCAACATTCTCCAAGGAGTACAATAGCCTACAAAAATGGGGACTAAGACTTCTGAGCCACCACTCGTACTCCTGTGGTAAACTCACAGGTCTGAGTGGGGGTAACATTAAATTAATTTGGCAGTAAATCAGTTCATTTACCTCCGGTTTACCAACAAACTTGCAATGGGCCCCTGATGTACTTTTCCCTACTTGTCCCAGTGATGTTTGGGTACTTTGCTATCTCTAAACAATTTCCCTCGGATCCAGCACCCAGCACGCTTCTCTACTTTCACATAATGGCCTTGGCTTATAGTCTCCAGCATGTTTTTTACTATGACATAATGCTCCAGGGCTATAGTGTCCAGCACACTTCTCAACTTTTAATGGATATCTGTGAGATATAGCACTCAGCATGCATCACTACTTTCAAACAATGTCCCAGGGATATAGCACCCAGCTCCTACCATCCGTCTCTCACTAACTCTGGAAGGAAGAAACTAACAAAAGGCACTCCTGAGATCCAACCCTGCTCTACCTATCGCAGACACCTACATCAATGCTTCCTCCAGACAAACTATCACTGACATTCTCTCTGCTGTTCCTTCTTCTAACCTATGGACCCCCATATGGTCTCTGTCAATTCCCCTTTCTCCTCCTCACCCTTTAAAGGCGGCACTAGATAGGAAGTGCTCTTGGCTCACGTTGCTTCTTCCAAATGCACCATTAATGTCTATCATAATGGCACTATCATGTGCCAGGGCTCTTACACAGTCTTTTCCCTTTTCCATACGAGCCGGAGCGGTTTCAGGCATTGTAGTCATCAAACGAAAAACACCAATGTTTTTTGGTGACCTCCAGGCCAAGCGTCTTCTTAGTCCTTCCACAAACCCTAGCCAACAGAATCCCCCTTTTAAACAATTAATCAGGCCAAAAGCAAGCCCTTGATGACTTTCTTCTTCTCCGGGCGCACAGCCGTACCTTGCCGTAAGTCTGTTTCCTTGGACACAGATCGTACCTTTTGATCTCTGGTACTGATTTATCCATGAACAACGTGTCGTCACTTCCCATTGGAAGCGATGAGGGAACGGAAGTAAGGTTAGAGGCACAATTGGGAATCGCCTATGGAAACAAAATGGTTGGAGAGTGTGGGGGTGGAATGGCTGTTTCCCCAGACCTCACAGGATCAGGGAGAATCCCCGATATACTTTCAATGCCAGTTACTATTTTGAGATTGTTGGTTGTAGTACTGATGAGGGGTTCTGCTTCTTCTGTATCGTATGGCACTGGGTGTGGAATTTTCTTGGTGTGTGTCGCGTGGATCCAATTTTTCCTTCCCGACACCTGCACCGCCGTCTGTGTGTCCAGTAGGACCTGGAATGGGCCCCGCCAATGAGGTGCAAGGCAAGACGATCGCTTGAAGGCCTTTACAAGGACCCACTCCCCAGGTCGTATGCTGTGACCGGGGCCCTCTTATCGTACATGTAAAGCCTCTCGCACCTGGTGATAAATTAAATACAAGTTTTTAGTCAACTGGCTACAGTAATCTGAAAGAAGTACATTTTCAATATTTCTCAAGAAACAACATTTTGGAATGTTCCAGATATTAGCAGGCCTCCCCATTACCACCTCAAAGGGAGAGAGCCCAGTCTTAGTTTGAGGGGTTGTACGCATTGATAACAACATGATCGGTAAGGCGTTCGGCCATTTTAGTTTGGTGTCGGCACACATCTTAGCAAGCTTGTTTTTGATGATGCTGTTGTGTCTTTCCACTAGTCCGGCACTTTGAGCGTGTCTGGCCAAATGGAACCGTTTATCAATTCTTAATCCCGCGCATATCTGCCGAATTACAGCAGTGATAAAATGTGGACCATTGTCCGACCAGATGACTCTTGGTAGCCCGAACCTTGGGAAGTATTCTTTTAACATAGTCTTTGCAGTAGTCATGGCTGTAGCGTCTTTAACAGGAAAAGCCTCAACCCATTTGCTGAAAGCACAGATGACAACTAACACATACTTTAGATTATTACGCCGTTCCATTTCAATGAAATCAAAATGTATAACCTCGAAGGGGATAGAAGGTGGACCAAAACTTCCCCTAGGAGTTGACGTTCCCTTTCCCACAGTATGCTGTAAACAGATCATGCAGTTTTTGAACAAAGCGTTCAGCTACCTTAGAGATTTTGTCATTTACCCATACTTTTTCCAGCATCTTGTGATCTTACGTGCACATATGTGTGTGGGACCATGGGCCATAACAACCATCATCATAGTGTACGCGTCGGGAAGTAGCCATTTCCCTTCAACTTTGTCCACCGAACACCCATCATCGTCAAGTTTCCCCAAGCCCTCAGCCCATTTCTTAGACTCTTCTAATGTGGCATCGGCTTGGATATCCCTTACAGAATCAACACCCTCAACCATAGTACATACATTTGTGGCTTCCCTTGAAGTATACATGTCTGAAGAGAGATCAGCGGCAGTCTGTTTAGCTATCTGATCAGCATTCCCTTTTCCTACATCATCTACAATCCTTTGATGTGCTGTGCATTTTACAATAGCCAGCTGCGTAGGGAGTGCAAGCGCTGAGAGTAGCCGTACTATCAGGGAGCCATGCTGGATTTTTGTACCATGTGAAGTTAAGAACCCTGTTTCTGACCAAAGTCTCCCAAAGTTGTGAACCTCCCCAAAGGCATACTGACTGTCAGTGTATATATTCACAGTAAGCTCTTTGGAAAGTTCGCAAGCTCGGGTCAATGCTATAATCTCTGCGGCCGACGCAGAGTTATGCGTGATTCTCTTGGTTTCCACGATCGTGCTCAATGTAGTGATTGCATAAGCAGCTGTTGATGTACCATCCGGAAGTTTGAAGCAGGAGACATCGCAAAACAGCTCCCCTTGTGGACTGTTCAAAGGAGTATCTTTTAGATCAATTCTACCCTTGGTTTCTTGTTCGGTAGTGTAAAGGCAGTCATGTGACTCTTCATCACTGCAAGCAGTACCTTGCGGGAAAGGTAAGAGTTCAACCGGATTAAGAACACAACACCTCTTAATTTGAACGTGTGGCACAAACGAGATCAATTAATATATCGTTAACTGTGCGGAAGTGAGGTGTTGCGTTTGAGTTCTGTTCAGTAGAACATCTACAGAGTGAGGTACCATCAGGGTTAAAGCATGGCCTAGGACCATTCCCTCACTCTGTTTTACAGAAGCAGCAGCAGCAGCAACAGCTCACAAACATCTTGGCAAAGCGCATGCTTCAGGATCAAGGGCGGAAGAAAAGTAACCGCATGGCCTATTCTTCCCTCCATGTTCCTGCGTTAATACAGGCAAAGCACATCCATCACATTCATGCACAAACAACACAAATGCCTTTTCATAATTTGGTGTGCCCAAAACCGGTGGCGAGCACAATGCAGTCTTGAGCAAATCAAATGCACGCTGGTGCTCCATGTTCCACGGCAATGGCAAAGAAATGCCCTTCTTCGTCAGAGCCAACATCGGCTTAAACGTTAACGAAAAATTAGGGATCCACTGCCTACAGTAAGAAGCCATTCCTATCAAGGCTCTGACTTCCTTCTGTGTATTGGGACAGACACGCTAGAAATGAGTTTTATCTCTTCAGGCATCAATCTTCTTCCCTCCTTTGACAGGAGATAGCCTAGATAGGCGACCTCCTGGCAACAATATTGAAATGTTTTAAGCAAAGCTTTATGTCCGTGTTTAGCCAGGTGAATAAGCAACAACACAGTGCCCTGCTTACAAGCGCTCTCTGAGTCAGCGGCTAACAACAAGTCATCAACATATTGAAGCAGTGTACAAGTAGAGGGCAACTCAAGGGGATCAAGCTGCTCTTTCAAAGCCCTACTGTAGATGCTAGGACTTTCTGTGTAACCCTGCGGTGCATGTGTAAATGTGAAGGAGCATCCCCCCAAGGTGAACGCAAACAAATATCTACTGTCCTTGTGTATAGGAATACTAAAGAAAGCACTCTTTAGATCCACAACACTGAAGTGAGTAGTTGAAGCCGGGATCGTAGTTAATATCGTCATCACATCAGGCACAATCGGAAATTGTGGAGCAACGATCTTATTGATGGCACGTAAATCAATTATGAAACGAAAAGGAATTGCATTATCACCTATTTTGTACACGGGCAAAATCGGACTATTGCACAAACTACCTGCAATTTCCTCAATAACCCCTCGATGCATAGATTCGGAGACGATGCATTTCAAAGCGTGCTCACCATCGACTGAAATCTTATACTGTGGAATACATGGCAGCTTCACTCCATGTTTCAAGACAATTTTAACAGGCTCAATTTGAAAACACTGACATCATTGTTGTCAATTGCCCACAAACACTCAGGAACATCACTAAATTCCGGCGGCAAAGGTCTAGTCAAGAATTGAGAGACAGAAAGTTTCTCTGGTGAAATCGTCAAACGCACTCCATCAGAGGAACAATTAATTACCGCATTTAATTCCTTCAACAGATTCAATCCCAGCAATTTCTCTCCACAATTCTAAGTCAAAAGGAATGGACAGTGGTCCGTAAAGGGACCCAAAGAAATAGTTACCAGCCAGAAAACCCTACAGAAACATTGGTTTTCCCTGACAGTGGGATGTTTGTAACCCGAGAATAATCAATGGAATACTTCTGTGCCCCTGTATCTATCAAGAATAGATGTTTCCTATTTCCCACTATCATTTCAACGAAGGGACCTTTCTGATTAACGGGAATAGGCGTCGGTTCCAAACTCTGCTTCAGGCAATCCTAGCGAAACAGAATGTCGTCAAAAGGAAGTTCTTCAGAGAGGTAAGCGGCAGAAGGATTGTCAAAAATGTTTCTAGTATCCACGCTTGGTACCTGATTATCCTGCGAAAAAGGTTGCTGTGAATCTTGTGCAAACTGTCCTCTACCAGGGCCCCCTACACCCGGGTGACCTCTGGATCGTCTACCCATATTCCCAAATGCATTTCCCAAATGCCCGATCCTCTGTCAGAGGTTCGGGCATTGTGCATGCCAATTATCCTCTTGCCTACAATAGGCACACTGGTTAATGTTTACAGGACCCAAGGGCACATTTCCTTGTGGAACATACTGACCTCTAATTTGTGAACTACCCCCTGTAGGGCCTCTAACAATTTGCTGTAACAATACTTTTGTCTTCAAATCACCTTTTCCCTTTTCGACTCTTTCCTTTTCATTATTGACACGATTCTCATAGTACTGAGCCATATGCAATACTTCTGATTTAGACTTCACTTGCCAAGCGCTCTCGGAAGACATCATTTGCGACTGGATGCACGCACAAATGTGTCTACAAATAATCTTTTCCAAGATTGTCCTAAGTCTTGTCCACTGAAATCCGAGAATACTGATTAAAGAACTCAGTAGCACCCTCAGACTTCCTTTGGACACAGGCGGTAAGTTTGTACCAAATAATTCTCTTCTCAGGAATCATAGTTTTCAATTTCGCAACTATTCTGTCAGGCAAAGTTAGTATCACCTGAGGCGGTCTTTCACCAGCTGGCCTTTCTCCATCGAGTCTAATTATGTTAGCCCATGTATCTCCTAACCCTGCTACATAGTCTATAGTTCTAACCTGTTTCCACAAATCTACGGGCAGGAGTACAGGAAATAACAGGTCAATATCACTCAAAGTGAATACTGAGGATTGCAAAACAGACTCTATTTCTTTATAGAACCCTGTTGGATTTTTCCTAATGTCGGGAATAGATTGTCTAATGGTGTTCACTTCTTGTCTTGAAAATGGGACGTGAACAAACTGAGACACACAGTGTGCAGGGATTTTCTGAGCAGCTGTACCCGCTGCAACATTAGCCGGAATCTCAACTTTTGGGACAAATATCGGAGGAACCTCTCTCATAGGCAACTGAGAAGTAGGCAACACCGAACGCTCACTAAGCAACAGAGCTAAAATGAGCACTAAAGCAGCTGAAGAAGTGTCAAATGAAAAAGCTCTCTTGTAAATACTCAATAACTCTGCGGGACAACAAATCTTTCTTCTTACACACTCATCCTGTAGGTAATCTACCATTACCTGTATTACTTTCCTCTGCATTTCTGGTGTATACTGACTATACGTGTCATATACTTGAACTGGAGTTATCGATGTGTATGAGATTCATCTAATCGCGTCTTTCATGCAAATTCGCATTTCCTCAGATATTGATTTACGACAAGGAAGGAACCGTTTCTGCACATACATAATGTCCAAACTATCTCCATCTTCATCCTCATTCTGTAACCTTTCCATACTCAAGTACCCTCTCAACATGCTCTTGTACTTTCTCCGCAGTGTCTCTAGAGAACGCTAAGGTGTTCAGATCCCTCAACCCTTGTGGGAGATCGGTATCATTTAACCTGTCCCACATTACACACAAATAAATCCCTAATCCCTCAATAAAAACATTTTTCTCAGGAAAATTGTCCATATTAGAAAGTGTGGTAAAAACATTAGCTTGATCATCCTTCTCCATACAATACTTACCCCACGCAATCAACTCAGCTTTCTTCTCTAGCTGTACAGTATTACGAGTGACAACCCTTGATCCCGCTCCTGATCTACCACACGTGGTGCAGGACCACTTAGAAGAGGGAGAGTAGGCAAATTCAACAGAGGTGTTACCACTGGTGCAACAGGTAAAGGCGGAAGAGTAGGTTGAGGAGGAGCGATAAAAGGTGGACCAACAACTGGAGGAGGAGGAGGAACAACAGAGGGAAGGATAGGAGTAGCAGGAGGAGCAGGAGGAGGAATAACAGCAGGAAGAGGCAAACCAGCAGAAAGAGGAACATACAGAGGTGGCGCAGTGGCACCAGGCCTTCGTTCATTTAACAATGTATCGATAAGTTCATCGGAAACATGAAAGTCTTTGGAAGGATAGATTTTCTGGATACCCAGTGGAAAGCCCTATCCATATTCCTAGCTGACTCAGACTGTTTATCTTGCTCATACAACAATGCTTTTTCGGCGTGTGTCTTATGTTTTTCTCTACTCTTAAGCTGCTGTTAAGCTTCTTTCTTCCAATTCTGTAATTCATCAAATGCTGCAGGTCTAGCCTTTTTCTTTAATAATATAGATTGTAAATACTCAATACGAGGGATTTCAAAACTACCATTGACTGGTTACTGAAGTTCGGAAGCATGTCTAGTTTGTCTGTGCCAAATATCATTAAACACTATACTACCAATGCCATGCTTACAGTACATAGTACAAGGCGGCGACCCCTCCTGTGGCGCCGGACGGCTAAATTCCAAAGATTGTCTGTCACTGCGGAATAACGCCCTGAAGCAGGCAGACAATTTCCCAGGCATATCAGAATACTGGTGTTACCTGGTCAATAATTGTACTTGCAAGCACAATGCCCCAAAACAAATTATCAGGATACTTAAGAATCGGGTCACGACTCACCTGATCAAGCCTAAGGAGGTCCGATCGGATTTCAAAGTTTTTCTAACAAATTTTACCTCGTGTTTGGTGATTTCGGCAAATCTGCCCGCCTCGATAAGTGGGCCCTTGTCAAGATGCCGACTCGGACCGCGTGCTCACCGTCCAGGGATCGGGCCATGCAGCGCTGCTGAGGTGTCACTTCTCATTCAGGAAAGGGGCCCCTTTTACACCGCCCGATCCCGGTCCGATAGCTGAGTCAACCTTCAACGAGCTGGCATCAATCTTGAGGGTCCCTATTCGAGTGCCATCTGTGAAAGCAAAAAGAAGATATCGAGGCTGAGTACCCCAAAAGGAAATACACCAAACGCGGGTTCAAAAGATACACAGATCTTTATTCTACAACTGAACAGTTTCAAAGGACAAAGCAACAGATAGCTATCAGGCCCTCAGTACAACACAGCGAAAACCAGCCCTGTTCGGTGTTTTCAGTGAGTGGGGCTGTACAGTAGAATAGTCGTGCCTTTTATACAATGAATAATCTGATGTTTAGACCACTTGCAGGTTAATGAATCTCGGATCTAGGGTTTGTGCCGAGTTCGTTCCTAATTTATGCATCTATACATTTACAAGCCGATTCATGGAATTAATGTGCGCTGAAATTTTCAGCGCAAGCGTGCGAAAGCATGAGAATCGCAGTGCCAGTACGAAAATCCCAGCGAAACCCGCGCACAGCGATTCATGGAAGTCTGTGCGTGTGGAAATCCATGGATGTGCGCTGAAATCCTGTTCGGCGCACGCTGGCGCACACGCCTTCAAACAGCGTGCGCTAAGCGCACAGCGAAAGCGCACATAGCGCGGCGCACACAACAAAAGTAGACGTACACGCGGAATGGGGAACAACGCGTGAAAATGTGGGCATCATGGGGGAAGTACAGGAGGCAAGTGCGCGGAACGCCCACACGCTCGCCTACAACATGTATTCATGGAATCGAATAGGGCAAACCAGCGCACGGGCAAAGACGTGCACAGTCCTAAACACGTCTGCCACACGAAGGCAGGCGGTAGCGTCCCTTCGCATGAAAAAAATGTGCGCTAACAAAAAGCACGTACATGAATGTCCCATACTGTGTCCCTCTAGGACAAATGACGTGCAAAGGGGTACGCGACAAACACGGACACCCGCTGTGTGAAAAATAGCGTATGCGTGTATTTCGGGGTGCGTGGGAAGTTTCACACGCGATAGGCCTTGGGCGAGTGAGGTACTTGTATTTCTGGGGTTCGCATGAAGTTTCACACGCGATTGGTCCTGTGCGAGTGGGGAACGTGTATTTCTGGGGCTCACATGAAGTTTCACACGCGATAGGCCTTGGGCGAGCGGGGTACTTGAATAACTGGGGTTCGCGTGAAGTTTCACACGCGATTGGCCCTGTGCGAGTGGGGAACGTGTATTTCTGGGGTTCATGTGAAGTTTCATACGCGATTGGCCCTGCCCGAGTGGGGTACGTGTATTCATGGGGTTCACGGGAAGTCTCACACGCGATTTCAGCAGGGTACGTGTATTTCGGGGGTGCCGGGGAGTCCTACACGTGAATTGGCAGTGTGGGTCCTCCCAGGTGTTCCCTCTACACCCTCCAGGGCCCCTGCAGGCAGCCCACACCACAGGGGACTACCCTGCACCCCTGGTCATGTCCCGCAGGCAGCCCATCCACCATGGGCATGTCCCCCAGCCAAGCCACGTGTCACCTTGCACTACTGATCACCAACGCATGACCCCCTGCACCCCCACCCCCCAGCAGTCCAGGGCACCTGCCAGCAGGCCCCCACACATGTCACCCAGCCCCCCACCCCCCAGCATTCAGGGTCACCTGCCAGCAGGCCCCCACTCATGTCCCACACATGTCCCCCAGCACCCCCACCCCCCAGCAGTCAGGGGCACCTGCCAACAGGCCCCCACACATGTCCCACTCATGACCCCAGTACCCCCACCCCCCAGCAGAGCAGGGCACCTGCCAGCAGGCCCACACTCATGTCCCCCAGCACCCCACCCCCCGGCAGTGCAGGGCACCTGCCAGCAGGCCCCCATTCATGTACCCCCAGCCCCCAACCCCCCCTGCATTGACAGGCACCTGCCAGCAGGCCCAGACACATGTCCCCCAACACCCCCACCCCCCAGCAGTGCAGGGCACCTGCCAGCAGGCCCCCACTCATGTCCCACTCATGTCCCCCAGCACCCCCAGCAGTGCAGGGCACCTGCCAGCAGGCCCCCACTCATGTCCCACTCATGTCCCCCAGCACCCCCACCCCCAGCAGTGCAGGGCACCTGCCAGCAGACCCCCACTCATGTCCCACTCATGTCCCCCAGCACCCCACCCCCCAGCAGTCAGGGGCACCTGCCAGCAGGCCCCCACTCATGTCCCCCAGCCCCCCACCTCCCCAGCATTGACTGGCACCTGCCAGCAGGCCCCCACACGTCCCCCTGCACCCTCAACCCCCAGCAGTGCAGGGCATCTGCCAGCAGGCCCCCACTCATGTCCCTCTCATGTCCCCCAGCACCCCCACCCCAGCAGTCAGGGGCACCTGCCAGCAGGCCCCCACTCATGTCCCCCAGCCCACCCACCCCCCAGCATTGACAGGCACCTGCCAGCAGGCCCCCACACGTCCCCCTGCACCCTCAACCCCCAGCAGTGCAGGGCATCTGCCAGCAGGCCCCCACTCATGTCCCTCTCATGTCCCCCAGCACCCCCACCCCAGCAGTCAGGGGCACCTGCCAGCAGGCCCCCACTCATGTCCCCCTGCACCCCCACCCCCCCAGCAGTGCAGGGCACCTGCCAGCAGGCCCCCACTCATGTCCCACTCATATCCCCCAGCATCCCCACCCCCCAGCAGTCAGGGGCACCTGCCAGCAGGCCCCCACTCATGTCCCACTCATGTCCCCCAGCACCCCCACCCCCCAGCAGTCCGGGGCACCTGCCAGCAGGCCCCCACTCATGTCCCACTCATGTCCCCGGGACCCCCACCCCCCAGCAGTCAGGGTCACCTGCCAGCAGGCCCCCACTCAGGTTCCCCAGCCCCCCCTCCCCTCAGCAGTCAGGGGCACCTGGCAGCAGGCCCCGACACATGTCCCCCAGCCAACACGTCATCACAATCCAGATCCCTGGCTCTTATGGCCACCCAAATCCCACCCCACGCCACCCCAGTCCAAACACCCAACCAAGCTTTACATCCACTCCAAATTGAAATCCCCATTACATGATAGATCACATATAGATCACAAATAGGCAGTATGCGCATGAGTACAAGTCTGTCAGACCCACACAATGGCAACACATGACTGAGAAAACCCACATTGTGACATGCATGAAACCAATGAGAGAAGACCACACATTGAAGTAAGAAACAAAAATGTATTCAAGTCAAAATAAAGGGAATGAAATCAAAACACGCGAACCGCCGTAATACACGTACCCTGTTCCAATCACGTGTGAAACTTCACTCGAACCCCAGTTATACACGTACCCCACTCGCACAGGTCCTTTCGCGTGCGAAACTTCACGCGAACCCCAGTTATACACGTACCCCACTCGCACAGGCCCTTTCGCGTGTGAAACTTCATGCAAACCCCCGAAATACACATACCCTGCTGAAATCACGTGTGAAACTTCCAGCAAACCCCAGTTATACACGTACCCCGCTCACACAGGCCCTTTCACGTGTGAAACTTCCCACGAACCCCAGTTATACACGTACCCCACTCGCACAGGCCCTTTCGCGTGTGAAACATCCCGCGAATCCCAGTTATACACGTACCCCACTTGCACAGGCGCTTTTGCGTGTGAAACTTCCCGCGAACCCCCGTAATACACGTACCCTGCTCCAATCGCGTGTGAAAATTCACGCGAACCCCAGTTATACACGTACCCCACTCGCACAGGCGCTTTCGCGTGTGAAACCTCCCGCGAACCCCAGTTATACATGTACCCCACTCGCACAGGCCCTTTCGCATGTGAAAGTTCATGCGAACCCCCGTAATACACGTACCCTGCTCCAATCGCGTGTGAAACTTCACGCGAACCCCAGTTATACACGTACCCCACTCGCACAGGCCCTTTCGCGTGTGAACCTTCACAAGAACCCCAGTTATACACGTACCCAACTCGCACAGGCCCTTTCGCGTATGAAACTTCACGCGAACCCCCGAAATACCTGTACCCTGCTGAAATTGCATGTGAAACTTCCTGCGAACCCCAGTTATACACGTACCCCACTTGCACAGGCCCTGTCACGTGGGAAACTTCCCACGAACCCCAGTTATACACGTACCCCAATCGCGCAGGCCCTTTCGCGTGTGAAACTTCACGCGAACCCCCGAAATACACGTACCCTGCTGAAATTGCGCGTGAAACTTCCCGCGAACCCCAGTTATACACCTACCCCACTCGCACAGGCCCTTTCGCGTGTGAAACCTCACGCGAACCCCAGTAATACACGTTCCCCGCTTGGCGTTTGCTGTTTGGCAGCCCTGTAAACTGGTCCAGGGTTAGCACAGCCCTGTGCTGGATTGGGGATTTTGATGGCTTTTCCTTGCGCTAGGGGCGTTCTTGGGGGCGTAACTGGCGCTGCTGCAGGGTCGCCGCGCCACTCTGCGCCACGGCTGGTTTTGGAGGCGAAAATCCATTAATACGGTGTGCGCGGAAATCGATTTTAGTGCACGCGGCTGGCGCAGACATTCGCACGCCCACACTGTGCGCCAGCCGCGTGCGCCACTTTTGTGCAAAATTCTATGAATTACCCTATTAGGGGTTATTCTTAATACTTTCACCAACAAGTTACAATAGCAACAGAGTGTCTTTGGATTTCACTTTGAGCCTTTGCACATATCTTTATACAATATAGTAAAACAAGAGTTCCCATAAAATGCTCAAACAGTATTGTACATGATATATATTCATGGATTAGTATCGTTTGCACAGGTAATCCTCTATACACAGGTCAACGAAGGACAACGTCTCAGTACATAACCCTAACATTTGGCCTGCAGGTAGTTTATACATTAACTTGTATACAGAGGTCAAGACAGTCATGTTACATTCAAAACGGCACTGTCCACCATCTTAAACACAGGGTGACTTTAGAGAGAGAATCTAAAATGGTGGATGAACCTAAAATGGCGGCTAACACAGATCTAAGGTCAGGACCTTGCAACACGGATTTCTTTGCAGAGCGACTTGGCCTAGGCCAATATATATCTAGAGGGTATAATATGATTTCCCGTTCGACAGATTGGATCTACCAGCAAAACCTAAGTCAAGGAAATCTCTGGAACCAGTTTCATGCATCAAACTGCATGTGAACTACACAAGGTCAGACATTGACAACGATCCCAAACTTTTTTGTGTCACGTGCCGTTGTAGCTTGTGAAACAGACCGTGCATTGGACCTAGTCACCAGGCTCACCAACCTGACACCAAATCACCAACTCAGAAATCTCCTTGAAGCCTGGTTTGATGCTGTCCAGTATCAAAGTCAAAGTTTGAAGGTACCGTGCAGAGGCACTGTCCCCAGGTCCACATTTTGGGACCATAGTGACTTTTAAGACCCCTTTGCTCTACCTTGTTCTTCAACAGACATAGGGCCCCATTACAAGTTTGGCAGTGTGTGGAAAAAGTGGCGGTAATTCCGTTACCACCACTTTTCCTGCACCGCCAAATTATAATTTTTGGCGGATTTACCGCTGGTGGAATTACTGCATGGTAAATCTGTCGTTTTTTCAGAGGAAAATTGTCAGACTCACTTTACCTCCACAAATCGTGGGATTTACCGCACAGTGATTCCACCAGCAGCAAATCCTATGGATTCCAAAAATGGGGAATTACCACCACTTGTAATCCCATGGTAACTCCACAGGACCAAGCGGTAGTCATGGTAATTGAGTTTGGCGGTATTTCGGCAGAATTCTCCTGTTCTCTGCTTCCAAATGTTTGTTTTTTAAATATATAATTTGGTACTATAGTTAAACTCTTTCACAGGACTTTATATGGCAGCTGGGACTATTATCATACACACAGTTTATTGGCCTTGGAAGGATGAAAGAGTAAGGGCCTCATCAAGAGTTGGCCGTTATTAGCCCTACCGCCAAACCCCCCTGGCACTATTAGCGCCGGATCACAGGTTTGGCGGTAATGGAATTCCCCATTCCCCACTAAGCCCATCCGGCAATGCCCCATTCCCCATTGGGCTGAATGGGGAATTTTCACGCTCTTACCGCCGGTGGATTTCCCGCCGGTGGTAATAGCACAAATTTTCAGCAGATTTCCCCCCGCTCAGAGCTGGGGAGAAATCCGCCGAAGCGCTGATTTGGCGGACCCTTAAATCCGGCGGTAATAGTGAGACCGCCAAATTTAAGGGTTACCGGCAAACTCGTGATGATGCCCTAAATCTTGAACCTTTGACCTGCAAGATGATCACAAATATCTGCGGCAAGAACTTAAGGTACTAAAATACCTGCCTATCCAAATGACGCTTTCATGGTCCTGGGGGAACACTGTGTTACAGGGAGGGGCTCATTTTGAGACACTAGATTCTGATAAAAGTGTGTCACTTCAGGGTGCAGGGCCCTTCACCTCAGTGCCGTGGGGGTGGGGCGATACCGGAACTTTCACAGACCTGGCTTGTTGAACTAAAAAGGGAGGGGGGATGACATGATGCCCTGGCTCCGCCCCTGGCCTCTTAATGTCTGCTGCTTCCGCCTGCACCTGCAGGTTTAAGAAGCTGCTACAGGGAGGGGTGAATTTTATGTGTAGCTCTGGATTCGGCGGCCGTCATGGACTCAGCTTCGCCTCCCGAGGTAAGTGCCCACCCACGCTGCACCGTACTAAGGGCCAGCAGTGATGTGCAGTAGACAGACATGTAGACTCTTCAGTACACGCAGTAAGAAGCTCGCTCCGCTATCAACATTAGTAATATCCAAACGCTGGACGGCATGAAACTATAGCTGTGCTACGTTTCCCGTTTCCATGCCAGAGAGAGCCTGATCTTGGCACGTTCAGATTTTTAAATAAACATAATTATAATAGTTCTCCTTCGTCACGCAGTCCCCGGTCGGGGACGTTTTTGCCTGGAGCGCCTCCCCAGCTACTAATAGTATCCCTGTTAACAAATACGCGTTGTACTGCCTCTGTCAAGGTTAGAGGGAGGCAGGCTGCGTATGACACAGCAGGGCTAGAATGCGGCCAGCAGACCATGTTCTCTGCTGCCGATGCATCTCTCTACTGGGCTGTTTTATTTCCGTTCTTCTCAGAGACATGACACACACCGCTTCCAAGTAGGGCTCTGGCTGTCCGCCGTTGGCTGTCTTCTTTCTACCTCGATCAACACTCACCCCTGTACTCATATGCTGCTTGCCTAGCTTTCCAGCGACTCATATCCTCTTGTTTCCACATAGGCTGCACTCCCAGTGGTCTCTGCCTGTCTGTCATTCTCGCTACTAAATCCGTTTAGCAGTTTATTCATTTATTATATTTTATTTAAGCTTCATTTTTTAATCAAATTGGTTTCAAGGTTTTCGTTATTTCTATTCTTCTCTCGGCTCTTACCCAGTCCCTCCCTCCCTGCCATTCTACTGTACTTCCTCTTTCCCGGTCTCTCTCGTGTTCTATCTCCCTTCAATATTTTCCTTGGCACGATTCAGTCCCTCCCTCTCTGCATTTCTACTGTACTTCCTCTTTCCTGTTCTCTCTCGCGTTCTATCTCCCTTCAATATTCTTCCTCCCTGCTTTTGTGAGTCTTATCTCTCTTCCATGACTTTTTGTCGCTCTGCCTTCCATCCCTGCTTCCTTTCCTCCCCCTTCCTTTCTTCCTGGGATTCCTCCCCCTGTCTCTCGCATCAACCCTCCAGCCCTCCCTACGCCCCCCTTTTCTCACACCTTTAAGATCTGTCTCTTTATCCCTCCATCTTATGTTCTCTCCCTCGCCATATGTTATCTTCGCCTCTGCCTCCATCCTTGCCTTCCTTTTCTCCCTCAGTTTCTCTTGCCTTCCCTGCTGTGATGAATTGCTTTCTGGCCAAGAGTATGAAAACCCTGGATTTTTGCATGAATTTATGAAATGATTCTGGTAATTCCATTTCTGAAAGGGTGATCTGCTGATCAGATTCCTCTTTCATAAGCGCCATGCCAAAAGCATATGTCCTACTGCATAAGTATTCTGATTGGCAATGCCTGCCCTACCAGTGACACACAGCAGCTCTAGAGGTCACAGTTGCCCATTTGACAGATGTAGCGACAGCAAAGTCTCTGCAGTGCAGGGGCTTCAGTTAAGATATTTACCCCTGTATAAAAACTATGATGACCATAAGTAGCCCAAGCTGGTGGCAGGGTAAACTCTAAATATAAGAATGCGGTAGGAGCTGAAGCACTGACTCAGATCATTAGGGGTATCGTTTTAATGAAATCAACAATGATATGAACACAGTTACCCATGCACTTGCCACTTGCTGGCAGCTACTTACTTATTTTTATCATCTTGCCATGTACTGCACTTTCCCTGCCCCCCTTCCCCCGCACTTGCGCGATCTGAATGACAACTGGTCTAGTAGGATCGTTGTCCGTCCTCCCTATGTTTCCCCTCCCTTGCCTCGTCGCGCCTTGAAACACGTGTGTATGGGCGCATTATAAATGCCATATCATATCATATCATATCATATCATAGGCATAAATGTGCATTGGTGATGTTAGTAGTGTAAAAGACTCAAATGAAAACAAAGTCACGTTTTTGGTGAACATATAATATAGTGCTATATGCACAATATCTAATGATCATTAATCATATACCAAAGTACATTGAAATGAATTCATGGTGTCCATAGCAAATGACACAATATTTGGCATACAAAGGCAAATTCACTGAACCTGCACTGAATCTGCAACTGGGCCACTCACCGATCTCGGTCCTTGGCCCAGCCACTCTTTCCTGCACTGCCTACTTGCACTACGGGACTGTCTCTGTATCCTTCAGCCCCTTCTCCCGGCACTTACCTTGCACTTGCCACCAGCTGGCCCTATTATTTATGTTGTATTCTACTAACCATGTACTGCACTTTCCTTGCACTTGCCACCACCTGGCCCTATTATTTATCTTGTATTCTACTAACCATGTACAGCACCTTTCCCCCCTCTCCGCTTCCCCTTGCACTTTTCCCAGTCCCCTTACCCTTGCACTTGCGCGATCTGAATGACACCTAGCCTAGTAGGATCGTTGTCTGTCTCCCCTTGTCTCGTCCCCCCTGCCTTGTCGCGCCTTGAAACACTTGTGTATAGGCGCATTACAAATGCCATATCATATCATATCATATCATATCATTGCACAGCAACTCTAAATATAAGCTATGCCTGAATTATGCCATGGTGCACATGGCACTACTAATTATCAGTACTACCATATCCAAAATGATATCACACGTCTGCTCCTGTGAGCCAAACTCAGCTGTGATAGGTGATGTGTATTCTGGCCAGACAGGCTGAGACTGTCGAATGACAGGACAGGCACCTGCTAGGAAAGATTTCTCTTTACAGCACCTTTCCCTCCATTTTTATGGACCCCCAAACCTTTTGATTTTTGTGACCAAATCTGACCTTCTCTTTTTGAAGTGCAGTGAAATTCACTACACTGACTTTTGCTCATCTGTCATGCCGAAACTGACATGTCCTTCAGGCTGTAGTACTGGGAAAGATTGTTTCCCTTAGTCTTGTTACTTTGATATAATAGGTTATTTATAACACGCTTAATACTCAGAGGTTTCTAAGCGCAGACCAGGGGATCGAACCCGTGTTGCTCCGTGTCGTCTTGCTTCCAAGGTGAGCACATTGCTCCTGAGCTATCCTCCCAAGACTTTTGTTATCACTTTTGGTAACTTGTTGTAACTTTTATTAACTTTTTATCATTGTACAATGCAGTACAATGGCGTACACTTTTTGTTTTACCCTAGACTAACACTCAGAGGATTTTTGGTTACTTTAGGTGTGCATAAGGGACAAGCTGGTGGCCGCAGTTACTTTTTGCTATTTTGTAGTGTATTTTACTTTAGCCTTACCGCGTTTGGCTGGTGTCCAAACATGGCCGTGACACAGGGTTTTTCATTTGTCTCTTGACCATCTTGTCACTAACCCTTCTTTCTGACCTGTGAGGACAGGTACATCCTTATATGGACTTTCAGGGCTTGTGAAATCACAAGCTTTTGGCGGGATACTGGAATGCTATGAGTGGTTGCTGCTACGAAGTGAGTTGGGACTGTCTGGTCCCAATCCACAAACTGGTTTCAGTGTCTGAATGGAATGCATGTGCTGTGCCTGCAGTGGCCCTGAGGGTATGGGTAATGCATGTACTGAGAGGGTGGGAGGGACAGGGCGGTTATGGGAAAGAGACAGAGGGGAGAGGCACAGAGGGGAGAAAGTAAGAAGGGAGAGAGAGAGGAGAAGAACAGAGTGAGGGGGCAGAATGCAGGTGTAACAAATTGACTTCATCCTCAATCTTCTGTTAAACTTCCCATCCTTTCTGTTTAGCTTTTTGACCGCCATCTCTGCTTCCTTCATTTACTGGAAGCTCTAGCCCTCTTTTCTCTGTAATTTTCTCTACCTCGTTGTTTTGTCTCATCCCCCTTCTCTCTTCTCTGTTGCACCCTGTATGGTCTCTTTAATCTCTCCATCAAACAATCATTCTCTCTGTTTCTATCTATATGCTCCCGATCCCTAACTGCAATGACTTAAGTACTTACTGGTAATCTTCATTTCTCCAGGTCCAAGTCTTCCTTGTCACTGTCCTCGACACTCCATGATTATGGACTGTGACGAAGAAAACAGATGGGGAGGTAATGGCCTGATTTCAGAACGTTAATCTTCATTACTTCAAGTCTAAGGGCCTCATTATGAGTTTTAAGGCAGCCATGCCCTTAATAAGGGCATGGCTGCCTCCAAACACGTTTGCGGGTCCGTGGTCCCTGAATGGGGAAATACCGGGCCATTCCGACTTTGGAGGGCCCGGTATTTCCCCATTCAGGGAACCCAGATCATCCCCATTCCCATTTGAGCCCCCATAGGGCTCAATGGGAATGAGGAGCATGCTAACAACGGGCCCGTTAATGACGGGCCCATTGTTAGCATGCTGGTCCCCTCGCGGGACCCGCAAAGAACATTTGGTCTGACCAGACGTCCAGAGCGGGTCCCACGAGGGGACCTCGTAATGGGGTGGTAAGGGGTTAACGGCGCCGGCACCTTTACCGGCGCCGTTAACCCCTTACCGCCTCACTTGTAATGAAGCCCTAAATCTTGCTTGTCACAGTCTTTACACTATGTCCAGGACTGTGAGTAGGAAGGCGGATGAGTAGGGAATGTACTGATAAACTATAATGCCTTTAGAACTTTAGGCATATTATGCTCCGTAGCGACCTGCCCAAAACACAACTGAGGAATCCACACAGTTAGTTTGAAGTCAAAAGGCTACAGGTTTATTTTTTCAGTGTAAATGATAGGGTTTGTGACAGGAAGCCATCGGCAAGGGTGTAAAAGCTTTAACATTTTTGATTTTTAGCAATAAAATGATGCAGGTAATTCTGTCTCTGAAGCAAGCTAATCAGACTTGCTTTCATAAATGCGTCATGCCAAAAAGGATAGTGTGCCATGTACCCATGTGACTGCCTATTGACATTTCCCAGCAACTACGGGATGCTCTAAGATCATATTAACTGCAAGCACCTCTGATTCAAAATATAATATATTTGGGCATTTGGGCCCCTACTCAGCATGGTGGCAATAGATCAATAATTAAATATAAGCCATTTCTAGTTTGACAAGGTGGCTACTGGGACCCCAACATTCTAAAGCCACAAGCAAATGGATGTCATTTAGTGTCAGCTTGGTGAGGTGACTTATTTATGAGAGGACTGGGTGTGTATAAACTGCCTGGCCTGGGTGTTTCTACAACATGCATGCAAGACCCCGCTCAGGAGGCTTCTCCCTTGATCCTCTGGAGAGGCTGGTCACATCCTCCTGTGATCAGGAACACTCCCTGGGGTGTTGGCTGGGAAACCAGTGCTTCAAAGCTAGCCCTGACAAGACAAACGCCTGCTTACATCAGGGTGCTGATCAATAGAGTCATTTTGTGTATCCCAGAGGAGAGGTTTAGTCTAGAGAGGGGTTCCAACATCTTGGATTCTGTTAAGGCTCCCCAAACCTCCTTCCTCCCTCCCTGCTTCCTGTAGACAAAGCACTCTGGGTATGACATCAGAAGGCAAAGGACACTTGTTGTTGCAGCCTGGACTGGACCTCTAATAATAGGCTTGCTTTGGACATATCTGCTGTAGCATTCTGCCTTTATAAGGGGGATAATCCTCCCATTGGTTGATTCATCTTCAGACTTCAAGACAAGAATAATGTCAATTCCAAAGTTCTATGCATAGAGGTGAAGACAGAAGTCTCTAAGGAAGAGGAAAGCCCTTGTGCCTACCCACCTTAAGGTCACATTTGGGGTGAAACTGCAGAGCACGAAGGCCTCTCTACTGCCTGTGCACTGGAATCAGGATCCGGGCTCACTGGAAAATCCTAGAATGATCCTCAAAGCAACTCAGAAGTCCAGAAACTTCTCAGAGCCCTGTTTAATGCCTTGAGACACTTTTGAACTGGATCCACCTCGGTCGACTCACTTAGAGCTGCTGATGGACCTGCCATGCTGATTTCTGCACTCTTAAGTGCTTCCATTTACACACCTGCTTTGTCAAGCCATCTTGACACAGGCTCGACCCAGTGAAGTGCATTGAAAACTGCTTGTCCTGAATTGGCCCAAGTTTCTGGAGCAGAGCTTTTAGTCGGTTGATATTATTTTCCTTTTCTTTCAGAGTGGTTGGTTGAAAAGCAAAGACTTCAGCTGTTTCCTGAAGGTTATGTGGTTCTCCTCCAGGTGGAGAGTTTTGGGCAGCTGTTCCACAGTTTTGTGTCCATAACTAAAAAAGAAGATCATCCTTGCCGTTTCTTGTTGAAGATGGGGACTAGTAGTAGTGCAGCATTGCTGGACTCAAGTGTTCTGGAAGAACTGTAGTGTAGACATGTACTCCTGAAGTAGGCAGGGCCCCCTGCGTGGTATGAACAAAGGGCAAACACTGTGATGAAGGACTGTCATAAAAGACTGTGAAAAGGAGAAGGACTGTCCCAGAAAAAGGCTATGTCGAAAGAGAAGGACTGTGATGAAGGAGAAGGAAGGATTGTGAATAAAGAGAAGGATGGTGCAAAGTACCTCTAAAGAAGGGCTCTGATGAAGTACTGTGAACGAAAAGAACTGACAAAGGAGAAGAACTTTGACACAGGACTGTGATGAAGAAGGAAGGGCCGAGACGAAGGTGAAGGATTATGATGAAGGGCTCTGATGAAGGAGAACGATAGCTATCCAACACCCTTTCTCATCTCTCCATTTGTTATACCAATGCCTTGGGCATAAATTGGAGCTTATATGTGCCAAAACCAAAAACAGCAAACTAGGATGCTTACCTTAATCATGGCTAGATGAACACCTTCAATGTCCCCTTTCACCAATCCGAAAGTCCTTGTACACAGTTAGACTTTGCCAAAGTTGGTTTTCCCACCTTTCAGGGTAAAAAAGAAAGCCCCTCTATCGATGTCAGGTGGCAACCATCGAGCTGTTGGACCCTAAAAACTCAGTGGTGGGATTGCAATGTTAAATGGATATAGAGTTAATAATGTCTTGCACCAGGAAACAACCCACGTGTATGCAGGCCCGAATGCAAATACAGGCATTGTTTTACTGCTATAATAAAAATATAATCACAAATAAACCAGTGCTATTAGTTTACCTTTCTTGCTTTCTTCCCACCTTGTCTACCTCACTCACTTTAATTTCTCTATCTTCCGATTATCTCTCCCCTTTATCGTTCTCACATTGGTTTTGCTCCCTGATCATTTCCCATTTGTTACTCCTCCCTTTTCACCACTCTTATTTTCCTCTCTTGCTCTCTCTGCCTCATCCTTTCTCTTATTTCTTCATCCCTTCCTGGGATCTGGACCCTTTTTCCTCTCGAAGGTAGGTTCCCTTATCAGCAATCTTTATTGTGTTGCTCTGTTGAAACTTGTGTATTGTGCCTGCCCAGCCTGTCCAAAGTCCAGATGTCTTCATCCTGTTGCTTCATCAAAGAGCCCATAAATTTACATTCCATATTCAGTTAAAGCCATTCTTCACAGCCTGCCATTGGGTCTCATTACGAGTTGGGCGGTGTTGGTTAAATGCAGCGGTATTACCGTATACCGGCACATTACCACACTACCAAACTATGAGTTGGGTGGAAAGTTGGAGGATTCACCTCTAACTATGAGGTGGAGGTAAATCTGCCAACTTTCTGCCCAATTTTGACAGAATTACTGCCGGCAAAATTCCACCAAAATGCTTCATGGAGTCCTATGGACTCCAAATAAATGGGGACTAACACCACCACTTGCAATCCGGTGGCAATACTGACAGACCAAGTGGTGGTAATGGTAATTCCGTTTAGTGGTATCTGGGTAGATTTACAGCTGAGATACTACCAAACCTATAATGAGGCTCAATATTGTGTCCTAGCACAAGGTGGATCCTGCAGCTGTGACAACGCCAAGCATGTAATCAGTCAAGCAAAGTATTTCAATGTCAATAACCGAAACATCAGTTTGCATATTTGTGGATGTGGGTTTTGAATGTTTTCTTTGTTTTATTGAAGAACGCTGGCACAAGTGCAACTTGCATTCGTGCTACTGCATATTTGTTTAAAGCAGGGGCAGTAGGGGACCATTGTCTTTGTTGATGGTAGACCGTCCTTTCTGTAAGTGCTTCACGTTTCAGGAGACAGGAACTGTGAGCAGGCCAACACATAAGGGATTGACGCATGTTTGGTACATTTCAGCAGTGTTTCCTTGGTCGCTGAAAGAACGCAGTCCTTTATTATGAATTGAGACCTATTTTCTTGAGCACATTTGTGCCCACTTGCTGGGCATTGTAGGTCTGAATAGGGTATTTTGACAGGGTTGGATATTCCCAATGCTCCAGCTATTTCTTAAAAAAAAAATCTAGTCAAGTTAAAGCTGAAAAACTCACAAACATCAGAGCCAGGTAGTGTCTGACTTGCAAAGATTGCACTATGTTTAAAGGATGACTTCCACTTGTGGTGCCTCAGAGCTATTTTTAAAAATGCTCATGAACCTTTGTCTCCCCCATGAACGTCTCTCTGAGCCTTTCGCTCCATTGTTTCGGTTTAAATATGGACTAACAGAAATCCAGTATGCTAGTATGCCTTGTTCTCTGTTCCCAGACTTAAAAAGGAAGCGTTGTCCTAACTACTTGGCTAATACTGAATTCCTTTTTTTTTTTATATGAAAATCATTTACTGTCAAGATGTTAAGCATATTAAAGAAAAATGTCTTCCACAATTTTAAGCATGGCATTTTGTGACTTAATTTTCAAAAACCTTAACATAACCTCTAGATATGTCACTGGGAACCTTGTGGAGCTTTACAGAAGGATTGTGCGTCTCCTCTTCTCCTCACTGTGCTTGGGCCCTTTACTTGGGCAGCGCACCATTACCAGCAGAGAAGACCTGCCAGCCAGATAGTAATTGCCACATTATAACATTGAAATATTGGTACGCCACTATAACCGATGGGCCTTAGCCATGTTTACAAAGATTGATTTCAATGGATTACATTCTCCTGCAGACAACTCAAATAGATTGCCTTCCAGCGACAGCCGCTCAGAAGATATCGACTGTTGACTCCTCTTGATTCAACCTTGCCGCTAGTCGGCTCCCGACGTGATGATGGCTCCATATATTCTACGTCACTACG
The DNA here is from genome assembly GCF_040938575.1 of Ambystoma mexicanum. NCBI lineage: Eukaryota > Metazoa > Chordata > Amphibia > Caudata > Ambystomatidae > Ambystoma > Ambystoma mexicanum. Next base: position 569,681,934 of record NC_090936.1, on the reverse strand, counting down.
TCCCCGCATCTCAGTTCCTTTCTTCCGCATGCTCGGCATGCTACTATTGGGAAAGTTTCTCGTGATAGAAAATGTCGGTGTGACATTCGTCAAAATTTCAATCGACTTTCATCAATATGTCAGCTGCTAATTCTTCAGGATTCAAGCGTTTCCAGGACTGCAACTCTAAGATGTCAATCGGCAACCCGCATGGCACCCGAGTCTGCTGTCTGGGAAAACATCACAATATGAAAGAGTTCAACTCATGTCAGCAAATTAATCCAAAATCCCTCAGGGAATGATCGGCTAAATAAGCCCCTAATGGCCCTCTGTCTAAGTCCCAGGTGCGCTTGACCCTCAGGTCGTTGAGCCAATAGACTGAAATCCCCATGTCCAAAAAGGAGAACATGCGACATAAGAAGTTGAAGGATTGTAACTCCAGAAGTCATTCATCCTCCCATAAGAAAAGATGCCATTGATGCAGGCAGAGGATCTCAGTAAAATCTGGCTGACCCCGGGCACATTGAAGGAAGAGTGGGAGGCATTATTTGAGCAAATTCTACAGATGTTTAAAACTGCCTTAGCAGGTACAACCCTGGTCTTGAGGCTAATAATACAACACCAGTTGTACCCAGAGGCTCCAGCACAAAGGTGAACAAGTCTGGCCCTGTGCCCTCATGCTTGACCATGATGTCTGGGAAACTGGCTCTAGCACCGGGGTCCCAGGTACTGGCGCCAATAGTCCTGGCAGGAACGACGTCGACCCCGGCGTGGACCATCGAAAGAAAGTGGTTTCGACCAGCAAGCTATGCATATGACACAGATATGTTCAGGAATTGACAGTAGTTTTCTGATTGGGTGCTGTGGCTCTGCACTGGGTCTAGTGTTCTTCCTAAAGTGAAGGAGTTTAGTGCATGGTCAGTGTGAGGTGATTTGTTATGTGACACTGGATTGTTGGGATAGAGAAACTGAAGTGGAAGTGTGTTTAGAATGTTGGCTGTCTGTGCATGAGAGTGAGGATTCCTGGCACTCTACCTATCCCTTTCAGTGTGTATTAATAATAACTTCTGATTTGCCCTAAGAGTCAGCTTCCTGAGTACACAGGCACTGGACGAATTTGGTAGACTTTACCTCTATGCTCCTCTCCATAGCCAACACCAAGATTTGTATTAATTTGAAGTCAATCCCACCTTTCAACAGGATATTATAGCATGTTATTAGCTTTCGATGTTTCTACTTCCCATCCTTGCTGGAAGGAAACCCCTTTCCTGTGTCCTTTTTTTTCCTGCTGCTGACAGGAAATAGTGTGCCAGGATCGCTTCCAGACTCGGGTCTACAGGGAGCTGGTTCCACCTTACAGCTCTCTGACTGGTGTCAGTGCTGACACAGGAACCACATTTCAGGCACGCTCAGCCATTTTCTGGGCATAGTCATAAGATTGAGTGAAACTGAGGAGACAGGCATCAGTGAAGGACCAGTCCTTTCCTACTCTCATGTTGGGGTGGCTCCCGTATGCTTCTTGAGGGGGTAGCAGCTCCTCAGTTGGCAATCCTGATCAATAGATCGTACTTTTGGTTTCAAGCGCATATACAATTCACCTATAGGCTTGCCCACGTTCAATAGGGATCCCGTTGACCTCCAGCTCTCCAGTAAAGAAATGAGGACACAGGCATGGTTTTGCTTTCTCCTTCTCACTTTGTGTTTTTGAGATCAGTGGCAATGGTGCAAAAGAAGAAGTGTATCAGAGGATGAAACATTGCTCTTCATCAACTAGCCCTTCTTCTTTATTATTAATTATATTATGTATTGTATAGGGCAAACCTGACTCAAGGGCAGCAAAGAATTGTGCAGGTCATGGAGCAAAACATTGGTAGCAAGAATAGAATAAGCCATCAAGTATACATCTTTATATATAAAGTGGAATGTATGTATATGTCTGCCGAACTCTGATTGCTCACACTATATTTGCAGCCGTATTAGGCCAATTGACTGCAAGTGATTATTCGACTCTGTGCCTGCGACTGTCTGCTGCACTCTGATTGTTCCCTCTGTACTTGCCATGCAACAGATTATTAGCCAATGTATTACCTACTGCCTGCTACCCTTTTAACTACTATCCACTGCATCAGCCACCGTTCCTGACACACTGATCTTAAGCCATTGTACTGTGCCCCTCTGATAGGCCTCACTCAGCTAGCCTAGACTAGCATCTATTGCTCTCTGAGCACATCACTCAATATATTACCAATGCATCCCATTTCGCACCTCACCACTCACACGCCTTCACAGCTGAACACATACCGTTCCACCCCGATGGAACACACACTGCTTTCTTTAATGCTCATTGCATCCATCTCCATGCAATCTCTAACACCTAACACGAGTAAAGCAGACATACCCCACCCCTCCCCACTTTCCCAAATAGCCATGCCCCCTATTCTGCACCACCCTCGCATAAAACCTAACAGTCAATCTAGAGTCCAGACTTACCAGGCTCAGGTCACGCACTGAACCTATTCTGACACACAGCTCCCCTAAGTGGAACCTCATACTAGGCTTACCCCCCCCTATACTATCACGAGTAAACCACTTCACATACCACAAGTATTAACACCCACCAAAAAACACCACAGGCGCAACTCACTCACCAAGAACCCAGTCCAGTCCGATCTAACCATGCCCACCATCCATCCCACTGCCCTCCCTCACACCAAGCCTCCAGCGATATACACCCCTGCGCCTGCCCTCAAATGCGCTCTCATAACTGCTTGATCGCTCTCCGCCCATGCGCTAGAAATTAATGACCTCATTTCCATGCACAATTTAGATGTACTCGCCATTACAGACTCATGGCTCCACAAAGCATCTGGCCCAGCTATCTCTTTAGCCCTCCCACATGGCTACTCGTTCTCCAAGCAGACAACTATCTAAAGGAGGGGGAGTAGCTCTCATCACCAAATACACACTTTCTATCAGGCCATGCCTTCACCCATGGAACAGCAATACGGACCTCCTCTCAGCTAAATTAGCTCTATCCCCTAACTGCACCATCAATATTCACCTTACGTACAGACGTCTAGGCTCAGCTCCTGACTTCCAGATGCAGCTCCTGCACATACTCAGCAACAACCTAAAAACACTCTACCAAAACTATCCTGCTTGGCGACCTAAACCCAGGTCTGAGCGAACCCCAATGATAAAGCAGCATCTGCCCTAGCAATTAAAAGACCTTGGATTCAAAGAAAAAGTCTACAGCCCAACACACTGCAAAGGCTGCACCCTAGATTGGGTGGCAGACCATAACTGCCCCACGGTGGTCACTCACAACGTTGCTTACCCTTGGACCGACCACAATGGCATCCATTCACCATCCCGACCACGCCGGCCACCAAATCTCTTAACTAAGTGCCTCCAGCTCACGTTAGAAGCACCAGAAAACTAACAAAGGACAACCTTTGCCCCCTCCTTGAAGTCCCTGAACTTAAGCACCCATTCTCAAGTGACCCATGCATTCTCGCAGAGATTTACTCTGACACTCTCACCAGAGCTGTCAACACCTTAGTCCCCATCAAAAGCAAAAAAGAGAAAATATCCATGCACACCAACTCATGGTTCACCGACGAACTACAGGCCCTACGTACCAGCAAGCGCAAAGCCTTAGCAAACTACCATTCCAAGCCTAATGAATCCACCAATGCAGAATTAAAAAAGATATCTAACTTGTACAAACACGCCATATTCCTACCCAAATCCAACTCGCTTAACTCATTGATCTCCAAGGCTAACTCACAATCTAAAGAAATATTCACCGTTTTCAGACCTCATTACACCCTCTACCAGCCCAGATGAGATCATCAAAGATAAAGCATGGTGTTCCAGCATTCAGGCAGCACTGCTCAAATAAATTGAACTTCTCCAAGAAAAAATACAAGCGCAGTTTATAGCCCTACCTAAGCATGACTAACCTCCCCGACCAAATCCCCCTTCCCATCTCCAAGCAGATCCACACTTCTCCTTCCGCGATGTCACAGAAATGGAAGTCCACAAACTCCTCCAACACCTTAGCGCCCCTACTCACGACATTCATTAATGCCTCTTTTTCGACAGGCATTGTCCCCTCCAGCCTCAAAGAAACCTGGATACGCCGGCTTTAAAAAAAAAAAAAACACTTTAGAGCCCTCATCCCCCAACAACTACTGACCAATCACCACCGTCCCATTCCTCCTCAAAATCCTAGATAAAGCAGCCCATAATCAGATCCAACATTTCCTGGAATCAAATGCAATCCTGCGCCAAAGGCAATCAGGATTCTGTTAAGGCCACGGTACAGAAACCGCCCTCCCTGACCTTAAAAATCAAATAACCACAATCATGGACAAAGGCAAACCGGCTCTCCTCTTACTTTTGGACCTCTCGGCTGCCTTCAATCTCGTTGATCATAAAGCCCTCACTGCACACCTCACCCAGGAAGCTCACTTCTCTAACAAGGCCTCTTCATGGATCACATCATTCCTGTAAGGAAGAGCTATGAAGGTCTTCACTGACCAAGCCAATGCAGACCCATCCACCATTCACTGTGGAGTCCTTCAAGGCTCCTGCACAGCCCCCACCCTCTACAACTTGTTCACCAAACCTCTCTTTGACCAACTGGACTCCTTCGGCATAGCGCACACCAACTATGCTGATGATACGCAGGTACTCCTGCCACTCTCAGGTTCATATGACCAAGATAACACAGCCCTCACTAAGATCTACTACATTATCCAAGCATGGATGGCAACTAATGGTTTGTGCCTAAACGGCGATAAAACTGAGATTATCATCATGGGCCCTAAAGAAACACTAGCTAAACTCAACCAGCAATACTGCAACGTCACCATCGACAACACCCCCATCCCCGTCTCCTCTTCAGTCAAAACCTTAGGGGTTTATTTAGACTCCACTCTATCCATGACAAGGCAGGTCAGCGCTGTTGCCTTTGCATCTGCCCATACCACTAAACTCATAAACGCAGTAACACCATTCCTATCTAAGCAGAACTGCTTATCGATAGCTAGAGCCACCATAGGGGTGAAATTAGACTACTGCAATGTCCTCCTTGCAGGCACTTCCACTGAAAATCTAAACCGTCTTCAAACAGTCCAAAACAACATGCTCATAGCAGCACTCAGAATCCCTAAGAGAGACCACATCTCACAGGCCAGACGAGATGTACACTGGCTCCCCGTAAGGGAAAGGATCACATTCAAAACTCTCACTTTGACGCACAAGTGTCTTAGCCTCTCAGCCCCGCCATACCTCTCAGAAATCATAGCCAGAGACACTTCTTCCAGTCCTAAAAGAACCTGCCACACCAACAAACTACGCATCCCACACATTCTCAGAGCCACAGCGGGTGGTATTGGTTTTCCTCACATTTCACCGAAACTGTGGGACTCCCTTCCTAACACACTCAGAGCAGAAACATCCCTCCCAGCTTTCCGAAAACCACTAAAGACCACTCTGTTCAACTAACTTGCCTGCTCAACGACCCCTATCTGTAACTAAGTTGGTATTTTGCCTTTGTATGTACCGGTTATATATGCAACCATGTTCACTGTCTGTAACAGCGCCATGATGCCCCTGGGCTGTTGTGCACTTTATAAATGTTAAATAATAAATAAATAAATAAATACATAAATATGTTTGCATAAATAAATATTTTTGTCTGGCTATACAAATCCACACTGTTGAACCCACGTCTACTAAATTTTGCATGGTTCCTCTTTTGTCTGGAGCACGATTGTAGTCTATATTTGGATGCAAAAATCTTATATGCAAAAAAAAAATGGATGATGTGTGTCTGCATGTTAATCCGGCTAAACAAATCCACACCGTTTAACCCACTGCTACCAAATTTTGCATGGATTTCTCATTTGTCTGGGGCAAGATTGTAGTCTATGTTTGGATGCAAAAAAATCACTCCGTAGAGACCCTCATTTACTGATGCTCAGCCCGATTCACTACAGTAGGTGCTAGAAGGAGGCACAATTTTGAAATGTGCCTGAAGCAAAATGTTTAATGCGTTGGTTATTCTTTTGAAATGTATTACTACTGTAAAGGTGGAGCCAAGTACCCCCACCTCAAGTTTCTCCCCTATTTTGCCTATATGTTGGGAGTCAGACTGTGAAACAAGTGCAGTACCCATAAGAATACCCATACCGAAGAGAATCTTGGAAGCAAGGTTCCCATTAAGAAAGCCACACAAACATACACGACAATATGATTGTAATTTGAATGAAATCCCAGAAGAAGTGGGAAAGCCGAGCGAAAATGCAGATTGGTGACGTCACAGAGAAGCAGGGTTGACGCACCCAGAAGCGATGCGGAAACAAAAGAACATAAGCATTCTATAGAAACAGCGGAGGAGGTGTTGAAGAAGAGCAACATTTCAGGCTCGAGATGAAGATGCTCATGCTACAGAAAATAATGAAGAAGATATTAAGTTGTTTTTCAAATGTACAGTCTCAGTAACGCAAGTAGGGAAAATTATTCTTTAAGGCTGGCTGGCTATATAGTGAGTCGATTGCGGCGATGCGCCAACGTAGAATACATTGGAAATGTAAGGACTATGGATGATTCCATAATGCATTTCAGCAGGACTGCACACTGTGAACAGAAAGGATTTTTCAGTGGAGATGAATCAAAGAATGGCTTGGTTGGCCTAGCACCAAGACGTCAACGCCAACATGAGTCAAAATGTTCCTACAGAAGCTACAATTAACGTGTGAACAGAACAAACTCCTGCTGAGATGAGGTGGAGGAACACTAAAGACGTCACAGGTTCTTCATTTAATATAGTTTAATACAGCAAAATGCTCTGAAATCATGGTCTGCAATCACATGCATGGATGAAAATAGACACTGGACTGAGCTGAATCGAAACTGAGAGGCAGGGGATGCCTGCACTCCCTCATATTCCCAGGTACGAAGAACAAACTCAAGGCCAATCTTCAAAGCCTTAATTGACTGGCAGACAGCAGAGTGATGATGGAGAGTAAGGCTAATTGGTGGGAAGCTATTGATACGATCAGCCTACCAAGCACCTGGGTGCCAGCCTGCATGCTGCTTACGCCTGTGGAATATTACAGGGGGTACAAGGGTGCCAACTAATTATAGAGAGATACGTAATAGAGAGCCCTATAGTTTGTGTAACCAATGGGACATTGTGTATTTGAAGAGGTTCATCATGACCTGTATTAGAGTCGGGTTTAGTTGCCCACCTGATATTAGCTAACCAATCACCTTCCTTAACCAGTATGGAACAAATACCTTGATGTTCCTTGTAAGCCTATCACCATTCCAAATAGGTTTTCTAGCTTGCCACGCAGGTAGACCTCAATGGTAACGAGTTTTTAGTATAAAAGTGATGTTTTTTTGTGAAATGTTTTGAGAGATTGCTGTGCAACATCGGATGATGTCCGTTATTACTCCCTGTTTTAGATAATTGATGTTAAAACAGTTAAACTTTGCCAACTTCCTGAGTCAGTTTGATTTTTTTTTTTTATAACTCTGTTCATTGAGTTTGAACAACAACATAGAGAAACAAACATGGATCATCGGCATACATAGGATGAAGGCAGCATGGTATTAATAACAGCTAGAAGGGGCCCACAGGGCCAAGGACCGTAAGACAGTAATAAGACAAGGCAGGCAACCAATGCTAGCAGTGATATTGATCTACCCACACCAGCGGATCTCAGTGAGCATCTAGCCATTTACCCCATATTTTTTCAAAGTTACGGGGGCAGCCCCGTGCATTATAAATCCGGTGCTCTGAAGCTGCGCACCTGTCCAGCTCGTTACTCCAACGGTTCAGGCATAGTGGGTCGGCAGATCCCCAATTAGCTGCAATACGTCTTTTGCCTGCCCCCAACGCAATCGCCAGAAACATTTTCTCATATTTTGACAGGTCTACTTCACCCCAGATGCCTAAGAGTACCATTTTGGGATCCCTGGGGATTGGTGTCGCCAGGGCGGCAGAGATTGTGCTAATACAGTCCTCCCAGAAGGCCTGTAACACCCGACAGTCCCATATCATATGGTAGAAGGTGGCAGGTTCATTTTTGCATCGAATGCATGTCCCGTCTTCTAGTCCACCCCATCTTGCCATTACAGCACGTGAGTGGTATGAGTGATGAAGGATTCTCAACTGTATCAGTCTAAGCTTGGATTCTATACCAATTTCTCTGGGAGACATTAATGCATCAACCCAGTCTTCAGGTTCCAGGTGACCTACATCCCTTTCCCACTTTGCTTTGAACCCGTCTAGCTGTGTAGCCCCAAACGAGTTAAGGACCTGGTAGAGAGTGGAGGTGACCTTAGAGGAGATGCGTTGCGGGAGGATATTGGTCTCGATGGGAGAGCAGGGGAGTATGATTGTCGTGTCAGGGAATTGGGTACGGATGGCGTGGGCCAGCTGCACATGCCGAAACCGGTCCATGGGTGCCAGGTCGAATTGTTCTCGGATGGTCTCAAAACCCAGGAGGTGACCCCCTTGTATCACATGCGCTAGTGTGTGTATTCCTTTTGCATGCCAGTGGCCAAAGGAGCCCATTTTCACTATTTCCGGGAGGAGCGCATTGTGACATATGGGTTGTGATAGTGTTGGCTGTCCTTTCCAGCCGATTAGTTTGTGTGCATCCCGCCAGGCGCGACGGATATGGTGGGTCATTTTGGGCAGCGCCGGGAGTTGGTCGTGGGTGGCGTACAGGATTTGCAGCGGTGATAACAGGGCCATGATCTCCAGTTTGATACGGGTGTGTGGCAGTGTGGGGTCTGCGTGCATCCAGTCATTTACTACTCCTATCTGTGTCGCTAGGTAATAGGTGCGTATGCACGGTAAACCAATGCCTCCTTCCCATACTGATCTCTGGAGCGTGTCAAGGGCGATCCTGGATTGTTTCCCACCGCATAGCAGTGTGCGTAGGTTCTTGTCAATGAGTGCGAAGGTTTCTCGGGGGATGAGGAATGGTGCATTCTGGAGAACATACAACAGTCTGGGGAGGGTCATCATTTTGAATAGCGCGGCTCTACCCATTAGCGATTGGGGAAGTGATTGCCAATGGGGGGGGGTGTCTCTGTTGAACCGCTCAATTATTGGTTGTAGGTTAAGCCGGAGGAACCCATCGAGCGGCGGGTCAAGCCGTATACCAAGGTATTTCAATTCCTTAATAGAGACATGGTATGGGCAGGTCTCTGGGATCGCAGACTCGCCACCCTGAATCGGGAAGAAGATGGTTTTGGCATCATAACCTTTAGGCCCGCAAAGTTCTGATATTCCCTGAGAATGAGGGAGACAGCCGGGCATGAGATGCTCGGGTTACTGAGGTATATGAGAAGGTCATCCGCATAGAGCGAAAGGCGGACCTCTCCCCCTCCCGGCCAAATGAAACTGGTCCAGTTGGTATTAGCTCTAAGCTCAATTGCTAGCGGTTCGATGGCTAGGAGGAAGAGGAGTGGGGATAGCGGGCATCCCTGCCTCGTGCCCCGACCCAAGGGAAATTATTTGGAGGACCTGGCATTCACCCTCACCGTGGCCTCCGGGGATGCATAGAGAAGTTTTACCCATGATATAAATGTCTGCCCCAGGTTCATCCTAGCCATGATCGCCCACAGAGCATCCTACCCCACAGAGTCAAACGCCTTTTCGAAGTCCACCGCCAGGAGGGCGAGTGGGGCTGGTATTTCTTTTGCTCTACTCAGCGCCAATTGGACTCTGCGTAAGTTCATTCGAGTTGATTTATTGGGCATGAATCTACATTGGTCCATGTGGGTAGATAGTGTGCCACCGAGGCATTTCCATGTTTCCGTTGGGAACCCGTTGGGGCCCAGAGTTTTCCCGGGTTGGAGCTGTGCCAGCGCCTCTTGCACCTCGGTGTCGGTGATGTCAGCATTCAGGAGATCTGATTGGTGCTATGGGAGTCTCGGGATCTCGATTCGGTCGAGGTAGCATGAGGGTTCAGCTGGCGGGTTCCCGGTCGGTAGGGTATAGAGATTTTTGTAGAAGGCGGCGAATGCCTCGACAATGTCAGAGACTTCTGTCAGCAGTGTTACATCTGGAGATCTAATGGCCCGTACATGTCCCCTGCTTTGTTCACGTCTCTCTAACCAGGCCAGAGTCTTGTTAGCTTTGTCGCCCCGCTCATATATTTGGCTCCGGACGTCAGTTTGATTATTGATGTTTGAGTATATTCTGCATCACCATCCATCTCTAAGTATTGCTACCTTGTTTTAAAGAGCTGGGACATCTGCCCGGTTCACGTGGTAGCAGAGCTGATGGTTTAGAGACCATCAAGTTAGTAAGGTTTGAGGTCCCAGCAATATCGGACGTCCTCCGCCATTTAGCTTGAAGAACGTGAAGCTCCTTTTATATAGCGGTAGTTAGTTTAAGGCAAACCTTGCAAGTACAGGTGGGACGGGTCCCTTGGTTTCAAATGGAATTCCCCCCCCGATTTCGACAAGAAGCTGAGTGAACCAAAGGCTGAAGTGGCTGGTTTGAGGAGGAGATGATCCCGACGGTCGAAAGTTGAAAACGCGAATGGTGAGTAGACTGAGTGAGATGGCAAACTGAATAAGTACTGATTTGGGAAAAGTGATAAATAAAGATAGAGTAATGGAGGGTTGGTTGGGGTATTTTATTTTATTATTTATTTAAGAAGATGAGCAGCATTATGTGAGACAATGAGCATCACAGTTTAAGGTATATAGACAACACACGTTCTATAAGAGGAAGCCCATTAACCTACGTCAAGGACGTTTAGAAGGAGCTTGTCCTAAAGTCCGAGGGGACATATATAGGCTATGAACAACCAAGGTGTCGTTAAAGAGGACATCTCATACTCCAGCTGAGTCATTTTAGGGGCAGAGGAAATGTCCCGAGGAGCATGGGCCAAAGTACATGTGGGCTGGCCAGTCTGTCAAGTTTTGTCTGTCTGTTTATATTGTATGTGGTAAAAGAAAAGAAATGGGCTATGTTGGAAATATTGAGATTTGAAAATTAATTAATTATTTATTTTGTGACTAACGATGTTCGGTAAATAAGTAGATTAATGTAAAACGTGATATAGAGGATTGGAGCTGTGACGATTGGTACATGGTCATATTGTGTTATTTTTCTGAAAAGCATTTATTTGTATAAAGTAGCAGAGAACTGGGATAGGTGATTGTGACTAAAAGTCATGATGGAAGACATTACTCTGCTTATACATTTGTACAGACAGCTGCCAAAACATGTGCCCAAGTTGAAACAGTACAGTGCAGAATGGGATAAGGGTACAGCGGATAAAATGTTCATGCCATGGCCGCAAGGGGGATCACTGTCTAAAGTAGTTTGCAGCATATGATGACATATTTGCATGCTGCATACAAAGGGAAGAAGTTAGAAAAAAGGTTAGCGAGCTTAGAGCTCTGGAAAATGTATCTGGAGGAAAGGGAAGACCCGCCTCCTGAGGACTGGATGCTTATCCAGTGTTAAGAGGGGGGTGAAGAGCCTTCTGCTCCCCTCACCGAACCTGAGATACAGGGCGTTAGTCCAAAGGATGAGGGATTATATCCTTTAAGAGAGCTTAAGGCAGCAACAGGGTATAGTAACCCAACGTATAAGTCACCTGCATGCAGCAGTGACGAGAGTCCAGAAAAGACTCCAGAAAGAGATGAGCTTCTTAAAGTCCCACGGGACAAGGAGAGAAGGGACAAAGAAAGAAATGACAAATCAACTATGTCTTTGGACATAAAGAGAGAAATAAAGAGATGGAAAGGCGAGAAAGATAAAGATGACGAGGTAGTGCTCATACAGAACGAATGGATGGGCGGTCAGATATTGCTCAAACTTGATGGAAAGAGCATTGAGGAAGTAAGCCAGAGGGAAGATCAGAATGAGCAGGATATAAAAGATAAAGAATGAGAAAAGCGACTGAAAGAAGACGAGGATAAGAGGAAGAGTAGACAAAGACGAGAACAGATGTATCAGGATGAACAGTTGAAAAAACAAGAAAAAGCAGAGGAGCAAAAGAAGCATGATAACAGACAGAGAGTAATCGAATCGAAGAATGGGACAGATTAGAAAAGGAAGAAGAAGTATAACAGAAATTAAGAGATAAAATAAAGCAAAGACGTAGTAATGAAGAAGTGCGTAGAGCAAACAAGAGGAGAGAGATGAAGAGGCAGGAAGAGGATAGGGTTAGAGAAGAATCTAAAAAATGAAGGAAGTTGATGAAATGGAACGAAAACAAATACAAAGGGCACACGATCTTGAGTGCATAGAGAAGGAATTTATGGAGCCTAATCCAGTAGTAGCATGGGAGGATCTAGAAGAATTCTTCCCGACACATGATCCATTACCATTACTAGGACCATCTAGGCTAGACCTAGAGGATGACTAGGACATAGGAACCATAGGAGAAGAAACTGATAGGGTCTATCATAAAATGAGGACCAAAAGTGAATAGAAAAATAGGGGAAAAAGTGATCGAATTGAAAGTACACTACTGAGAGGCAAAGAGGGAGGTTTATTTAACCTCAAGCATAAAGCCTTGTCTTTGGACAGGCTGAATCTGAATAGAGCCGAGAAAGAGAGAAGGCACACGATTTGGGACCAGGATATGTCAGATGAAGATAGAGAAGCCTTCTGCGGAGAAGAAGGAGTTAGTGCATGTGGGCCAGAGAGGTGTTCTCTGACAAATAAAGAAGTAAGATGGTGAGATCTAGACCTACCCAAACCGAGGACAGCAGAATCACTGGTGTGGCTAGATCAACCTAAAGGGCGATCTCATAGCGTGAGGGGGGACTCACCACCTTATGTGAGCAGGTTAAGATCATTACCTGGAAGAAGACGGTGGGGAACCATTGTCCCTGGCAGACGATGGGGGATGAATGTGATTTTGTAATCTTTCAATTCTCGTTATTGGAGAAAGGAGGGGTCAGACCACAATATATACCATGGCCCCAGATGGATAAAGATAATTTAAGGTGCAAACTCTCGAGTTTGACATCGGGTGCTGGAATATTGATCTATGAGTTAGGAAAAATTACAGGGGGTAACACGTTAGCTATAGGGGACATTAAGGGTCTTCTAGCAGCTATACTTGGGGAGAGAGCTGATGACATTTGGTCGAGGGCAAGATATGCAGGAGTTACTGTTCAAAACACTGCACATGATGGAGGACTGTTCAACAACTGCAAAGCAGCAGCCTGGAAAGCTCTTCGAGTCCAGTATCCAGCCATGTCTGATATGGGAGCTATAATGTCACAAAAAATGCAGGAAGGAGAAGATCCGTTGATTTACATTCAACATTTCCAAGAGCAGTGGTCTTTGGAAAAACGTGAGTCGTGGGGAAAATCTATATCAGTATTTTATCATATATTATGTCAAGGGTTACCGGATAAGGTACAGAGACAGCTCAAGAAACTAGTGAGTACGGAGACAAAACCATGGCCAGAAATACAGCTGACCGTAGCGCATTATTACCGATTGTTGCAAGAGAAAAACCAAAAGAAAGAAGAAGGCAGGAAGCTTGAGGAGACTAAGTTAGTACAGAAAAATCAAAGTATACTATAGAAGGGGCAATGTTGACTAGTGTAGAAGGGCCAGGATCACAGCAAGGCAAGCAGTAGGTATGCTACAGGTGAATAACCAATGGCAGTTTGATCAAGGAGGGAATGGATTTGCATCATGAGGAAGGGGAAACTTCCACGAAAGAGGGGGCTTTCAGAAGAATCAGGGAGGCTTCCAGAATAACCATAGTGGGTGTCAGCCCATGCAGAATGATAATCAGGGCATGCAGGGAGGGCAAATTCAGAGACTTCTTCTTGTATGTTGGACATGCAGAATGACAGCACACATTTTAGTATACACAGAGTGACTCGCTCATGTATACGAGAAAGAACATTTTTTATGTCGGGTAATGCCATGAATGCTCAAGGTTTTCACAGGAGCTACAAGTAGAGTTCCTTTAACTGAAAAATTGCCAGACTCTATAGGAGAATGTGATATGTATGTCCCATTGTTACATTCAAGGCAGACACCAGTTAATACATTATTTCAATTTAAGCATATTTATCATGGCATTTACAGGGCAAATGGCTATACGAGGAGTACCATTAGAACCAGAAGTTTTTCATTATGGGGTGCATATTCTGTTAACATGGCTGCCTGCTTTAGTGGGAAAGATTATGAGAATACCCGATGAATTTTTCTTTAGGCCAAGAATTCCCATGGACGAAGAGGGGGGACACATTTTTCCCTTAGAGCTGCAAGCAGCTGTGGTGTGAGGAGTTTTGACTATGCTTATAGGCTTTGATGCCAATGGCAGTACATGGAGCACAATAATGGATATTGGGGAGGTTTACAGATTGACTGATGTCACGGATGAGGACCTATTCAAACTCAGACAACAGAGAAGCCCATCAAGGTTAACGTCTTCCCTTGAGTTTGGTGGGAACAGCCAACTCACAAGCCACCAAGACACCGTCCTATTCTGGTCGGATTTTCATCAGAGTGCTGTTGAAAACCAGATAGCCAGAGCGAAGGAAACCAACTTGTGCACTTTAAGGCACTCACACCTTAAACCAACGTCTTGCTACAGCATTTGGCCTCTTCCCTGGGCAGTGCAGGAACCTCCCGACGTCCTCCTTCTTGTCCCCACGACTGAAGCTCAGGAACAGCGATATCTGCTCGAACTGCTCGGAACAACTGCCTCAGCTACAGCTTTCATCATTGACAAGGTACTGTGCAAACGCGGTCCGGAAATCTTTTTGGCCATCGAGAAAGTGCATGAAACTTTCCTCAATTACGAAGGCTTGTCCTTCCCTAAACATTCGTCAAACTTTTCACCTAGCCAAATTCTTTAAAAATCTGTGGCAAAGACTTAACCGTTATATACCAGAACTGTGCTATCCTATACAAAAGACTCTGAACCATTGACTTTGGTCCAGGCCTATTGAGAAGAATTGTTGGTTGTATTTAACTGAAACCCTTTGCCTTTGGGCTGTCTATTCTTATAACCTTGTCTTTTCCCTCCTTTATTAAGTATCTGAAGCGCTTTTTTTGCTCCCACTTCATTTTGAGCTAAACTTGTTCATTTACTTACCGGTTGGATTTTTGTGGTGTATTAGTGTGTGATATTGAACTGCTTATGCTAGAGTAATGTTTTCTAAATAACTGAGTAAATAAATGTATATTCTTTTACCAAGAAACCTTGAGTAAGTGTTTACTTGAATCACTGTATTAGTTGGTCCTTTGTGTAACTTATTCTACTGCTAACTTAAACTCTTGAGATAAGTCTGGCTGCTCAGCCATCGCTACCACTTTACTGTGTAGTACAGGCTTGTACCAAAGGTTAAATTGTGCTTACACTTGTAGTCCTAATAGCCTGTAGTGTTCCTCAAGGGTACTGCAGGTGATTCTGCCTAACATGCATGAAGGAAAGAAAGTTACACCTGAAAGGGCTGAGGTAATTTTGAAAACTGCAAAACCGCACATGATAAAACACATGCAGCAATTTTTAGGATTGTGCAATTATGTGGGGGCATGGGTGTTTGATTATAGTTCATACACAAGGCCATTGTTGCAGGCCCTAACAGAATCAAGAAAAGATTGTATGGACTGCAGAAATGGAGGAAGGGTTTGATGAATTGATAAACGCAATTAGCATGGCTACAGTTTTAGGGATTCCCAATTATTCAGAGGAATTCTTCTTATTCTCGCACACAAATGGAGCAGTAATGACGGCAGTACTCACTCGGAGAACCGCGTTGGGGTACAAGCCTTCAGCATGCTACAGTGGGATTTTAGACCCAGTAATGAGTGGTCACTTCCTCTGCAAACAACCGCTGGCAGCTGCCACGTTCGCTATTGAAACATCTGCCAGCATAGTAATGGGGTGTTCCATGACGATGTTTGTCGAGCATTCATTATTTGCGGTTTTGGAGAAGCTTTAAGGTATACTAACATCTCAAAGAGATTCTACTTATGAGGTGGTAATGTCGAATTCAGCGATTAAAATAGTAAGATGTAAAACAGTGAATCCTGCCATGTTTATAGCTGAACCACTGGCAGCAGACAAGCCTGCACATGATTGCTCAAATTATGAAGAATTCTATGATGAGATTACAAGGGTAAAAGAAAATGCTTTGGCAGCTGGGGAGATTCTTTTTATTGATGGTTCTTCGAAAATGTATCAAACTGATGGGCAGAGATATTCAGGTGCCGCTGTGGTAAGAGACATGGGGAATTTAAAGTATTAATAAGTGCACGACTACCGTCTCAATTTTCAGCCCAGGCTGCAAAATTAGTGGTGCTGATTGTCGCGCTCGAGAAACACGCAGACCAGGAAGTAACCATGTACAGTTAATCCGCCTACGTGACGTCGACGGTAGACGCAGGGCTAGCACGTTGGAAAAGGAGGGGCTGCCTCTGAGCGGACCGCATTCCAGTGCAGCATGCTGCTTTATTGGACAGTCTTATTAAGTCAATACAACTCCCATTAGCCATTTAAATAGTTAAGTGTGCAGCACACACTAAGAGAGCAGACTTTATCTCACGTGGAAATCAAACAGCAGACGAGTAAGCCAGAAGGGCTGCATATTCGAAGGACATAATGAGTTTTGATATACCTGATGTAAATGAAAGAATGGTGGTAATGATGATTGTAAATGAAAGTTTTAATAATCTGTCAGAAACCCAACTGATGGAAGTTCAAGGTGAAGCACCACAGGATGAGAAAGATCTGTGGATGTGGAGAGGGTGTTCTTTATCAACATCCGAGGCATTATGGCAACAGGAAAGCACTGGTAAACCCCTGGTGCCTGTAGCCTTATTAAGATTGGCGTTGGAACAGATACACTACCCCGCGCTTGTCACTAGGGAAAGCCTTGCAGCAACCATTGTGGAGGACTGGTTTGTACCAAATTTATTAGAACACGTTGCATTTTGTGTAGTAAATTGCATTGTATGTCAAAAGTTTACTGCTGGGCACATGCTGCGAACAGTCAACCAAATGGTCCATTTCAGCATTTACATATCGATTATGTTGATATGCTGCATGTCTGTAATGGTTACAGATGTATGATAATGGTGGTGTGCCCTTTCTCAAGGTGGATTGAAGCTGGCCCGTGCACACATCCAGGTGCCACTTGCGCTGAAATTATTTTAGTTCGAGAAGTATTTCCCAGATGGGGAATTTGTGAGGTTTTAAGATCAGATAACGGTCCACATTTTGTAAACGAAGTGTTAAAAAAATAACCTTATTGCTTAGTATAAAGCATACGTTTTCATTGGCTTATCACCGCAAGCATACGGGTTCTGTGAGAGCCTGCTTAAAGAAAGGATAGCCAAACTCAAATTATCGTGGAAAAAGGATGGCTGCATGGCCTGCCTTTTGCATTATATGCGTTGAGGAATGAACCAGGCTCTGAGCACCATCTTACGCCCCATGAGGTACTAACGGGAGGTGAATGACAATGCCTCTCACTCCTCCATCGAGGACTAGAAGTAATGCCCAAACAACAGCAGAATTGTTAGGAGAGGAGTTACGTGCATACTTAACATGTATGACTACAAGTGTCTCTGTCATTTCAGATCAACTCAAGCGGACGGGGTGCAGGTCTCAGAACTCAGATGAAGACCATACAGCAGCCGGATCACACAAACTTTTATCACCTAAACTATTTCCAAGTGATCAAGTCTTGATCAAGAACTTTGTTCGCAAGTGGAATAAGCCACCATTTAATGGTCCATTCATTGTGGAAGACGTCATGCCATCGGCAGTGAAAGTCTTGGAGAGATGAGCTTGAATATTCCTTGGTGATGTGAAAGTCTACAGCGGCGAGATCACCGCACACCCACCCCATTCAGAAGCAAGCATCGGAGAAGAAGTTCAGAATGTGCAGACTAGATCGATGACGAGGAAGAAGGACACAGAGACTGTCCAGTAGACAGAAAAAGAGTTAATTGGACTGTGGTTCGTTCGAGACATTCTTTGCAGCTGCTAAGCAAACAGTGAAGAAGATTTGGTTCTTGAGCCACAGAAGTGTGCTGTTAGAGACTTTGGGAAGGAAACAAAGAATGCCAAAATTGAACTTTTGTCAGCAATTGGAAGAGGGAACAATATCCCGATTCCTTTTTCATTGAGTATCTCTTTGGGAGCACCCATTTTCCTGATGGCAATGTTCACCGGATCATTCTTGCTGTTTTTCTCTTCATTCTTTGTGCTTATCCTGCACTGGTTGGGAGAACTGTTGACATACACGTTTTCCTGTGAGATCTTAAAAATGGTCCAATTGTGAGGAGACTGCTCAGAGTTATAATTGCGCAAGCTCTCCAGCTTCCTGAGTACTGTGTGGAAAATACAGATGCCCCTAGCTGATGATAATGCTCACAGGCTAGTTGGAATAGTCTTTTATTTCTTGATTCAAGAATGCCTGCGTCTTGTTGGAAGACAAACTGATGTTTGTACATTCCCGAGAGATCCTAAGAATCAAGTTGCAATCAATCAATTGCTACGTGACATCATTGAGCAAGTCTGCCTATTCTCTGAGGCTATGCCATGAGCTTTCTGATGGTGTTAACAAATGAAGATATTCTGAACTTATTAGCCTTGTTTTTTTATTACCTGTTGGAAATTCATCTGCATATGGCTTTGCGAAAGGACGACTCCTTTGTATTCATCAGAAACCCTGATAATCGTCCCGCGATCAATCAGCTGCTTGTGGAGCTTGTGTAGAAGATAGTTACTACCAGGGTATTTTATGTCGTTGCCTGATCAAAAGTCGTTTTTTTCTTCCTTAAAAAGGATTGAAAATGGGCAACATCTACAGTAACAACAATATGGCAACCAACAAGAGACCACCACGGCGTGCAAGGGGCTATTGCTGTGTCTACTGGACCTTCTGATGTGTCTGCTGGACCTACTGGTGTATTATGTTCATTATTATGCCACTTTCTCTCACAGCACATACTGTCTATTATATAGATACAAACAAGGCAGTACTTCCTGTATATCTTCCTATGGAGCAAGGGGTTACAGAAGTGACAAGTGTAAGACCACCAAGGCCTTATGTGATTGTTCCTACTCCAGTAGCCCATGTGGAAGTGCCTGGCTCCGTGGCAAGTGTCATTAGACATCCTTATTCAGGAAAGAATCTTTTAGAGATTTTTGCTGACCACCAGATACAGATGCGTAAGGAAAAGCAAAGGAAGAGATCCTTTGTGACCAACCCTATACAGGTAGCACATGTAAAGACACCAAGATCGCTGACAAATGTTCTTATGATTCCCCCAGTGAGATGGAATTATGCTGACATACTTCATGAGATGATTATAAGAACTCATGAAGTAAGAAGGAGAGCTAAGAGAGGTATAAGAGAAGATGATCATGACTTAAATGATTATCTAGACAGCACAGCACATATGGGAAACAATATGTGGTATCAGCACATGAAAGAGGTAGGCAAACAAACTTCAGAGTAGAAATTCTATGTATGTTCACTCCTGCTTTACAGTATGGGGAAGTCCAAGATATTCATAGTTATTGAAATATATATTCAAACAGCACATTGCCTATCTCACATTGCACTCTGCCAGACAAGAGGTCAACTTATGGGCCGTACAGCCTATTTAGTGTGGGCAACAGAATGGAAAGATCCAGACCAAGATGATTATGTGCAGGATACAAAGCACGATTAACAGCTCACAATAAAATTCACGTGATCAGGTACGAACAGTCTGGAGTGAAAGGGGCTGGAATCAGATGGGAAGTAAATAGAAAACTTGAGAGTCCAGGAGAAACTGCAGAAGACATTTGAAGATGGAAGAACAAAGGCCAGATGCAGATTTGGGGATCAGTACTTTCTCCAGATGGATGGGAAGAAGGAGTGGTTATCTGCAGAGCCTGGGTATTAATTGGCGTTTACAAACCAACTGTTGACACGCTGCAGAATGGATGCAAGTCTCTATGCCCGAAACTGGCTAAACGATTGACTTGGGTCAAAGACAAAGGAGGACCCTTGCAGATAGTGCCTCTAGAAAAAGCAAAGCTGTGTTTCAGAAATAATGGCACAAGAAAAATGAGAGAAAATCAGAACTGTGGACGAATCTTTGATGTACCAGGAATGGACAATGGGGCAGCAGTGATAATGGATCACTATTGGGCTTGTGGATCCAGAGCTTACATGAAGTTGCTCAAGTAACATAACATAGCACAACATAACATAACAAGGACTGGACTATGTTCCATAGTAAATGTCCATGTTCCAGCATTAGTGATTCCTAACATTGACTTGGACATTGGCGAATTTCCAAAAGCAGATGCTCTCCTCAAAAAGAAGAGAGCTGCTGAGCTCCTGAATCGAGTGAAGAGAGAGAACTACTTCTCAGCCAAATCGATAGAATCAATAATCCACAGCTGAGGCACAAGGTCTGTAGGTTGCACAGCATTCTACTAAGGTTTTGACCTGTACCATCAGGCATGGCGTCACCAACGCCTTTAAGTCTCAGGTGTAAGGGCTGTAAAAAAGGTACAACATAACAGTGAAACCCCTCAAAGTCCATTTACTATAGGCCCATGGTTATGTCTGTACCACTCCAATCGATGATACAGGCATACATGATATAAGGGACCATGTGTAAGAAGGCGTGTACTGCTACAAAACTATTGTTTGCAGCAAGATGGGAATTTTGTGCTGTGTCAAGACCCAGCACCAGTTTACCAGCCATGCCCATGCAAAGAGGGTGTCAACATGCATGTAAACATTCAAGTTATAACTGATAGGAGGAAGAATCAATAGGGTGAGAGCAATATGACATCTCGGGCTGAGAAAACATTTGAGCAGCATTCATGCATTAAAACATACATCTGAGACAACAGAACAGCTGCTCTACCTAGTCCTTGACGTCATGTTTAACACTTTATAATAGAGCTTTATTTTCATAAATACTTCAAACCCTCCAACAAAGTGAGTGTAGAAATAGCACACATTGTACACATAGATTAATATGCAGGCATGGCAGGGGGTGGGAGTGGTATAGGTTGTTTCAGTGTGATAGAGCACAATTCATGCACATTACATCCAATTTCAGCCCCCATTCAAAATACCCATTCAGCGTTTCATTCTTTCATAGCCTTTTCTTGCACTAGCTCCATCCTGAACTGCATCACTCCATCCTGTGAGATGAAGGGAAAGAGAAAGAGATATGCAGATCTGAAGGCGGCATGAGGAGGGAAAGCCAGAGCGAAGGGGACATGGAGATACTTAGAGGAGTCTCACACTAGTAATGTGGCAAGAGTCAGATATAGCTTGAACAGAGAACTGATAAGGCCGTTGTGCTTAGAGATGGGTGTCAGACAGTGGTGTGTGTTGAACCTTGCTCTACTTAGCCTGCTCTTGAATCATTTAGAGAAGATTCTGGTTGGCTAGAAAGTGAACGGTACCGATGGTGGAAGGCTAGAACATTCTGCTCCAACTATTTAAGGGTAATGCTTTTCCACTTACTGTAACAGAAGCAGCAATGCATAAACCACTACCTGCCTTTTGTAGTAACTGCAATCTTAAGAAGCTGATCATTTACAAATGCACAACAAAGGCAATGATGATCGCTAGAGCAGACTTTCCTTTTTGAGTGAAATTCTCTACACCCGTGAGTCCCCTGACACTTTTTGCTGGACTCCTGGATTTTTTATTGATTTTACTGAGTGTGTGGGAACCTTTTTCCACACACACTCATTCTTTTACTCTGATCATGGGAAACCTCTCTACCACTTTTTGGTATTTAGTTTTGGAATTATGCTTTCCTCCACCTTTAAGGCCTCTACAGCATGCATCAACTTCTGTGTAGTGCTGTTGGAAGGTCCTAGAGCTCCCCCTTCTTTGTTTCTCTATTTTCCCATGGTTAACTCAGTTACCAAGGCAGGGCGATACTGCTTATCCTATCTGTATTTTCTTATGTGAGATCAGCACACCCCACCTTATGGGGAGTGCTGAGGGGATCCAATCTATCCCTTTTCCAGACTCTCCATTAACATGTTGGTTACTGTGACAAGACCCTCAGTTCAGACTGGTTACAATGTACCCTACTACACAACATTTTATGGACTTTTTTTGCAGGGTGTCACCTCAGCTATGGTAGAAGTCCGAAGGCACATTATTTAGCTCGATGACTTGTCCTTTCTGTGGTCTTCTTCTACCGTGCTAAGTGGAGGAGGGTCCTCTTGTCCCTTTGGCTTTGCCGGGCTTCCTTTGGAAAACCAGTGAAGATTCTTTGAGTGACTGGCAGAGCAGGAAGTGGGGGAAGTCCCTGTTCTTTATCCTGCAGTGTGCCTGAGAGAAATCAGTTCAGACTGGGAGGCTGACTGTCCCCATTGGACAGCCATTCCCAAGTTTGAATTGTGCATGGGACATGATTGGCGACTCAGCCACTGATTCTGGATAAATGCCTGAGGTCCAGGAGCTAAAACCAAGAATCGACCACTGAAACCGAAGTATCTGAAGAGGAAGATGAAGAAGGACGCCACCAGCAACTTCCAACGAGCACCAAAGCCCGTTGATTGACTGCTGCCTTTCCGACCTTGACTTCCAAGTGAAAGTGAAGATCCGAAGATGACAACTTCCTCCCTTGGACTGGTGGGTCTAACCATTCTCAAAACGAACTGCATTTTGCGCCATCCCTGGATTAACTGCGACTTCCACGGCTTGTCATTGACCAAACCCGGGGTTCTGTGCTGCATCACTGTGCATCATCTGCCGAAGCACTGTTTTACCTAGAACTTTGTGGGCATTATTCTAAGCCTGCAGTGAATTGACCCAATTCCTAAAAGTCCCCTCACCAGAGATGAGGGCTGAGAAACGGCAAAGAGTCTACTGCAGCGACAGCTGTCCTTCATCCAAGCCTGAAAAAGGCGCCAACAAGTCAGAACATTGTGCTCTAACCTGACGTAGGACACTGGTCATTGTGGAAATCATGAAAGGGATCTGCCTGAGTTCCTTGCCTTGTAAAACCTAATGTTTACTTACCTGCAATACAAGTTGGACCCTGCCACTTTGAACCTTGCCCTCTGCTTTCCTGCCTTCCCTGCTCAATCCCTGGTCACTCGTGGCCTATTGTCCACCTCTGAACATTGTGAGACTCCTATACGATAGGGATGCACTCTTTAGAACATGCTGGAACAAAGTAACTACAAGTTAATCAAAGTTTGCAAAATGTTGCATATATGTTTCAGATGGTTATACTATTTGATTTGTTATTGAAAAAGCTATTCTGATATATCTACACCTGTGGTTTACTATCCAAAGATTATTGCAAGTGTTCTTCTATTGTTTTACTGTGTTATAGTTCTTACTTGACTTAAAACATTCTAACAGTGTGCCCTAGTGTATATAATAAATGGCTATTTTTATATAACTTCTAAGTGTGTAAATGTTTTCTAGAACTAGTGTATGTTCTGGGTTCTTTGTACCTCACTGCACCCCTCCTCCCTTACTAGACTAATCCTGACTGCTCACTATTCTACCAAACCCTTGTGTGGTTCAGGCCAAACCTAAGAGTTGGAACCCTGTGAGCCTTCCTAAGTTCTGTCACAGACAGTACTGTTTGTAAAAAAAAAAAAAAAAACAACAGTGATGGACCCAGCTATGCCCAAAGAGGACTTTTTTGGGGTAGATGTTTAGTGGTAGCATCATCCTTTGACTACATGGAATCCACTTTGCTAATAAAATAGCATGGTAAACACTGGCAGAAAAAAAGTAGGAATAAAGTGGGCCAATCTGCTGGTATAGTTCTGAGGTTTAATAGGAACATTTTAAGTCAATTCCAATGCAAAGGCCCCTTATGTCATATCAAGGGGAGTCTGATCCAGTGATTATGCTTGTTGGTATATGTTTGGGGCTATGCACAATCTGCTGCGTATCTGTTAATGAAAATTACTTCTTTCAAAGCCTCTTTTCATTATCGAAGGGTGTGAAGGATTGCCATGCAGCAAGTGTGTAGAATCCCTCGCTCTTTTGGTTTATATTAACTATATAAAATGATGAGGGAAATTCTGTCTCACAAAGGGTGGTCTGCTATATAGACCCCTGCCCTTTCACCAAAAGCAGTGACACATGTTCCCTGCTGCATCAGTGTCCTGATCTGCAGCACCTGCTCTCCAGTGGCAGAGAGCAGGTTCAAATGTCACAGATGCCCTGTCTATCAGCTGCTGTGAACGCAAAGCCACTGTAGTGCAGAGGCTGGATTTGATTTGCACATCTGTTTTAAAACTACATAATTATGATAAACCCTCATTCTGGTGGTAGTGTAATATATAAACATAAGCCATACATGAGTGGGGGTATGGTTGCTGTAGGTTCAAATAATTATTCACACATCTGATTCATAGCATACAAGTGCCACCCATATGAGCTTGGACAGCTCTGGGAAGCCGGTTGGGTTTCAGGCTCCTGCCTTTGTATGCTACAGTGATTGCAGAAATGGGGCAGGATGCCTGCTTCTCTTGACTCTATAGGAGGTAAGATAACATCCTCTTTCCAGGCCTGGGATCTCCCAGGTGGGAGATGAAGGCACATGACAAAAGGCTGCCTCACACTAGGGGTTTGCAGAACAGATAGCCTTTGAAGTTGCAGGGTTAGTAGCCAGTGGAGTTAGGACAGCCAGTGATTGCAGGTCACCTGGGAGAAGGATTCCTCCATATGAATTTCTGTGAGCTTTTCTCTCTTTCCTGTCCCCTCAACATCCTACAGAACAAGGCACTCTGGGTATGACCTCAGAAGGCAAGGGGCACTTGTCTCAAAGCTGGGGATTGGACTCCTTTTAAGCAGGCTTGCTTTCCACCAATTCCCTGTGGCCCTTTGCCTATAAAAGAGGTATTCTCCCACCCCTTTGATTCATGTTTGGACCATCCATTGAGGTGATGTAGTGTTCCAAGGCAGAGACTTGCTCTGCTCCCAACTCACTCTCAGGGCACATTAGGGGTGCTGATTACCATGACCTGCCACTTTGCACCAAGCTTCCTAGGTTGGGAGATCAGAACTTGAAAGGACTCACCCTGTTCTAGAGCCACTGCAGCGGGTCTCACATCCCCATTCTACTCGATCGAGCCGGTCGAACCTCATTCAATCTGTATTCGCCTCGAATCAGAGGGAACAGCTGATGCTGCATTTGGCATTCAATGATACTTCGAAACACTGGTGACTTACATCCATCGAACCAACTCAGCACTGCATCTTGCCAAGCAGCACTTGTCACCTGTGCAGCTCAAACAACCAGCTCACCACTGCAGACAATCTTGTACTGCTACCACTTCCAATCCTGCATCAAATAGCCAAGGCCACTGCATCAAACCAACAGGACTCAACTAGAACTGCTTGAGCAGCGTGTTGCCTATCAACCCAAACCAGCGGTTACCAATATCTCGAACTGACTCAGCACTCGAACCAACCTTGGTTAGCCATCCAAACTGCACTAAGCAAATGCTGCACTCGAACCGCACATAGCTCCCTCTTTGAACCAGCAATACGCCAGCTCACTGCTGGACTCAGCACTACTCGCCACACCCGAACCTGGTTCAACTCATACCTCTATACAGCTCAAAGCTTGGTTCGATGCTGCCGAACCACTGAATATTGGAATACAGTACTTTGAGAGGGCCTGTCCCCATGTCCACTTTTAGTACCCTAGAGATTAGTAAGCCACCCTTGTTGCACCTTTTCCTTCAACAGGATAACCTTCTATAAACACTGTTTCATATCCTGACTTTTCTCCCAGGAAGTGTCAAGAGTGCATCTACTATCTTATTCTGCATTTATCTGTCTTCTTTAGCAGCGGTGGGTTTTTATGGTGTTTTTAATAGTCATTTGTATAATTGATATGTTTAGGAAAGTATTTATATTTTTATAGAACTTTGATTGGACATTCTTTTATTTGGGAAATGTGTTACTTTGCTGCTTGAGTTGGTACTGGACCTCATCCACACCCCTTCTGATAGTATAGCCTTCCCTCAGCCCACATTACATCAAAAGACCAAAGGAGGTATAACTTCTAGCTGTGCCCGCGTTTTACCTTTATGATTGGGATCACTGTTGCTTTGTAGAGGTGAGGGGGCTGAGTAGGCGCTTTAGCCACTACTCATCCTTGTACTCCTGCAGAGCAGAAGCCATTTTGTCACACATGGAACTCTAACTGGACCTCTCCATTTAGAGAGCAGGATGTGTGCTACAGCTGATTTGATCACCCTTTTACCTGTAGGGTAACCCTGAGGTCGGAGTATACCAAGACAGACTGAAAGATATTTTAGGCTTGTAGGAATATCCAGTAGAGCATTGAAACGCTGTGGGTGGAGTATCGAACTATGATTAGTAGGGATTCCCTTAGTGAATGTGCGGAGAGATTTTTGGATAATAGAAGAGTAGCGCGTTGAGTAACCTGGAAAAATGCCCCATAATGCGCTGGTATTTGAAACTTAAGGATACATTACATGGGGGGGAGGCTTATCTTTCTTCAAGTATACAAAAGGTCAGGAAGCCATTTATAATCTTTCGATTGGGATGCATCCGCTGGGCTATCTAACTGCTAAGTGATGCCAGGTGCCTAAGGCCGGACACCTGTGAATGTGTTAATAAGACCATTGAGACGATGGAGTACGTCTTTTATGTCTGCATTATCACAGATGGAGATGGACAGGGCTCCTATCTTGCTTGTTATCACTGTGGTGTGTAGAAAAGGCCATTACAGTATGACACAGTGTCATCATAAAAATATGCACTGACCTTATTATAGAACCCGATCCATGCAATAACCGTACTAAGACATGAGCAATAAAAATGACACGTTCGTTAAAACAAGCCCCATGTGCCCTTTTCTCAGCCTGGTTAGCAAGGCCCACAACCGTAGAGAAAAAGGGTGCTTCTTTTGTAACAGGTTGCATTGAGATAGCAGGCCGCTATTTACGTCACCCTTTCATGTGACATAGGGCTGTGATGAAGGAGGTGGATTCCTTATACATTTTAATATTGTTTACTCTGTGATAATGGTGAGACAAAGAGATAGCACACCGATTATCTCTCCCCTTTATCATTCTCTCATTGCTTTTCTCCTCCCTTTTGCCACTCTTATTTTTCTCTCTCAATCTCTCTGCCTCACTCTTTTTCTTATGTGTTCATCGCTTCCTGGTGTCTGGACCATTATTCCCCTCGCAGGTCGATTCTCTTAGCAGCCATCTTTATTGCATTGCTCTGTTAAAACGTGTTTATTGTGCTTGCCCAGTCTGTCCAAAGTCCAGATGTCTTCTTCCTGTTGGTTCATCACAGAGCCCATAAATGTACTCTGCCAATTCAGTTAACACCATTTATTTCCGCCTGTGTGGTAGTTCGGTAAAAATGCCAGAAAAAATGCCAGTAACATAGGATCCAGCCGGTAGGGATAGTGAACTACCGGCAGGCCTGACCTGCCAGGAGTTCAGGTGCCTACCAGCAAAGAATTGCCCCTATTAATGGCACTGGTACTACGGTTGATAATCAAGAGGGCAGGCAAAGGGAAATCCCACGCCCAAAAAAACAGAAGAGACCAAAAATGGAAGAAACTACTGTTTTATTTAACAAACCCACAAAAAACAGGGATAGCACGAACATTAGCCAAATCTTTATGACTCTCAAAATTTCCAAGATTGACAACCTCTTAAAAAGGCCTATGACATCATAAGTGACATGCCACATTGCAAAAATCTAAGGTGGGTAGGGGTTGTTTAAGGGAATCAACTAAGTATAGTTTATGTTGGGGTTAATTAAATCATTGGTCAGGCACTATCTGCTAACTCCACCTGAGACCACCTTCTACGTTGCAACAGGTGAAACATGTCATCTGTACACAATATCATTGGATAGTGCAACACTTTGTGAGGCACCGCGGAGTGTGATGATTGGTCAGTAGTGGCTTTCTCAGCCTTAGAACTTTCCTGGAGCCTGGAAGTGCTGGCTGGTTCTGAGTCATTCTATGGCGTCCATTTTGGTTAAGATGGCTTTTCGGTATCACCGCATTTAAATGTTAGAAAACCTCAAGCATATTTCCTTTGTATTGCATTTGAGCGTGGACATCACTCATGTTATAGTTCTTCTACGTCTGTGGTTGCCCAGATTTTCTTCATGTATAAATGCACATTTCACCCAATGTCTGTGTGATTACATGATGAATGCATATGTGCTAGATAACTAATGAGTGCATGTATGTTTCTACCATCTGCGTGTTCATTCTTGCGAACTTTAGCTCACATTGTGGTTATTATTTCTGCCCCTGCTTAGAGTAAAGGTGATATAGTCATCTAAGCGGGAAATGTTTCCCATATTTACAATATTGGACTGGGGAAAGGGGCAGTATCTGTTTCCTCCTTCAAAGGGTAGTTTGGTCAGAAATGTTATTGGCCCAATCTATCAGGCATATATTTCTGAGCATACTTCTATCATTCTTTAAAATAAATTCCAATGCAACTTACCCGAGTTTTTCGCACTTTAACACATGCGAAAATGACAGGTCGGTTACCGACATCTTGTGCTAATCTTATCCATTGCTCCATTGCCCTAAGTTCAAGTGCCCTTGCATCACTAATTCAGATCACCCGCCTAATGCTGACATCACTAGGTGCTCACAATGACCTCCACCTATTGTAATGACGTTAGTGGGCAGCATAGCCAAACGTACCCTGTCATTACCATCGTCATAATGTTATCTAATGCTGAACCAGGAACATAAAAACACACACAGCCACAACAAACGCAAAACTTTTGTTTCTTTTAACAAAAAGTTTATTTTGAAGGAAACAGCAATAGTTGGTGGCATAGCAAATCCTCATTATTTGTTTAACTGTAAACAGTGATCTACTATTGCTGATTCTGTTCATCGATCGATTAATCCCAGTCTTTGCATTCTTTACAGAAAGTTATGATCTTCCATCACCGATTTTTGACTGATGTACATGGTGTTGCAACACTTTCACATCTGTACATTTTCAGAACCTATAGGCCGCCATGTTGCTCCTTATTGCTGCAACCACGAAAGGGCAGATTGTTGTCTGGCGATCGTCCCAGATAATGGTTATCACTGATGCGTTTTTCATGATTATTGTCCAATTCCGGTTGAAGAAGCCGTCGACCGGTAGACTGTACCCATGACATGCACACATCAGTATAATATAACTATGTAAAATCGAGAATGCAAAAATATATCTTTCTACCCACTTTATAATTGAATATACACAGTACATATGTATGTTAACTATCAATTTTTTTTAAACATGTTTTTATTATTTTCAACAAGCAATAAAACATCAACACACGTGTTCTCCCCAACATTCCTCCCACCTCCCTTCCACCCCCCCGGAATGATATGATATGGTATTTGTAACGCGCCTATACACAAGTGTTTCAAGTTCGGGTCCTCCGTGTATTCCTGTTCGGGAACTCTCACGTGCTAAATATGTCCGATATTTTAATGTTTTCCGGACACCATTGTTCCATATAGTCTGATTTCAGGTATTCCAACACTGATCCCCATTCCCTCGTGAAGGATTTGTTCTGGACCTGGAGATGGTTCGTGATCTTTTCCATGGTCATTTGGGACCACACCTTTTGCAGCCATGTGTAAGTCAGTGGTGGGTCTCGTTTCTTCCAATTTTGGGCTATTGTTGCCCATGCCGCAATGACCAGGCCCATAAAGCTCCTCCATTGAGCTTTGTAAAGTTACTTGGTATAGGGGTCTTTGAATCCGCACAACCACACCCTCGCCCTCATTTGGCCGGCCTCCGGGCATATTTTTGTCATTTCCGTCTGCACTTCCTTCCAGAAGCTCTTCACTCCCTGACACACCCACCAGATGTGCCTCCAGGTTCCTACTACCTGGCACCCCCTCCAACAATGGTTCGACACTTCCGGGTACATTGACCCAAGCCTCTCTGGGGTATAGTGCCATGGGTTATTATTTTCAACCACATTTCTCTGCTTTGGACAGCCCTGGTGAGTTTGGGGATGCCTGCCCACAGTTCCTCCCATTGCTGCCTGGTGATTTCCTCCCCTAGTGTGGCTTCCCATCTTCTCATGTACGTTCATTTGATTTCCTCTTCTGGTGTGCAGATGAAGCTATACAGCGTAGACACCAGCTTTTTGTCACCTGGGTTGGTTATTAAATATGTCTCAAATGGTGTGAGGTCTCTTGTGGCGGCCTGGAAAACCTCTGGTGTACACAGCCAGTGCTTTAACTGTTCGTATTTATATCTGTCTGCTTCTGTTAACTTCCACATATTTTTACATTCCGCAAAAGTTTGTATTTCTTTGTCTTGGATCAGTTCCCCGATTTTCCTACATCCTGCTACTTCCCACTTCTCAAAGCCGCTGGGCTCTTGTCCTGGTGGGAACTGTGGATTCCTGCAGATAGGCGTGAAAGGGGCCAGTGGGGTGGTCATGATTCCCTTTCTGGTTTGGATATCCCAAGCGTTTAATGTAGTTCTCATGACTTTGCTTACTCAAAGGTTCAGGTGTCTGTGTTGTTTATTCTTCCACAGTAGGTCCTCTAGGGGGGTCCTAGCGACCGCCCTATCTTGTGTTACCCAGATTGTCTGTTGGTTCTCCCCCAACCATTCCTTCAGGACCCATAGTTGGGCAGCCTGATAGTATTTCTGAAAATGGGGAAGGGACATTCCACCGGCCTTTATCAGTGCCGTAAGAACAGCTCTGGCAACCCTCGGGGGTTTCTTGTTCCACACAAATTGTGATATGGTTTTGGATAGAGCTCTGAAAAAGGGGTCGGGGACTGAGACTGGGAGAGCGTGGAAATAGTAGAGTACCCTGGGGAGTATGTTCATCTTAACAGATTGAATTCTTCCCCACCAAGAGCTCTTAAGCGGGTACCATCTTTCTAGATCCTTCTTGACTCTAGCCATTAGGAGGATGTAATTACTCTTATACATCTTGTCCACCCTGTGTGTGAGTGTCACCCCCAGATATTTGATGCCCTCCTCGGCTATTTTTAGACTGAGCTGGCCCGCCACTGCTTCAATTGATTCCCTGTTCCCGGCTAGGAGCATAATCTCTGATTTTTTCCTATTGATCTTCAGACCTGAGATCCCCCCAAATTCCTCGAGTGTTTCAATGGTTCTTAGTAAAGAGTTCCCGGGGTCCTCTAAGGCAAGCAGCATGTCGTCCGCGTATGCTATGACTTTATGTTGCCTGCCTGCCATCTCTATTCCTCTCACCTCCACTAGTTCCCCTATCTTGATTAGAAGGGGTTCCAAAAATATGGCGTATAGCAGAGGTGAGAGGGGACAGCCCTGCTTTGTACCCCTTGAGATCCGTACCTTGTCAGTGACTTCTCCGTTTATGGCTATTCTTACCTCTTGGGAGTTGTAATTAGCTCTTATCATATTTATAAACTGATCCCCTAACCCCATGTGCTTCAGTGTTTTGAAAAGGATAGACCACTCAACGCGGTCAAATGCCTTTTCGGTGTCCAAGGAGAGTAATATTGCTAGTGTTTGGGTGATGCCTATTTTTTCTATCAGATGGGTTACTCTTCTTAAGTTGTCATGTGTTTGCCTACCGGGGATGAAGCCTGTTTGATCTGTGTTTATTAGGGTTGTGAGGAGAGGCGACAATCTGGCCGCCAGCACCTTCGTGTAGATTTTTGCATCTAGATTTATTATGGCTATCGGGCGATATGAGGCCGGGAGAGTCGGGTCTTTACCCATTTTGTGGAACACGAGGACTTTCGCTTCATTCATGGAAGGAGTTACGTTACCACTGTTTTTAAATGTATTGAGAAGCCTAGTCAGGACAGGGACTAATGTATCTGCGTATTTTCTGTAAAACTGGGCCGTGAAGCCGTCCGGGCCAGGTGCCTTTGATGTTGGGAGGCTCTTTATTGCCTTACTAACCTCCTCTTCTGTAATCTTAGATTCCAGGGCCTGCTTGTCCTCATCTGCTATGGTCGGTATGGGGATGGATTGTAGAAACCTGTCTTGAAGCACTTCGTCAGGGTGCCCTGTAGCATACAACTCTTGATAGTAGGCTTTGAACGCTTCCCCTATCTCCTTTGTGGTCGCATGTGGCTTTCCTTGTGCGTCTTTGATGTTCAGTATCGTCATTGTTTTCTGCTTTTCCCTGAGTTGTCTCGCTAGGAATTTGTCTGCCTTGTTGGCCCTGATGTAGTACCGTTGTTTTAAGTAGAGGAGTGATTTCTCGGCTTTTTTGTTGCGGAGCATCTCTAATTGTCCCTGTACATGTTTCATTGCTTTCTTGAGGCTCCTTGTGGGATGTATTGTGAGCTCCCCTTGAATTTCTGCCAGTTTCTTCTCAAGCATTCTTTCCCATTCCTGATGTTGTTTGTCTTTGGTGGCCTTTAGCGCTATTATATGTCCCCTCGTTACTGCCTTAAAGGCCTCCCATACAGATCCCAGTGGGACTTCACCGTTGTCATTTAGCTCAAAGAATTCCTTAATGTTGTTCCTTAGTTCCTCCCCCAGTACTTGGTCCGTTAAGATGTCGGGCGGCATTCTCCATCTCCAGAGGCCTCTCCCCCTTCCAGAGGTCTGAATATCTAACCATAGTGTGGCATGATCTGATAGAGATATTGATCCCTTTTCAACCCCCATGATCTTTCCAACCAATCCCACTAACACCCAAAAATAGTCAATCCTCGACATTGTGTTATGCACGTGTGAGTAGTACGTGAATCCGCTGTCTTGTCCTTTCAGTTCTCTCCAGGCATCCCGTAGTGCCATTTGTTCCATCCTTTGTTTGAGTTGTTTGGATGGGAACCCATACCCCTGCGTTCCCCCCGCACTCCTGTCCAGATTGGGTTGCCATGCCAAGTTCAGATCTCCGCCCATTATTATCTCCCCTTTTGCAAATTCCTCAAGTTTCCCCAGGGTGTCTCTAAGGAATCCATCCTGTCCCGTATTCGGGGAGTAGATTGCCACTAGTGTGAACCTACTGCCATCTATTGATACATTAACAAAGGCGAACCTCCCCTCCTTATCCACTCGAGTGTCTGAGATGTTTGCCACCAGGCCCACCTTTGCTGCAATCAGCACTCCTGCTCTTTTTTCTCCTGTGTTCGCCTGTGCCCAGATCGTATAGCCTCTGAGTTGTACTTTCTTTCTGTCCGCAGACTTTATATGTGTCTCTTGGAGGAGGAGAATGTCCGCCTTTTCCCTTCTCACCAAAGCCTCCATTTTTCTCCTTTTCACCAGTGAGTTCAGCCCCCTTACGTTTTGTGAGTAGATTCTTATCATCCCCATCCCATCTAATCTACTGCTTCTGCTCTCATTCCCGCCTGTTGCGACCTCTTCCCTCTTCCAGATATTCCCCCACCCATTCCCCCACAACTGTCCAACTCCCCCCCAACAATAAACCAAACTTTAACTGCTATCCTGAGGAGGCCCAGGGCCCCTATGGATGCTTGGGCGTTCCGCCCCTCGGTCCCTGCCCTCTCATGACTCTGGATTAACTGTGCAGGGAGTCCTAAACCCTGCGCCATCCTCTGACCACCACGGTGTTGTTCCCGGCTTCCCACCGGGTCCCTGAATACATGGTGTTCCGAGGTTAACTGATTCTTCTTCCTCCATATTGTCCCTCTGACGGATGAGCCGTGATATCTTGCTGCGTCTCATTAAAGGACCCCTGAGGGATTACACCGCTTCCCCCCGCCCAGCTGATTTCTTCTTTTGTCGCACTTCTTCCCAACCTCTTGGTCTCTTGTGCTGATCCCATTTCGTCCTGTCAGGTCTCGTATCTGTTTCATCTATTTGTGCGTCAATTATTTGGAGGCCTTCTTCACAGGTGGTCACTCTCCTCTGCTTGCCCTCCCACTTAAATAGTAAACCAAAGGGGAAGGTCCATTTATATCTAATTTCTTTCTTCACCAATTCCCTCACCAACGGGCCCATTTCCCTTCTTTTTAGGAGTGTTGCCGAAGCCAAATCCTGGTACAGTTGGATTTCTACTCCGTTCATCCTTATGTGATCAAGCAGCCGCGCTTTCCTAAGTATCAGTTCCTTGTGTGGGTAGGATGTAAGTGCCGCTAGAACGTCCCTTGGTCTCTCCACTGGGGCACCTGTTCTTTTCGGTACCACCCGGTGGATTCTGTCAATCCCTATGTCCGCTGAATCTTGGGCCTCGATTATGTCTCTAAATACCTCTTGCATCGAGACCTTGAGATCTTTATCCAATACCGTTTCAGGCACAAACTTGATGCGGATGTTGGATCTGCGAGAACGGTTCTCCAGATCCTCACACTGTATTTCTAGGTTATGGGTGAGTCTAACCAGATGTTCTTGTGTTTCACTGCTTTGTTTCGCCTCCTCTTCTATGTTTTGTACTATTCTCTCCACGGTGTCTGTCCTTTCCTCCAATTTGGCCACATCTGTTTTCAACTCTTGCACCACCTGCTTCATCTCGTTTTTCATCGTGGCAAATTGGTCCTGGACTGTGGACATGAACCTGTCTTGTAGCTCTGCGAACCAGGACCGCATATATTCCTTTGAGGGCGGTAGAGAGCTTTGGTTTGGGGCGTTCGTGTCCGTCGTGAGCACTTCGCCTGCCCTTTCTTTTACGTTCGCCCCTGTATCCGAGGCCCACATCTGGAGCAGACTCGTGTCCTGTTTGTGGGATTGCGGCGTGGGCTGTGAGATGCCCCACTTCCCCTTTGCCCATGACATTTTCTCTGCTTATGAGGGACTGGTGCCCCCCGCTCTTGTGTCCTCCCCTGTTGTGGGGATTGCCCGTAGTTATGCAGGTGTTGCCGGGTCCCTCCTGTGGAGCCACTGCCCCCCTATGGCTTTTTCCCTTTATTTCGTGGAATGGAGATGGGTGGGAGGGGGCAGCGTTCTTATATGTGTTCTCCTGTCCCGGGCCACGTATACCAGGGAGATGGAGGGGGGGTGCTGCTGCAGTCGCTCTAACCTCTGGTTCTGCTGTCCTCTGCCTCTGGTGTCTTCCGCGCCCGCTCGACAGGGGAGCGGTGGTACCTCCTCCTCCCCTCCTGCGCCTCCCCCGATCCACTGGGGCACTGCGCGCCTTGTTGCTGCTGGTCTTGCTGCTTCTTCCCACTTGTGTTGCCGGCCTGCCTGTGGGGGGGGGGTCCCACACCTCCCACTCGGCCGGTGCTCCGGAGCTCCCGCCGCTGCTCTGTTTCCCTCGCGGCTTTCACTTATCCCCCAGTGGCGACGATGGAAGGAGCTCCTCCCTGATCTCTGGGCGCTGAATCTTGCGGCCGCTCTCCCGGTTGTCTCCCTTGCTGGGCCGAACAGTCCTTCCTCAGAGGGGGAGGGGCGGCGCTGCTCTCGGCGGGCTGGCTCCCTAGGTGGGTGCTGTTGGGTCGATCTCCGCTCGCTACTGGGTCTCCACACCTGCGGGGGTTTCTGGTGTGGTTCCGGAGCTTAAACATTCAGAACTGCGCAGTTAGTGTGCTTCTTTGTTTTGGGCCCGGCGGGAGCGCGATCTAAACGCGACCTCCACCGCCGGCGGCCATCTTGGAATCCCCGTTAACTATCAATTTAAGTTACAATTAACACGTACAATGTCTATTCTTTGCGTCAAATTGGACATTCATACATCACAACGTTAATCATGTAGCATACAACACACTTTTCATCCTCACTTGCATAACTATTATTTAAAACTTTGCTTACATTGGGCCTCATCACGAGTTGGGCGGTATCCACGGTGGTATTACCACTGGGGCTATTAGCGCCGGATCACGGGTTTGCTGGAACGGTAAGTCCCTGTTCCCCATGGGGCCCGTTCGGGAATTCTCCATTGCACATTTGGGCCCAATGGGGAATTTTCGGCACTACTACCGCCGGCGGTATTAGCGTGGCGGTAATAGCACTGAAAATCAGCAAAATCATGGCTGATTTGCCCCCAACTCAGAGCTCGGGGTAAATCCTGCTAAACCTGTGATTTGGTGAACCCTTAAATGTGGCGGTAAAAGCATTACTGCCGCATTTAAGGGTTACCGCCAAACTCATGATGAGGCAGATTGTGTCTTAGGTGTCCATTCTCCCTAGGTGACGAATGACCAACCCCTTCGAAAGACATATCTCGGTAAGAGAAATACAACTTTCCAAAGTAAGCTTTCAGAATAGTGAATCATATCAATTCTTTGTGGATATTCAACACATTTTGTCCTTCAAATTGTTAGTGCAGTGGATTCAAGGACAAATTACAATGGGACCCTTCACCCAGCATTCGCAGCGTGCCAGAGTAGGATTTTTTTTTTTTGGGAAGATGTGCCACAAAAATGAATAATATTAATGGCAAGCTGTGCAGTGCAAAACAACAAAATATTTCAGGTACCCCACGTATGAAAATATTTACTTCCATTTTAACGGTATCAACGCGCCTGGTCACGCAACATTTATGTATTCTTTCAAAGGTGAGGTGCAGATAGGCTCGGATTTCCCTATACGTCAATAGGGCAATGCCTGAAAAAAAGCCAAATAGTGTGGGGCAGTTTTTTGGGCCCATGTTGGCCACTTCTTTTCTGAAATAGACAGAGTTTGAATACACATTAGGAAAACAGGCTGTTGTATCTTGAGCCCAATACAACGACTTTGACAGTTCTGTCAATCGGCTACATAATTTCACTGTTGGGCCTATGCAACCTATTTCAAGAGTACTCTATGCACCTAGTACCCAACACCCAATAATAATGTATTGCTGTTAGCTAAGTACCTACTCGGTACCCACCATCAGTGCGGATTAAAAACGCACAAACTCATTTCATTAATGATACTTCACATTTTTTATTTTTTTATTTGGTTGGCTGATTTTATCAACCTTTCATACATAAAATTGATCGATTGACACTTAGCATAACAATTTCTGCAGTAGAATAGGACCAATAACAAAAACAAAATGATATGAATAAAAAGCTCTAAAAGTCTTGGGACATAGCAAAACAAGATGGCAATTATTCAACAAATCACTCTGCATCACTTTCGTATTGTTTAGGTAACACTGCATCTAAATACTGTACAAGTGCAATTTTTACAGAGGTTTTCGAAATCGTAAACATCTTTTGCCATATTTTATTAGTAGTCATGAGATAGCAGATATAAAACTGATTTTTAAAATACCTTCCTCGTTTTTCGTTCAAGGCTAGACAAGGCTTGACAATCTACTACTATGTGCGGAAGAGTTTCTTTTTGTGTTGAATCCTTACAAAAAAACGACCAGTTTTGGCCCCTGGTTATTATACCTCTTCTTGCTAAAATTTTATTAGTTTGGCACAAATTCAATCTAATTTTTAGATATTGCATGCACATATATTTTGATGGCGATCTAATTAAATAGTCTGCCATATTGCGTAATCTTTTGTGGCCAAACAAGAAAACATTAAAATCAACATAACGTTTACATTGGTCTTGGGTTCGAATCCAATCATACTGATAACATTTCATTTTTGCCCTTCTGGGATTGGTTATTAACATATTGATAGAAACATTTGCATCATCCAAGGCATCCAGAATACAATTCCTCCACATCCGGGGAAACCTCTCTGGTGATCTGATTAGATATTGTCCCACTACACTCAGTATGTTTTCTGCACATAATGCTAAGAGGCATTTTCTGAGGAGACAGCATATTTTCCACAAAAACCAGACTATATAATTTGAGTAAACCTAGCTCAAACCATATCATAGCCAGTGGTGCACACTTAGGTAAGTTCAGTACCGACTTCCAAAACTGAGCTTCAAGGCGTTCCCAGCATTTACGCTCCCTAGGTATCATAGTTTTGGATCCATAGTGATGATTGGGACCACCTTCTGTTGATAGAATGACATAATGTGCGTATAGGTGAATTTGTCATATTTGTATGTCAAAATTTTGCTTGAGATGTTACGGTCCTTAGCTTGGCATCCAGACTTAGCAAATACACACTATTAATTGGGGACCCACTAAAAGAGACACGCAGATATTTATAATGCTCCACTATAGCCAGTTTGAACTCTCTATGGCCCATGAAAACGTAGACCCTTTAGTTCTCCCTCTTTTTTTGCAGATTCCTACTTGGGTTTTTTCCGAATTTATAATCGGGTTGTTCTCCTTAGCGTATTCTTCCAATTTGGACAGAAGATTTTGTAGTCGACGCGGAGTCTGAGAAAGAAGGATGAGATTGTCCGCGTATAGCAACCACATGCTCTTTTGACAACCTTAATTTGGGTGCGTCATCAAGCACCGCCACACATTTCTCACCCATGTCCAATATGAAAAGATTGAACAAAGTGGAGGCCAGTATACAGCCCTGTCTCAAACTCTGTTCCGTACCAAACACAGCTGATAGAGGACCCTCCAACATGAGTCTCACCTGCATAGTTGTACCGGAATGGAGCATCTTAATCAGAATTAGGAGTGAGGATGGACAATTGTATCTTATCAATTTTTCATACAGTAGCTCACGGTCAATAGAGTCGAAGGCTACGTGAAAATCGACGAAAGCCATACATAAGGACTGATTTCGCACAAGATAATGGGCCTCATTACAAGGATGGCGGTGGACCAAGGTGCTATTAGCACCTTGGTCCATGGCAGTAAAATACCGGCACCGCCTTGGTGGAAAGGGGAATTACCGCCCTATTCCAAGGTTGGTGGGGCGGTAATTCCCCCTTCCCCCATTGCCCTTCCCCATTGCCCTTCCCC
This sequence comes from Ambystoma mexicanum, assembly GCF_040938575.1. Lineage (NCBI taxonomy): Eukaryota > Metazoa > Chordata > Amphibia > Caudata > Ambystomatidae > Ambystoma > Ambystoma mexicanum. The sequence continues at coordinate 569,643,246 of NC_090936.1, read as the reverse complement.
ATTCTCATTTTTGCCCCATAGGGCACCGTAATTAGCTCCCTGGTCCCTTTGCGGGTTGGTTTTTAATGCCTGCAAAAAGCAGGCGTTAAATTCTCCAACCCGCAAAAGGACCTCGTAGTAAGGCGGTAAGGGTTTACCGGTACCGGTAAAATACTGGTACCGGTAAACCCTTAACGCCTACCGTGTAGTGAGGCCCATTCTGATTTAAGCATATTCAATACTATAATATTGGGCAAAGCATCACACCTGACACAAAACCTGCCTGAAAGGGTTCCCTTTTATCTGCACTCATAGATCAGGCATTTAATTCTTTGAGCATTATTTGCCTAAAAACTGTCCTGGTGCATCCAATAAAGCTATTGGCATATAGCTCTCGGGATTCTGATGATCACCTTTTTTATATATAAGAAGGACAATGGAATGCTTCCATGACTGAGGTAAACATTGGGAAAAGTTTATCTGCATGAAAATATTACAGGATATTAGACCAAATTTCACAGTGTTGTTTTAGGATCTTATTTGAGAGGCCATCAGGTCCCGGGGCTTTGGATTGACCGACTTTGTTAATATAGTATAGAATGTGAGCTCTATCAACGGCGAGATGAAAGGGAAACATCTTATGCGGTACTACTGACTCACAAATGGATGCTGGTTTGGCATATACCTTTGTAAAATGTGATATCCATACATTCTCCTCAACAGCATTTGATTGGCTCATTGCTTGAGGAGCTAACAGGGCTTGATTCAGGGTTAGCCAAATTTGAACTGTATTCTTTGAGTTTATTACCTTTACATTTTTTTCGCCATCTCTTTGATAGAGCCGGGCCTTTCGAGTTTGCATCCAATTCTTGTAAACTGTCTTCACCTTAGTCAATGCACAATATCTCATGGGCAGCGGAAACTTCAAAGCTTCACATATAGAGATGGTTACAGCATGAAATACAGATTCATTGATATAGATGAATGAAAAGCGGTGGCTTAATATAAAGAGATGGCACGGCTGGACCAGGAAGGGATGGGGGAAAAGATGCAATTTCACACCAGGCTTGGTGGACTGTTGCAGCCAGGGCAACATGTGCAATGAGCAACTATTAAAAAAGAAAATATTACATCACAAAAATTCCAGCACGCCTCAAATTAGTGCAGTTTTGAAAGGCTTACTAGCTTCTGTGTAGATCTATTCCAGCAATCGTATGGATTTCTGCATTGTTGTCGGCCTCCACAGTGAGTTGTAAATGTGCAAAGGCCACAGGCACATGTTCATAGTGCTGTAGTGCCTGTGTGAAAAATGAGCTAAAAGAACATGGCGCCAATGTGTGGCCATTTAGGACATTAACTTCCATTACCACAATCAAAGCCTCCGTTTTCGTGGGATCAGTATGTAGACGTGCATTTCTGCAGCAGAGTCAAGGTTGCATAATGATGTCAGCTGAACTAACTGTGGAGACTAGTTGTATTGTCCGCTGAAGGACAAGCCAGAAAGGGAGTCGGTGCATTCTGCAGGTGCAGTGATAAGGGGTACTGGGAAAGAAGGCAAGGAGGACAAGCTGGGTTTTTCTAATTCTAACTAGAATTTTCCACTCTTGGCTCGTTATGCTTATTATCTGCTCTTCGGCCGAGGGCAGTCTGGTAACCAATGAGGGGCGGGGATTCCCGCATAAAGAGAAGAGGTATTCCTCTCGGAAGACAGAGAGAACTGGACCCCTGGGTGTTGCAGTCTCGCTGAGAGGGAGGACGCTCTGCTCCAGACTCCGTTAGTACGAGTGATCTCTCTGCCTACCTGCTCTCGGACTAAGCATTGTTGTAGTGGGTGAGATGAAGGTGTCTGCTGCAACCATATTAACGGTGATGCTCTTTTTATATGTTTTTGTATATTTGATTGTATGTTATGTGTGTATGTATAAAGAGTGAATAAAGGGCCTATAACTAGCCATTTTGTTTTTATATAATTAATGGTTTAAGTGTGATTTCTCACCTATCTGAGTCCAATAACTTGTTTTGCTAGGGTATAGGGGTATGCAATTCTGGGGTGCCTACATGTGGCCAAGAAAAAGCAAAACAAGTGCACAAGAGACCTATTCCTTTGCCGTTTTTTTCAATGTTGGCTAACACTGTGGCACATAAACCTTTTGGTCTATTGCAATCTGCAGCCACTTATCATGTTTTATTCATTTATTGGTTATTTGTAAAGCGGCTATACATCAAATGGAGTTTCAAGGTGCCACAAGACAAAAAATGGGAAGAGGCAGGGAATAAACAACAATAATGGTCCTACTAGGCCTTGTGCCATTCGGATCGTGCACATGCATTAACAAGAAGTGCAGGGGAGAGGGAGTGTGGAGGGGGGAGGTGCAGGTTGGGCTGGAAGGGAAAATGCTAGTGTGGGAGGGAGGTGCAGGGCAAGAGGAGGTATACAAGTGCAGGGGGGAGGAGGGAGAGAAGTCTACAAGCTAAGCATGAGGACGAAGGTGGACCAGGCTCGGTAGGGATGCACACTCCGCTAGGCTTGTCAGGGGAAAGGGACTCGGAAGGGCAAGTGCAGTTTGTGGGTGGGGGACAGGAAGACAGGGTGCTGGTGTATACTGGGCGAGGAGGGCTTGGTGCCTTTTGGAGCTCAGAAAGGACCAGGCACCCAGTCAATGTGACATAGGCGGGGCATTAGCAGGGGTGGGGTGTATGAAGAAGAGAAAATGTGCGCCTTGAGAAGCTTCATGAACTTAAGGAAATCTGGTAGAAGCCTGAGAGGGGCAGGGAGGCCATTACAGATGGAGGCTCCTGCCAAGGAAAGAGATCTACCCCATACTATCTGTTTGGAAAAGCGTCTGATCGGCAAAGAATTGCAGCTAGATGACTAAGCAGGAGGTATTTATTGAAAGAGTCAGATAGTTGGGTCCTTGTCCCCAGAAAGCTTTGTGAATGATACAGAGGGTCTTGCACTTAAACCTCTCAGCCACCTGGAACCAGTGGATATATGTGTGGGCTGAAGAGATGCAGTCTCTGGGCTTGAGGCCAAAGATAAGTCTCACAGCCCTGTTCTGAATTAGTTGAGGGGGACGAAGGGGACGAAGGGAGGTTAAAGGCAGACTGAAGAAGAGGCTGTTTCAATTGTCCAGACTGGACAGTACCAGAGCTCTGGAGACATTGAGTTTATGTATGGCTCCAATATTCTGCATAGATTCTTCAAATATTGTGAGTTCATTACAAACAGGGCTCGGAATTAGGAGTGGATAAGCAGGAGTTACAGGCAGTGCCTGGCTATCCAGCAGTAACTGCTTTATAGCGTTACATTAGATGCCCTGGGGAGCCATAAGTAGGTCCATGTAACTGTTGGCTTTAAACTCACCAGACTCTTTGAATTTGATTTGAGTCACGTAGTTGAAATAATCAGAATGAAATGTATTGTTGTAATATAAATCAGTTATTTTAATGATAATAAATACAACGAGCAACAGAAAGGAGAAATTGTAAGGCATATCTAGTGAGATTACTTCACAAACAGTAATTAATTAAAACAAATGATTTAACAATTACATCTCAAGTCACATACTATTCAATTTTTTGTACAATGAAAACAGTTTCCAAACACTGTGCAAAAGCTTGACACTGGCTTTGTTAAACATTGTGAAGAGAGACACACATCATTTGAATCTTGAAGTCAACCTTTCCACAAGTGAAGTTTGGAAGGCAACCCCTTTTGCAATTTTCTGTGGCATAGACTGGGCCCTGGAAACAAAATCTGGATCAATTCCATGCGTTTGCATGGTCAGCACATTCAATGTAAGATCTTTCACAAATTCAAAATCCATCTGCTGGAAGACTGGCTTTGCCACCCTCTGTTTGCTTCTTTTGGTAAACTCCTCGTTGTTTTGCTTGTTCCCTTCCAATGTTCGCATTGTGTGCAAGTACAGCTAGTCATGTCCTGGCCTCCATACTGTAAATGCTAAAATATAACCTTTTAGGCCTGTAGGCACATAGTATGAAACACCTCCAAATCTCCAGTGTGGCAAACTTCAGTGAGTCCCCTCATGTCTCTTCAAAGCATTTAGTCATACACAATCTTCTTCTGTGCTGTGTGAGGAGGGGAACCTGTAACCAAACACCTTTTGTTTTGTTACTGCTGCTTGCTCAATTGAACATTTTGTTTACTTCCCAAGAGTGTATGTTAGCACAATGTTGCATTAATGAACACCATTTGTCAAGCAGAATATCAACAGATCCATTGCAAGTTTTTGAGATCCAACAAAGATGGTTGCTGATAGACTGTGACAAATTTAACATGTTTTCAGCAGCCTTTTTTCCAGCAGCTGTAATTTAGTTCGAAATTAATTTTGCGATGTGCCTTCCTTCATATTGATGCTTTATGTCTGGAAACTGCTGTTGCATGTCCTTGGCTATTGAAATGTGCCTGTTAGTGGCTATCAGGTCTATTCGCATTCCTCTGGATTGCAGAAGTTGAATGGATTAAATGAAACCATATTTTTCGATGGCAACAGAAGATGTACATTCAGATATTTGTACGACAAATGAACTCACTATTTCTTTGGTTTCCATGTCTTGGAAGTGGTAAGTGCAGTATTTACCAGAAAAACCTGGGCTGTCACACTGTCCATCACCAGCAAGCCAGAGCATTTTCCCCACAAGAGCATTATCCATTGACATCTGTTCTTCATCAAAGTTATATTGATGTAGTGGAACAACATATTGGGCCTCATTACGACCCAGGCGGTAAGAGGTTTACGGCAGCGTAAACAGCGCCGACCCTTACCGCCTGATTCCGAGGTCCCTTAGCGCCATGGCGGATTTAACACCTGCTTTTAGCAGGTGTTAAAATCCATGGCGCTAATGGACCATGTTGTTAATTACGCCACCGTAATTTACGGTGGCGTAATTAACGCCTTCCCCATTCCCATTATGGCCTATGGGGCAAAAATGGGAATGGGGAAGGGTAAATGGGGATTGGGGACTTACCGCCCCGCCGACCTCGGAATGGGGCGGTAAGTCCGCCAACCACCATGGCGTAAACATAGTTTACGCCATGGTGGTAAAGGTACGACCCAGGCGGTAATTTACCGCCTGGGTCGTAATGAGGCCCATTATGTTAGCCATCTCGGTTGTCAAACACACAACATTTAGAGAGTGAATTTACTCTTTACTGGGATTATGAAGGTGCACTGTAGATCAAAATGTGTGCATAAGGACCATCATCATTCGCAACACAGATCTTAGAAGGCAGGCTGCCCTGAAGTCATGCAGCTCGGTAACGCATAGCAGTGGTGTGTCGTCTTCGGCAATGTAGACCAAGCAACCAGAGTTTTCTCCAAAGCAGTAGTTCTCCACCAGAGTAGGCATTAGCTCACAGCGATGGCAGGTACACCAGGTGGAAACATGTTCCATGCGACTGGGTTCAGGCTTTGGCCTTTGATCCTCATGACTTTCATCTGTTTCCACATCTTCTCAACGTTTTTCTCTTTCAAGAATCTCCTCTTCTGAATATTCAGGCTCGTACATGTAGGGTTGAAATGTTGCCATAGTTCCTGAATAGTGAAGAAGCACATAATCAACAGCGAGATAAATAAAAACGTTTTGTTTGTATACAGTAAAGAAAAGAGGTTTTCCATTAACATTGAATGTTAAAGAAAGACAAGCGAAGAAGCAGCCATGTTACAAAAACACACAGTGAAAAGACATGATTAATAGTCTCAAACTTTAAAAGTTCACAAGGACACATGTTTAAATATGGTTTGTTAAAGACATTTGTATATAATGTAAGAAATGAAAAGCGACTGCTGAGTTAATTCATTTCAGGTAGTGTAAGTACCGCTTTTCAGTGTGTCATACTGGGAAGATTGCTGAACAGAGCAGAAACAAGTCAAGCAAGCTCAAGATTATACACTGACACAAATGAAAAAGAAACTCCAATGTTGTGTGATCAGAAAGGGTTTGTTTACACTTGTCGAGGAACGAGGCATCTGGGCATTTCCATGGAGACACAGCAATAGATTGCGCACAGAGGACGTTGACATGAGACGTGCATTGGCGTTGTGAAATGGGACGTGAGCGTCTTGTGATGTCAGCATTAGGGGGATGATCTGAATTAGTACCATGAGAATTTATGGTGATGGATCAATGGATAAGATTATCACAAGATGGCGGTACCAGACCTGTTGTTTTTGCATGTGTTAAAGTGGGAAAACAGGGGTAAGTTGCATTGGAATTTCTTATAAGAACGATAGATGTATGCTGGGAAATATATGCCAGATCGATTGGGCCAATAACACTTCTGACCGAACTACCCCTTTAACAGTTCAATCCACAGCAAGCCCTGCTTCCTGCCGGCTGCCCCAAGTGCTCCTGGTATGCTGGGCCAGCAGCACTGCCTGCCTTCCTGTCCTGCCACCTCATTTCCTGTCCTGCCCCAGCCAATCAATGAGTGGTTGGGGAGTCACCGGCAATCTGGTATCCGGGGCTGGTAGACATGCAGATGCACTCCTTTAAGTGTTCCAACAACAGTTACAGGAGTTCGGTCTTGTGGCCGGCCCCTGCTTTGGCCAGGCACTGTCCCATAGGGATGGGGAGATCAAGCCAGAGCCCTGCCGTGTTTGCCCAGCTCTACTCTCCGAAAATATCACTTTACAATTGGAAGTTCACATAAAGCAAATACTTTTTTGTGCAGATTATTGGAAGCAATCCGTCAAAACTATAATCAAACACTGCAAAACAAAAGCCACACAACAATCTCTGAAAACAGGGGGCAGTTGCAGGAATACAATATGTACACAGGTGTTACAGAGATAAGTGATAGCTTTAAAAATTAAAAGCAGACACTTCAGAGTCCTGCAGAATGTTAGGTGAAAGAAGTTATTACTGACACAGAGAAACAAAAACCCCAAAAATGGGCAAACAAGGCACATGAATGCGAATTATAACTTGCATGCTTACTTACAGAATGGAGCATCATCAACAAGCATAGATCCTCTTGTTCGGTCTATTTTCAGATACTCTCCACCATTCTTCCAACTCCAGGATACATCACATCAGTATTGCAAATGACAGGCATCCCGAGGTCGCAGCCCTGTCACATGACACAGCAGCGGCACTGTCACTCTGATTTTGTGATGCCCATCTAGACTGTGGGGCAGCAAACAAAAGAAAGGATTAGCACAGGCAAACAAACATAAAACAGAGGACACAATCAGTTAGAGTAGGCTCCAAAATAAGGTGCCAACGGTCTGGGCCTCGTTACGAGTACGGTGATACCTGTAACACTGGATCCTCCGCCTGACTTCCCAGCTCCACCATGACATGGTGGATAGGGAAGTCAGGCGGGGGATTTGGTAAGTCCCCGTTCCCGTGGAGCATAGGACTCCATGGGAATGGGGACACGGAAGCACCGGTACCTTTGCTAACGGTGCCAGTGCTTCAATGACAACTCTGCCTACTGGGGCCTCTGCGCCCGGCAGGGTCAGACCTGCAAGACCCAGAGTATCTGGGTGTCACATATACCAATTATGCTGATGACACCCAGATACTCATCCCTATCACCGGTGACCACAAAACTGACACTCTAGCCATCAACTCCATTTACCAAATCATCCAGGCTTGGATGGCGCAGCATGAACTGTGCTTGAACGATGAAAAGATGGAGATTCTCATTTTAGGCTCTCACCAAAGACTTAGTAAGCTAGACCCGTCCTTCAACTCCTTCACAATTGATGACAATACCATCAAAGTGGGCAAAGATAGAAAAACACTCGGTATCTATATCGACGCCACACTATCACTTTCTAGACAAATTAACGCTGTCTTCTCTGCTGCATCATATAGATGCAAGCTCATTACAGCTTGTCGTCCATTCCTATCAGCAGCCAACTGCACTACATTAGCCAGGACCTTGGTCCTGTCTAAGATTGACTATTGCAAAGCCCTCTATCTCGGTACTAACCAATGCAACATCAACAAACTACAGATCATACAAAATAATGCCATTAGAGCGGCACTAACCATCCCTAGGAACCTCCACATCTCAGACTCCAGACGGAGTCTCTGATGGCTATCAGTTTCCCAAAGAGTTTCACTTAAAGCGCTATCGCTAACACACAAAAGCTTCATGAACCAAGCACCTAGCTATCTGGCTAGGCGATTTTCCTTACACACTGCCTCAAGACCACTCAGAAGCACTCAAACCAACTGCCTCGCCATCCCGAGCTTCAACCTCCAGAGATCAGGCGGGTGTAGCTTTCCAGTCATGGCTGCGAAACTATGGAACTCTTTACCCAATCCACTCACAGCAGAACCGTCCTTCTTGGCCTTCAAGTGCAAAGCCAAAGCCTGGCTGTCAGCCCAAGACCAGCCTTGATGATTAGCGCGCACTGTCACTCTGACTCGCTACACCAGTTCCAACCAGCTAGTTGCCCTTCCTGATTGTTGATATGTATAGTACTTGTAAATTATCCTAAATTATCCTTTTATTGCACTGTCTGTATTCCCCACCCTATGTATCCTGTTGTATGTACGCTGTATTATGCCTGCAACCTAAAATGATGCGCCAGGATGCCCGTGGGTCAGGTGCGCTTTACAAATAAAATAAATACAAATACAAATGCATCGGCCCCGGCAGGCAGTCTTGTGGTATGGCGGTCCGGAAACAAGGGTACTGATAAGCTTACCTAGGCAAAGTGTCAGATTGGCACCCCCCACTTAGGCACTTGAACACATACCTTTCATGCAGCACTTGGTCCAAATATTGAAATTTGTACTTGAAGGAGCACGTTAATACTGCCTTACAGAGCACACCTCTAAGGTTGCACATGGGCCTGTGTGCTAGAAAGTCACCTAGTCCTGTTTTTGCTTGGAATACTGGGACTGGTATTTTTCCTAAATGCCAAGTGAGGAAAAATATATGCCAGCCAGACATGAACATTCAGGCTATAAGCAGGCAGATGGCGGTATTGCCACATAAGAAAGTAATCCTGTTGGATTTGACAGTAATAAATGCCATATCACTGTAAGAAAGCATGTCCAGGCTGGCTGCACCAAGCCAGTCTAGCAACTTGCCCTAGCGATGCTGTGACTACCTGAAGCATTACGCCTAGACATGTCACTTCCAGCACCACCCAGGCTCAATGTGTACCTGCAACCTGCTACCCAGGCATTGTTACATTTATGCCCACTCCTCTACTGGTGGAAGGTATTGAGAAACGGCTGAAAGTTACTGGATTAAGATGTCCTGGAAAAAGAAATCTCATTGTTGACCACATGGCACAGAAAAGTGAGGAGACACTCTAACTTCCCCACATTGACTATTCAACAAGCAAATTCTCGCACAAGCCATTCTTCTGAGATTGGCAATAAGGGTGAAAGGAGGACCTTTCTGTCCTGGTAGAGCTCGTCACTATGGACTGCTGCTTATACAGCCCACACACTTCAAACAGGCCACATTCAACCATCATAGGGTAAAGACATTTCACCAGGCCCACAGGTTAGGCTGGCAGTTACAGGGGCTCAGCATGATAATGTTCTCTGTCAATGGCCAAGTTTGGAAACAAATTATAATAACCTACAGAATATTAGGGTATCAAAGGTAAGTAATATTATTAATTCTGATCATGGTTGCATATTCCTGCTTGTTCCGCTGGCTATTAAGTTAGAAAGAACTATCAAATGTTTGTGATAGGCAAACACAATTTAAAAAAAAAATAATTTCATTTAAAAAAAAAATAATTGTCTTGTGCTTTAGCCAATATTTTTTTACTTTTTACACATTTCATGTTTTCTAATGAAATAATTGGCAAGCAGTCTCAAAGCTTTATGATAGCTCAATAAACCAATATGTTATGGCACCATAATTATAGATAACAGTGACAAAAAATATGCTTTGCAGTCATGGAATATTATGTGACTTAACAAAATATGTCTATGCTGAAAGAAACGCAAGTCTAACATCCCACTCGCATTATTACATAATTAACATTGCCTTTACAAGAGAGCAGACATAAATGGCATAGTTTTGCTTTGAGCCATAGTTGCCATTAAATTGTGTGCCTAATAAATAAGTAAACTTAAAGATATAGGGCCTCATCACGAGTTGGGCGGTAAACCGGCACAATGTCTACCAAGTGGAAATAGCATTACCGCCAGGTTGTGCAGTGGTATTAGCGCCGTATCACAACCTGGCGTGAACGTGCCCCCGACTCTGCTGGTAATGCTATTAGCACCAGGCGGAAATTTTGTGCTACCACCACCAAAACCAGTGCTAATAGCGCAGACTGAAATTATGTCACTGCCAAAACGGGAAGCATTGCAGTGGCCATTTTGAAAAACACAATCCATCAAATATCTCCACTTCCTGTAGCCATACAGACCTGCAAACAAGACAGAATGTCCCAGGAGAGGGTTAGAGGCAAGGGTGCCCAAGATCTGCTCAGAAAACCCATATTCCTGTGAGGGGGAGTTGGTGGTGCTTGAAGATGAGGCGGTTGCACACCATAATGAATTGTATGGGCCCAGTCAGCGCAAAACATCAGGCAAGCGGAGGATCGCCATCAGGTATTCCATAAGCCAGAAGGTGACAGTGGTGGCCACTGTATCCTGTGATGGGGAGGACTGCAGGAAGCACTGGAACGACCTGAGGGTCAGGGTGCGTGGGCTGCTGTCCCAACACAGGCAGGAGAAACTGGCAACCGGCGGAGGAACTGTGGTGCCACTGGTCCTCATCGCATGGGAGGAGAAGTGCAGCGCAATGCTGGACATGGAGCTCATCAAGGGAGTTGGAGGTACAGAGGCGGGTGCCAGCAGCCTGGAGGCAGGAGGTGAGTCAAACCCACCACATCCAAGCACATGTGCATGCATCAATGACAGGCTAAAACAAGATGCCCCAGTGGACAGACCGATGAGCTGGCTATGGTGACAGGGTGCATCAAGTGGGTGACACATCAGCCACCAACCACAGCAACTATGTGCCAGTGCACCAAGGCTTCTCCTGTGAATCACAACAGTGGGGAGCGGAGGCAGTGGACCTATCCAAGTGCCCTGTACTGCATGCCCATGCTGGCAGTACAGCAGTGCCCCATAGGGACCTTCCGTGCCATGTAGTAAGCCACCCCCCCCAATTAGAATGGCACCCATGGAGGGGACGTGTGTGCATGGGAACCCAAAACGTGCATGCCAGACAACAGCTGCCCCATCACAGATGCCTTGCCATCCCCACGCACAGGCAAAGACCAACTGGCCATGTGGCACACACCCATATCTGCATCCTTCCCCATCATTGTGAACCCACATGCAAACACCCCTGACCAACCATGCACATCAGCTCAATTGTCTGGGGATCCTACTCAGCACCATGTAATGAATGCCTTGCATGCCAAAACACGTGGGGGAATGAAACCTGATGACATCTCCTCAACGCCAGAGGCATCCAATGATGACGTGGAGGCAGACCCATATGGGAGCGGTACAACCCAGCCGTCAGTACTCGCCAGTACCACCACCGCCACCACCACCAACTGCAAAGTGACGCACAGGCCACGCAAGGTGGATGTCCCACAGTGTCACACTGCATCACAGCAGGACCAGGCCCAGCCCACCATGGCAGCTGCACCCACACCCGCAGCTCTGTGCACTGCCACAGAGGATACACCACCTACCAGAGTGATTGTGGAGACACAGGGGGACATATTTAACAAAAAAAGGGGGGTGCCCCCTGCGTGTTCAGTGGGAGTTCGGGGCAAAGTACAAAGGAAAACACAGGGTTTTAACTCTCACTATTAGTTGACCAAGCAATTATGGTCACGGTTCAGGTTCACTTTTCCCAACCAATAAATGTTCTGCTTCGTAAGAAGTCAGAAAGAAAATAGGAAAATGCCAAGGAGAACAAGTAGGGCAAACACGAAAGATATATTCAATCATACATTTTATTAATTGATACAAACAGAAAGAAAAAAATGGTTAAAATGAATAATGTTATTCATAGTTCTGAGTAAAGAAATTTTATACAGCAATTTTATATTGCGTATGGGCAATACCAAACAGAATTTGCCCATAAAATGTTCAGAGAAATTTAGTCACAAAAAGCAAATACCAATCTCTTAAATGGTTAACATTTGTAAAATAGAATGATTCAAGAATAAATACAAAAAAGGGAAAAGAAAAAAAAGCTAATATTTTTATACATTGAAGCAAACAAAGTACACAGTTAGATTAAGATGTCTTGCATTGTTAAATCAAACTTTTTCCTTTGTACATACTCATGATCAGAGTCTGATCATGCTGGGTGAAACTGCCTACGTGCCAGTTTTTAACCTGTTAATAATTGTTATGAACACAGATCATCAGTAAATTACTGTTTAGAACTTTAGAGCTGTGTTAGCGGCGCGTTTCGGCTTTAGAGCCATTAGTCTTGGCCTTGATTGAAGAGCCTTCCTCAGGGCGAATAGATCTATAAGGGATCTAAAAAAAAACAGAATGAAAAAATAATAAAGAAAAACGGTTTGGAGGGAAGGCAGATGTGTAATTAAACACATTCCAAAACATGCACTAAATGCTGTTGGCCCCAGTTTGTAAACTGGATTTTCCATTTTCATAAAACATGATGGGAACATGATAATGCTAAGGAGTTTAAACATCAAGGTGAAAAGCTACTGCACTGAACTCACCCTGTATGTGGCACAGGGTAGTGCAGAGGTTATCAGCCTATGGGATTTGTCGGTTGCAGGTGCCTCAACAGCCTGGGTCTGCAAGGGTTGGGTCCTTGAGCAGCTACCCAATATCCAGTATGGTTTAGGATGAACTCACTCTGTAAAGAAGAAAGGGTGGGATGGAGAATGAGAGCTCCATTTATTGCAGAGTGATGTTGTGAGAGAGATAAAAAAACCTAAAGATGCAACGAAGAAATGCAAATGGAATAGAGATGCATCCAGATATGGAGAAGAACCCAAAATGGAATACTCAGAGGGAAGGTAGTGCTCAAAGAGATAGACCCAGTGGCAGCACCCATTACTACCATGACTAGGCAGCCATGTAGGAGTTTGTGATAAGGAGAAGGAAAGAGGAGGGCAACAGAATTACCCTGAAGTGAAAAAGGCAACAGAATTACAAAACTACCTTAAAGTAGAAGTCATGGAACCCATAACGTGTTGAAGTCCAGGGATGTTCATGTGATGCAATTGTCGCAGGGTAAATATGCCCTTATGGTGAGGGCCATCTCGGAGCTGGCAGAATCCTGTGTCACACGTAGTGGCAAGATGTCTGGAGACATAGAGAGGACAGGCATGTTAAAAGCGTGAAAAGTTGCAAACGTAACCAACAGAGGATGCAGAAGAGGCGCGTGGACTGAGCGCCTGGAAAAACGGGTCATCGGGTACTTACGATCAATCCGTCAATACAGGAAACAAAGAAACAAAGAAGTGCGCGAGGCATCAAGAGGTGAGCGATTGTGTCGCGCCCGTGTAAGTAAAAGAGTGCGAGGCGTCTCGTAGTTATGGAGACCCTGGGTTAAGTGCGGACCCATGATGCTGTGCGAGTGGAAGATACCAACTAGCTAGTTTACACGGGGTAGAGTGCTCGCTCTGTCTTGCATGTTCATAAACGTGTGTATTTTGCACGTTTATGAGGAAATGGCATGAACAGAGAAAGAGGAGAAAAGTCAAGAATATAGCATGGAGCGGGCTCAGCCTATGATGAATGTGTTATTCTACGATATGGAAAGAGTCCACTAAGGCTGAATGCAATGCGCCTCGCGTTGGGAGTCAACATGTATCAAGGCTAGGTTGCTAGGATACCGGACTCGAGGAAGCTAGTAGATGTGAAGGGAGTTGTCGGCAGGCGACTGCAGAACGCAGCGATAAATTGCCGGGTAGGAGAAAGTGAATGTCTCTATAGCACACTGGATGTGGATGCGTACTCCATATGGAGAGGATGATGGACATTTGTTACAGTGAGAAAAGTGTATTACCCGAATGAAGAGAATTCATATGTTTGTGGTGTGCTAAGTCCGAAAACTGGGCAGCACCCCTTGTGGCATACTGATCAAGGAGTCATTAAAAGAAAAGGGCAATAGTGTTGCCGCAATGTACAAGTGCTAATATACATGTGGCATGTAGGTCAAGTGACAATCACCACGGCACAGAGAACAGCAGGCCGTGCCAACCTAAAAATAAAAGTCATGTAATTAAGTAGGACAAATATATTCCTCGTTGGGGCCATGATGGAAGGAATCAATTCTATATATCCACTGGGCCTCTTTCTGTAGCAGACTCATTTTGAGATTTGTGGAGGAAATGATGGTGTCTACCACCCATCACAAAATGTCGTCTGCTGTGTGTTTGTTTTCCAAGTAGTGTTTAACCAAGGGGGCACTTTCGTTCTTGCACCTTATACGGGAGCGATGTTCGGAAATACGAATGTGGACTGGTCTTTCTGTTTGTCCAACATATCTCAAACCGCACGGACATTCTATAATGTAAATGGCGTTTTTAGTTTTGCAATTTGTCATGCTTTTCAAATTCCATAGTCTGTCGTTGATCTTAAAAACTTTGATCTTTTTGGTGAATTTGCATGAAGTGCAGTTACCACAAGGAAAATGTCCCACCGGTGATCTCAGATCCCATAGACCCAGTCTAGGAGCGGGGTTGGTGAATTTGGAATGCACTAGCTGGTCTCGGAGATTTTTGCCCCGCTTGTATGCGAAGCGTGGTGTGGGTTCATTCGGGAGACACAATTTAGCCACAGTCCAATGTTTAGTTATGGACTTGCGAATAAGTGGTGTATGGGCGCCATGTGTGATGACACAGGTCGTTCTTGGTTCCTTGTTGCTAGTAGTATTTTTATTTAGCAGGAGTGTGTCCCTGTTGGAGAATCACGCTCTTTTTCTTGATCTAGATATTACATGATGTGGATACCCTCTCTCCGTCAGCCTGTGATCGAGATCATTGGCATGGAAATAGAAGTCCTCTAGTTCCGTACAGTTCCTTCTTATGCGAAGGTATTGTCCAAAGGGTAAATTTTCCCTAATGTTCCTCGGGTGGTCGCTTTTGAAATGCAAAAGTGTATTTCTATCGCTTGGTTTGCGAAAAAGATTGCATTTCAGGGAACCATTATTTATTTGGATTTTAAGATCAAGAAAACTGATTTCCGAATTGTTGCATTCCATGGTGAATTGGATGTTTTGGTCAACTTTGTTAAGCCAATCAACAAAATTTAGTAAATCTAGTTTAGAGCCTGCCCAGATGCAGAGAATATCATCTATGTACCTTTTCCAAATTTTGATGTTGTTTTTGAAAGGATTTTTCTCGGATAGTATTTAGTCTTCTCAAAGTCTGCCATAAACAATATAGCTAGACTTGCCGCAAAACTTGCCCCCATGGCTGTCCCTTTACATTGGAAATAGAATTGGCCATCAAACTCAAAGTAGTTTTTGGATAGGGCAAGTGTGAGAAGTTCTATAATAAAGTTTGCTGGAACCCTTGTTTGGGCATCAGAATTGGTCAGATATCTATGAATGCACTCTATAGCCAGTTCCTGTGGAATACTGGTATATAATGAGCAAATGTCTAGGGTCACTAGGAGTTGGGAGCTACTGTCAAAATCAATACCCTCAAAAATTTGGATGGTTTGGGTTGTGTCCCTTAAGTATGTCTCTGTGTTAGTACTCAGTGGTTTGAGAAAAACATCTATGAATTTACAGATGGGTTCTAGCACTGAACCACATCCTGAGACGATTGGTCGTCCAGGTGGGTTTTGCAGATTTTTGTGAATTTTGGGTAGGGGGTAACAGGGGGACAGCAGCCTGGTTGTAGTCTCTACCGGGAGCCATCCACCAGACCTAAGAGCCCACCCTGCCACCGCAGAATTCATACAGCTGAGCCCGACACCAACACCTCATCAATGGACTCCCCTGCCAACAGCACCCTCCCCCCCACAGTGCTGACCTTCTCCTACACAGCCTTCAGCCACCCTTGGCATGGTGCTGCAGAGGCTGTGGGACATGGAACAGAGACAGAGGGTGGTGGAGGCCGTTGGGCGCACCCACACACGACACATGCAGGCCATATGCGATAGCATCCTGGTGGCCACACGCAGGAATGCGCGGGACAATGCAAGGACACAGAGAGAGATAACTGCCAGTACGGCAGCACTGACGACATTTGGCCAGAGGGTCCGTGAGATGACGGAAGGTGTCTCAGCACTTGCTGAGGCCATCCGCCAAAGCATTGACTTGGTACGCCAACAGCTCCTCAGGCTTGGGTCCATTCCTTCTAGTTCCACTATGCAAACAGGGGACTCCCAGCAGAGCACGCCAAGGCAGTAGTCCCTGCGCCATCTGCGAGCCAAATCACTGGGTGCTTAAATGGGGGGGCATGGAAATTATGTTGTGACATCAATCAATCTGAGTGGCAATGCAGTGGAGTTGGTGGTGGGAGGAGGGATTGTGTGCTGGGGAGTTGGTGGTGGTAGGTGGGAGGGGGGAGGGGGATAGTGTGCTGGGGAGTTGGTGGTGGTACGGGAAGAGGGGATAGTGTGCTGGGGAGTTGGGGATGGGAGGGGGGATAGTGTGCTGGGGATTTGGTGTTGCGAGGATAGTTTGGGCACATGGATAGAATAAAACAGTTGAACTACATCAATGCGAGGACATTCCTGATTGTGTCATTGTGGAGTTTATTTCCAAATGTGGCAGTCACACAGTGGTGCATGGCTTGTGCAAGAGAAATGATTCAAAATAAATTGTCATTCAATGCCTGCCAAGCCAGTCTCTCTTCCCTCACTTCATGTGGAATGTCACCGTCAGGGGCTAGGGGTATATTCCGCCTTACACAAATGTTGTGCAACATCAACATAGCACACGCAAGCACGATCTTGCCTACATTTTCAGGAGCGCACATGAGGGGTCCGCCTGTGCGATCTATGCAGCGAAAACATGCCTAGAGGAGTTCAAAGGTCAGCTCAATGCACACACAGGTCCCACTGTGCGCGTGGTTATATGCCATGTTGTGGGGTGTTCGTGGATCACGCACAGCGGTCATCAGCCTGGCCATCTGCAGATATTCACAGTCACCTGCACCTGCATGGGGAGAGGCACACACATCAGTAACTGTGAAGTGTGTGATGGTGAACTAACATTTTGCATCTGGGCAATGGACATCATGTGCATGCATATGGGGACTCATCAAATAGCATGTGCCTCTACAATTTCTCGGCATGCTGTGTCAATGGTATCATGCATTCTTCGACCTTCACATGCACCCTGTGACATTGATGTAGTTTCTTGGTAATGTGTCTGCTGGTGACATGTTCCTGTAGGCAGCCTTGGACCTGTGTATTGCTCTCTTGCTCGTGGCATGCAGGTTTTGCATCAGTCTTCCATGCTGATCTTGGGGCAGTTGGGCAACGTTGCCGAGTGGGTGTACATGTGTACATGTCTGTGGCACTGGCAGGTCTGCAGTTGGGCAGCACCATGTTGGCATTTGTTTGGTATTACTTAGGATCATGCATGATGCATTGTGGTACCTTAAGTCATGTGTGTGGTTTACAATGATGCTGTATGTGTTGAACAGCATGTCCGTCAAGGTGTGGCCACCATGTACATGCACCTTGGACTGTACTCTGACGTTGGTGCTGGGGCTGCTCAGGTTCTACACTTGCATTTTCTTATCAGGACATGCTTTGTGTCATTTATCGCACCCCCTGCCCCCAACTTTCATCAGGTGCTTCACAGTGCATTCGTGCAGGCAGATTTACTCACCCACAATCCACGTCCGTTATCCCCTGTGCCTCTCCATGTATCCTGACAGTGTACTGTTCCATAGGACCATGGAGTCATGGGTGGAACCTGGCTAGCGGCATTAACAGTGCGTGATGAAGAGGTTGGCGTTGCAGGTGACCTGTACTTTGAGGGAGTGGTAGTGCTTCGATTCCTGTAGACTGCTTCATGGACCTGGGGGCCACCAATGCAGCATGGGTGTAGTCCAGGGCTGCTATCACATTTGGCAGTTGGGCTATGCCACATAACTTTGCCTTCATTGCATTTACCTGCTCTGTGGTGGTGGGCAGTGCAATGTGCTGATGCAAATGCTGCAGGAGGGCACCCAGCACCTGGGCCAACACTGCACAGAATGTGGGCTATTGCATGCCATGCATCGTGGCCACAGAGTGCTGGAATTTGCCAGTAGCTAAGAATTGGAGTATGGACACCAGCTTCAGCATTTGGGTCCGTTTATCCTGCTCCCTATTGTGCTGAGCAGCTCAGTTATCGTCTGCCTGTTGAGGTGGTACAGAGTCACTAACTGGATGTCAGTGAGGGTCCAGGGTGAGGGCCTGATCCTTGGGATGGGTGCATGCCTTGCTTCGGCTCTCCTCACCCTCTTCCTACCCACCCACCACCTGTACTCCCTGTGCCCAGGCCTGGTTGACCTGCATCTCTACTCCCAGGCGCAGCATAAGCAGCTGCTTGTCCCGGATTGCAGCAAGTATAGCAGCATGGTGTTGAAAACAGTGATTGGGGTAGAGGTGTGCCTTATGTAACCTTCTGGAGTGCATTTGATGCACCTGGGCCTTCATTTCTGGTACCTGCGTTCATTTACCTCCAGCTGGAGGCTTCAGGTAAATCTGAGCTGTATTTGCGCCACCGTACATGGACTTGTGATACGTCAGTAATTGCGCTTTGTGTTGACCGCGCTATTAACACAGGTTGTGATAGCGCCGGCTGTAATAGCACCGGTTCATTTTGTGGCCGGCAGTATTTGCGCTGAGTCGTGATCCGGTGG
This sequence comes from Ambystoma mexicanum, assembly GCF_040938575.1. Taxonomy (NCBI): domain Eukaryota; kingdom Metazoa; phylum Chordata; class Amphibia; order Caudata; family Ambystomatidae; genus Ambystoma; species Ambystoma mexicanum. Next base: position 569,624,488 of record NC_090936.1, on the reverse strand, counting down.
AGCATTATTGGCAGCACTAATTCCATTACGGCCGCATTTAAGGGCTACCGCCCAATTCGTGATGAGGCCCAAAGTCACTCCCACACTTATCACTTATCAGAGCAATGATAAGGAAATTCACCCAATATAATGCCACATAGCAAAAGGCTTGAAACCTTGCTAATGTGCCCCCCATTGACAGACTATGCTGCAGACGGTATCTGGTCAATTAATCGAATGGAATAGCATCTAATACCATTCGATCGAATTATAAGCAACGAAAAGCCATTGCATCGAATGACTATTTTGTTGTCTATAATTCAATGGCATTATCGAAAGTAATGTTAGGGTTAGGGGTTAGGGTTGGGGCTAGGGTTAGATTAAGGGTTACATTGGGTATAGGGTTAGGGGTTAGGGTTGGGGCTAGGGTTACATTAAGGGTTACCTTAGGGTTAGGGTTGGGGCTAGGGTTAGATTAAGGGTTACATTAGGGTTAGGGTTACGGTTGGGGCTAGGGTTAGATTAAGGGTTACATTAGGGTTAGGGGTTAGGGTTATGGTTACATTAAGGGTTATATTAGGGTTAGGATTAGGGTTGGGGCTAGGGTTAGATTAAGGGTTAGGTTAGGGCTAGGGTTGGGGTTGGAGGGGTGGGGTGGGCACGGGGTTTGGGGGGGTTAGGGGTGAGAACCCCCCAATATACAATAAAAACATTCAAATGTTACACAGAACTGGCCAGTGCCGAAACTTCAGCACTGGACAGCTCCATGTAACGTTTTAACGTTACAAAAAAAGGCTATCTTTTACATGTAAAAGTGCATTCCCATTGAAACCAGTCCATTTATATTTTTGATGGACTGGTTTCGATGGAAACGCACTTTTACTTGTAAAAGATGGTCTGTCGACGCTTTTATAGTCGATGCATCTTTTTCGATGCGTTGGTATGTCGATGCACCGATTTCGATGCATTGACTATAAACCGCTGCAGACTATTGAGGATGACTGTGCACACTGCTCAGACAGAGCCGCATATCTCGTTGGCTTAGAAAAATGTACACAGAGGGGACATACGTGGTACAGAGAGAGCATCTCATCCTACAAATGTATTCTTAAAGGGCATGTTTTGTAGCTCCAGGACCCAAAATGCATAAAGCTGGCATACTATAGACTGTGTTGAAAAACTGGACCCCATCTGCCTGCGTCTCATCTCAGTTGAAAAATCACACATTCATACAATGCTGGTAAAGTAGGTGACTGTCGCCTGTCTTGTCAACTGCCTTGCAACATGCGTCCTGTACCTGGCCCCAGTTATAGGGTTGTTGTGAACAGACACACAGAAAAAGTGAGTATTTCGGTTAGACACTGACAAACAGAATGATGGTCTGCAAATACAACGACCCGGAACAGTGACACACTCATTAGTAGGGAGATGTTACTTTCGCTCATTTGATCATCATTCCTGCCACAAAGCTTGAAAAAGGGCTTCATATTATGTAATAAAATACACGTCTTCAAGCACTTGAGTAGCAGCATAGAAAGGAATTGCTTCTACAGACACAATAACTCAGAGGTTCAAGGCAGAATGATCCTCTGCACCCCTGCCTCCTTTCAAGCCTCCTCCCCCTAGTTGAATACACCCAGGCAACACCTGGCTCATAGTTTTGTTTGCACACTGTGACTTACAGTATTCACTCCTAAGCACACTTTCTGTGCATTTAAAGCCAGATCAACAAACCACATAGAAAACTCCTTATGAAAAAGTGTATTTAAATGGGAGTGTTATTTAATTTATTAGGTCTCCTGGATGAAAGATAGAAAGGCCCTAGTAGAGGACAACTGAGATGAGATCACACAACTAAGGACTAATGAAGATGGAGGTGGGGCAAATAAAACACAGAGAGCTTAATTTCCCACTGCCTAGGTACAGTAAATAATTAAATAATATCCATGTACAGTACAGCCCTGCTTTTTGATGTATGGTTTCAACTGCAGCGCCACCTGAAACATTTGGTAAACTGCAATAAATGTAATACTAAAGGAAAGCATATGAGAGCTGCAGCTTTGTGGGCTGCACCTAACAGGACAGAGTTAACGTGAGCTCTGTGTCTGTCTGTCTTCCATGCTTAGCCTTGGAAGGCACAGTACAACAGGCTGGCTGTCAGGACCTGTGCTTTGGTCAAAGGCGGAGCTGGTGGCAGACGGCAGAGCCTTCTCCTGAAGGACAGATGCATACACACACACCTTGGTGTCAAACACACAGGCACCCCTGTAATTATGTTTGTGTAGTGCCCAGAGGCACAGAGTAGATGTTTCAAAGTGCAGTTAAAATGAAAGGCAAGGAGCCTGTGGGGGATATGAGCGTATGTCGACAGGAAAAGAGATGCAATTGTTACAGTCAGTGTCCATGTCACTCATTTTCTGTTTTCCTAGGCTGTTATTGAATAGGAACGCAGCATTGGCAGGTAAATAAAATGCATACAGTTCTAACATTGGCCCTGGTCCCTGCTCTGGGCTCTGCCCCTCTCCCAGCTGATCCGTCCCCTGGGAAATGGTCCAGCGGACCCCAGCTAATTTGTGGCCCGCGGCCAAAGGAGTCACAGTGACACACACATACAAGTATACACTCATTCTCCCTTCCGCTTCCATACATCTACTCTCTATCCCACCCAGTTTGGCTATTGCTTCCCCCGAGACAGAGGGGCAGAACAATTACAAAAATAGAGCACCCTTCACTTGCATGTGCATTTGTCTGAGTCTCTCTCAGCAGGCAGGGCCATCACCCATGGCGGCAGGCTGCAGCTAGTGTGCAGGGCGGGCCACGGACGGTCCAGACCAGATGTCCATCCAGAAGAGAAGAACATTTGCACAAGTCTCAGTCATGAGGGCGCCTGTGGAGTTTATGTGCAGGTGTAGCCTTAGGTCCTGCTACGGCACAGAGCACCACGCCCATGCCCATACCCATACCCGAATCCCAACCCAAACCTCACAGTTCCTGCTGAGCGGCCTGCTGCTGCAGACAGTGCTGAGAGTGCCACCCACCTAACGACTTGTGCAAGTCAGTAATAAATATATGTATAGAAAAAATGTATAAGTGGTTATTGTCTTCAGCGTCATTTGCCACTTTAACATTTTTGCATTAAAAGCAAGTGCCTAACCATGCCTAGTGAAAGCACCAGCCCTGCGCCTACCTTCACAGGTCAGGATTCTTACCAAATGTCCAAGTCAAGCCAAGCTTCTGCACATTGCTTTTGATGGTGAGCACCTATTTGGCCTGATGTTGGCTGCCATGTCGCTGGGCCTAGTTATGCAGCAATCTGCAAAGCAATCTTTTGGCTTCTCCTCTATGGATAGAGGCTACAGGTGGTATATTCCGTTTGGAAAGAGGGCACAGATCCCGCAAGCCAGGCACAGGCAGAGTAGTTTCTTGCATCCCGGGCAGGGTAGGGGGCATCTAGGGGCCAGCAGACTGCTGCAGCAGCAGCAGCAGGTGTGACAGCACCCACTAAGCTGCTTTGAGTTCTACCACCTGTTTCCCTGCTTAGAGGAAAAATGTTCAAGCACTTGGTCAGGTGGAAGGAGATAACCTCCAATGCCGGGCCTCACAGCTCGCCGAATGGGGGTTATGTCTGCCATTTTTAAGAAAACCTCCGGACAGACCACCACGTTTACTGAAGGGGTGCCATGGAAGATGTGCCACTTGAGTAGAGAGGATCAGACTGGTACTCTGGTTATTTTCTGGTACCAGAGATGGGGAGGACTCTGTCCCATCCTGGACCTCAGGGACTTGAAGATGTTCTTGAGGAAAGACAAGCTCAAGATATTAATGTTAAAAGAAATTCTCTAGGCTCTGGAATTACAGGACTGGTTGATGTTGCTGGACCTTCAGGTTGCTTATTTTCATTTTCCAATTCATCGGAGGCACATGGGATACCTTACATTCGCAATAGGGGACACTCCTTATCTATTCAAGGGTCTCCCCTTGGCTTAACCTTCACACCCAGGGTGTTCACCAGGCTGATAGCCGTGGTAGTGGTGCGCCCCAGATGACTGGCTGGCCCGAGGAAGGTATTGACGCAACTCGAGGAACCCTGCTCTCTGCTTTGTAGGTTGGGCTTCACCCTAACTTTCCAGAAGTCCTATGTCACACCATCACAGAAGCTCTGATTCATTAGAGCAGTCCTGGACACAAAACTGGGGAAGGCTTTTCCCCAGGAGAAATAGTCAACAGTGTCAGGCAAATGGTTGAGCTTTTCCAGAGCCATGGCAGTCTACCAGAGGCTTCCTTCCTCCACCTCTTAGGTCTCATAGCTTCCTGCATTTTTCTGGTGCCAGAGGCCAGACTGTGAATGTGATCTCTGCAGTGGCTTTTTAGGGATCAATGGTCCCAGTGCTTTGATACTATGAGGGACATTCTAGCGACCTCCCTTGGTGGTCCAGCTGAGAGAACATGATGACGGGGCATCCATTTGGCCACCATGGCCCCAAGCCAAGGTAGTCACAGATGTGTCTTTGAAGTGTTGGGGGCCTGCAGTTGAGTGGCTTCTGGTCACCAATAGAATGGCGGTGGCATATCAACAGACTTGATTTGCAGGCAATCAGGTTGGTTGTGATGGGTAAACACGTCCTCATTCTGACTACACAGTGGTCATGCACTACCTCAACAAACAGATGAGTGTTCGGCCTTTGCCCCTATGCAGGGAGGTTATGTTTCTGGTTCATGGGGCACCAGATCCCTGCTTCAGCTATCCATCTAGCAGGAGCAGAGAATGTGCTGGTAGATGCTCTGAGCAGGCAGAGCATGGCCTCACATGAGTGAGAACTGTGCCCGGAAGTTCTCTAGGATATCTTTGCACAGTTGGGAACCCCACCAGCAGATCTGTTTGTCACAAGGTCAATGTGAAGTACAGACAGTTTTGCTTGAGGGAATTCCCAGCGACAGGTGCACTTGGGGATGCATTTCTGGTGGTAAGGGTCTTCGAACTCCACTGTGCATGCCCTCTGATACCTGCCATCCCGAGGGTTCTCAGGAGGTTGAGGAGATTTTGAGCCACCATGATCTTCATCGCCCTGGATTGGGTGAGGAGAACATGGTACTCAGAACTTCTGGGCTAGACCATCTGCATGCCGCTCAGGTCCCTCACCCTACATGCATGGCTCTTGAGAGGTTGAGATATGAAGACTGAGACCTCTCAGAAGTAGTATTTGAGGTGCTACTGGCTGCACACAGACCTATGAGATCCTGATCTCAGGGTGCGAATCAACCAACCACTAGAGCTGCCATTGAGCTTTATTGATGTTCATAGGCGAGGGAAACTGAAATGCCTATTTCAATGGGTTGTGACAGTATCTGTGTGTGTGCCACCAGACTGGAATGCTTTCCCAATAAAGAAAGAGCAGCAATTCATGAATGCAGCATTGTCTGAGTCGTCACAGAAGGACTGGCACCAGCAGCGGTGCAGGTGCTTCCGTCTCCCCACTCCCATGGAGTCCATTGGGACTCCACGGCAATTGGGAGTTACCGAATCTGCCACCGACTTCCCGCTCTGCCTGGACTTTAATGATTTGTAATGTCCCGGCAGAGCGACAAGTAAGTCTCATTGCCAGTGGGAGTATTTTAAAAGCGAGTAACACTGTTTTAACAATAAAAAACTGTTTTTGTAATAAATATTTATTTGCACTAGCTATTCATGCACATAATGGATACATGTTTACCTTTTTAGATCAGGCAGTAATATTAGAACATTTTCATTGTCTACTGACTGGTCCAAACATATCCATGCAGATGTGTGGGGGAAAGCAGACGGCCAGGTCCCTGTGTATATTTCCATTATTTTTAAGGAGTATTTGTACTCCCTAATTTTCCTTTTTGGGAGTATTTGCTTATTTCTAAGGAGTAAAAGAGTCTGATACACCCCTTATCTGTAGGGTTTCCAACACCATTGACATATTTGGGCTGCTCCACTGGAACAGTAAGCATACCAGGCCTACACGAGAAGCCTGACATGCTGGCATATTTTAGCGGCACTTTGGCATGTTTGGTACACTCCTTTGCGTTTCTAAGAAACATGATTGTGTAATTGAGCATCATCCTGATGGAAGTCATATCTATACTGCCTTTTGGCAAAATCACTATATTAGGCCTCTTTATGACTTTGGAGGTAGCCATGGTGGTATTAGCACCATGGCTCCCTCCAAAGTCTTGTCCGGGTTCTCAGTATGGGGACTTACCGTGTCATTCCAACCTTGGAGGACCCGGTAAGTCCCCATTCTGAAAACCATTCCCCATTCCCATTCGAGCCCCCATAGGGCTCAATGGGAATGGGGAAGGAGCTAATAACAGGCCCGCAAATAGCGGGCTCGTTATTAGCTCCCTGCTCCCTTAGCGGCTCCCGCTAAGGGCGGCTGGTAAAAACAGCTGGCCTTAGTGGGACCCGCTAAGGGACCTCGGAATGAGGCGGTAAGAGGTTAACTGCACCGGTGCCGTTAACCCCTTACCGCCAGGGTCAGAATGAGGCCCATTGTCACTTGTCTAGACATGCAATTGAGTGGGACATTCTTACAAACGCAAGCAATACATTTTTGGCAACTCTCAGAATGTTTTTTAGAGATAACAATTTTATCCAATCAGATTTTAAAATTTTAAGCAAAAGCACATTTACTGGAATGTTTTAGCTCCCCCACTAGGCAACGTTATGCTCGGGAGTCCATAGAGTTTTACAATTTGGTGACAAATATAATAACTTCAGCAGGTGTTTTTGTAGGGAAGGAGTTAGCTTACACAAGGTAGTGTAATTCTTGTCTTGTCCCGCCTAGAAATACTTGTGTACAGGCGCATTATGAATGCCATATCATATCATATCATATCATATCATCTGACACTAGAATCAGTATCAGATTCATTAGGTAGGTTTCAAGTGAACCATATGTTAATAATGTGTATTGTAATACTCAAATAAGTATAATCAGCTCTTGCCATTTGCAGGAGGAAATTACACCCACATCATTTAATTTGTCACACAATTCTTGTCATATATTTTGCTGAAAATACACTTAAGTTCCCGTGTACCTCCTATTGCTCATTAAACTTGCTGTCTACAGAATTTATTTTTCTAAGGATTTCATCAATTTCCAATAGCCCTCCCATTGCCAGTCTTGTGAATGCAGCCTGTACAATTTAACCAGGAATCTAGGACTCAGAGCCAGACTAGCAAAAATCCATGAGCCCCCTGCCCGCTCATTGCCCTTCACACAAAACTCCAGAACGTCGCCACTCTGACCCAATCCCTCCACACAAACTAGTAACCCATCACAAAACCTCCACCCTACACCTCTCCATAATCCCCTCATCATGGGCACTCCTGAAACTACACAGGACAAGCGCCATACTACTACTTCAAAAAATTCAACCGTTACCTCTAAAAACCCAGTATGCCCTAAAATCAAGGGAGCCTTAATCAACGCTAGATCGCTACTAGCCCATGCTATAGAAATTGCTGACTTAATCCTTACTGAAGACCTCGACTCCCTGGCCATCACTGAGACTTGGTTACACCCAGCAGCGGGCCCTCTGCTTATGCTGGCAGTCCCAGATACTTACTCTATCCTACGGCATGACCGCCCCAATTCCAGAGGAGGTGGCGTCGCCATCATCCATAAGTGCAGCCTTGCCATGAGACTAGCTACTACTACTGAGGCCCTCTCTTGTGAAACACTAGCAGTTAAACTACCACTCACCAACACCCAAACTCTCAATATCCAACTGATCTACCGCCCACCAGGTCCCATTGGCACCTTTGAGGAAGACCTCAACTCCATTCTATCCAACAACCTCAAAAGTTCCACTCAAGCTCTTACCTTAGGGGATTTCAACCTGGGCTATAATGACCCGGATGACCATTTCGCCAGCGCCATAGCTAACACTCTCACTGAATTAGGCTTTGTGCAAAGATGCACAACACCCACGCATGCAAAAGGCAGAACCCTCGACTGGGTGGCTGACCACAACTGCCTAGTGAATATCACTAAAATCTCACCTCTAGCCTGGACTGACCATCACTTGGTATCATTCATGCTCTCCACCGACAGACCCCCACCCCCGCCCATTATTAAAGCCCCACCCACTCTCACCAGAAATAAGAAGAATATGACAGTAGAACGACTTATCCCTAACCTACTCCCTACACTTAACACACTTCCTGACAACTTGGACCCCGAGTCCCTGGGTGAAGAATATAACAAGATTACGGCCTCCTCGCTGGACCCCATCGCCCCCCTTAAACTCAGATCCAGTAAACCGAAAATACACCTCAACAAATGGTACACACCATTCCTTAAAAACCTAAGGCATCAAAAAAGAAACTGTGAGGGCACTTGGAAAAAATCCCTGTCAGTCTTTAACAAATCCAAACTCTCTAAACTAGCTGCACTCTACAAAAAAGAAATCTACTTGGCTAAACAAGCCTCCTTTGACTCTCGTATATCCCAAGCTACATCCAACATGAAATAACTTTTCTCCATCCTTAAAGAAATAGAAACCCCCATAGCGCCCCTTGACACGTGTACAAAAAATAAAAACTGGTGCTCAGAAATTCAAAGTGCCCTAGCGAATAAGATTGTGACTCTCCAAAGTAAAATCTCCAATGAAAGAGCCACCTTGAATGACACCTTCAACCCAAAAATTCCAGATAAGCTCTTGCCTACCACAGACCCCACCCGCTTCCAGTTCTCTAAAGTCAACATCCTGGAAGTCGAAAAAATTATCCTGTCCCTAAAACCGTCTAACTGCCAGTGAGACCTGTGCCCAGCAGAGCTCATTAAAGATGCTGCCCATGATCTCTCCCCTTTCATCTCAAAATTGATTAATGCCTCCTTTGCTACTGGTTCCATCCCTACTAACCTAAAATAATCCTGGGTACTCCCTCTACTGAAAAAACCTACACTCGACCCAGCCATACCTACAAATTACCGACCTATAACGACTGTTCCCTTTCTACTAAAAATTTTGGACAAGGTTGCCTATGTACAAATACAGAAGCATTTGGAAGAACACAACCTCCTAGGAAACAGACAATCTGGATTCCGTCCCCAACAAGGGACTGAAACTGCTCTCATTGGCCTGAAAGCAAAGATCAATCTGCTCAGAGACAATGGACAAGCTGCCCTACTCCTCCTCCTCGACCTATCCGCAGCTTTCGATCTGGTCGATCACTCTGTCCTATGTTCACACCTCCACACTTCAGCTCACTTTTTCACTGAGGCCATTACCTGGATCACATCCTTCCTTAACGGCAGGACCATGAGGGGCTTCTCCCCCACGGCGGCAGCTGACCCTATACCCATCACCTGTGGGGTTCCTCAGGGCTCCTGTGTCTCCCCCACACTATACAACATATTTACCAAGCCCCTTTTTCGATGATCTGGATCATCTTGGTATCACCTACACTAACTATGCAGATGATACTCAGATCCTCCTTCCACTTTCTGGAGATTATGGAAAGGATTTGGCCTTGCTAAATAGGGTGTACATCATCATCCAGGCATGGATGGCCACTCATAGACTATGCCTGAATGATGATAAAACAGAGCTTATCATCTTGGGCACTACATTCAGTATAAAGAAACTAGGCCCTGCCTATAATTCCTTCATGATTGATGGGAACAACATCAAAGTCGGACAGGAGGTCAAAACATTGGGATTCTACCTAGATTCCAATTTTTCCCTCAAAAGACAAGTAAGTTCTCTTGCATCTTCCACGGCTTACATGTGTAAATTAATCCGCGCAGCCAAACCCTTCGTGTCGAACTCCAGCTGCCTGACACTTGCCAGAGCCCTTATTTTGTCACGCCTCGACTACTGCAATGCAATGTATCTGGGATCCTCCAAGGCCACCACCAGTAAGTTGCAAACCCTCCAGAACAACACTCTCAGAGCAGCTCTGGGCATTTCCAGAAGAGAGCACATTATAGGACTCAGCCAACAGGACAATTGGTTCTCCACTAGAGATAAAATTCTCTTAAAAACGGCATCACTCACCCACAAGTCCCTTAACAATGCTGCCCCAATCTACCTGATCAACAGATTCCACAGACAATCCTCCTTAAGACCCGTCAGAACTATATACAAAGACTGTCTAGCTGTTCCCCATTACAAACGGGCCACCTTAGGAGGCAACAGTTTCCCGGTAAAAGCGGCTAAGCTCTGGAACTCACTGCCTCCAAACCTTAGAGCAGACCTATCCTATCAGAACCTCCGATCTAAGGTAGTCTCCTGGCTGAAACTGGAGACCCATTAAGACTATGAAATGCCTAGCTTCACCTGTACACACTGTAACCACGTGTGCCTTCTTGCCCACTTGTGTATTACAGCCCTATTACATGACTGCTGATTTGTATATAACACTATGTACTATATTTATGTATCTTGTATATTATCTGTGTATTGCAACCAAGCTTTGAAAATTCCTGTAAATGCTGCACCTTGATACCCCTGGGTACATTAGCGTATTATAAATAAACAAACAAACCACAATTTTATTTGCTCTGACATAAAATATCACAGCTTCCATTCTATTGCCTATTAAGTGTTGTAGGAAGGCTGACCTTTAGTTTATTTTAGTAATGTCAGCATACTTAAGAGAGATTTTTAAGAAACGGTGAAGGTCTACTTTTTCCCATACCAGCATACAATTCTACCTATCACTCTACCTCCAGTTTTGTTACTGGCAGAAAGTGATGTTATTTGTAGAAGACAAGGTTCCTTCTTAAAGGAGCCTTAGAAGTCACATAAAGATGTTATTGAGAATCCCCATTCTCATGGAATAAAAGTTGTTTCACAAAAGAGAGACACTGTTTGCTGTTAAGCATATCAAGCTCTCGCATATCAAATTTTGAAATCAAATCCTTTGTGTATGGATACTGGGAACTACATCAAGACGTTGATCGCACAATTTTGGCCTGGTATTGAAATATTGAAAGGATTTGATTTGGATTATGAGTTTTATGAAAGCCATGGCCCTAGTTGTGCTTTATCCTCCGAATCGAGCACCCCAACAATATCTGAAAACCAAATGATGGGGTGTGTTTGGAAACCTTCAAGACTGGGCTGTGAAATTCATTTTGTAAACATTCTTCCATTAGTGATCTTACTTGGAGACAGACTTTAAGGCTGCAAAGTTGCCATGACACAATTTTAGCAAAGAAGCTTGTTCATATCATGTCAAGAATAGACTACGCCAACAGCATCTATCTTAGAATGCCAGAATACCTTATTGAAAACTACAACTAATACAGAACTCAGCAGCAAGACTACTCCTCAGACTCACTAAGAGAGAACACATCACACCAGCACTGAGAACACTACATTGGCAACTGGTCCATAAAACACGGGGCCTCATTACAAGTATGGTGGAGTGGGAAATAATTGGCAGTAACGGAATTAAGTGAACAAAAGTGAACAATAGAGACAGCACAACCATTAGTCACTGGCTTTATTGCTGAGGTTCATCTTAAAATTACAAAATGTTTTCATTTAGGACAACACAAATACCTGGTCACACTGTCACTTCAACATCACTGAACTTTGGTTGGCTTTAACTATGTGCTGATATAAATGTCTTCTCCCGTTTCTTTCCAGGTGAACATCATGTCTTCCAATGTTGTTAGAGTGAACGGAGTTGAAGTGACCAGTGATAGCTCAAAGCCGACGGTGATCAACATCAACTTCAACCAGCCATCACCCCCATCCTGCTTCCAGGATATGTTACATTATTTGGGGAAGGCAATGAAATCTCTGAGGGATGGTGTGCGCTCCTCAATGAGGACCAATGTGTCGTCATCTCTGAGCTTTTTTGCACAAGCCAAGTGTGGACTGCAGGTACACTCTTCACTACCTTTAGGCTGGGAGTGAACAAAGGAATGCAGTCAAAAGAGAACTGGGCTGATGGAAACAGCACTGATAGTCGATGTTGGAGGAAGGGGGAGAGAGAGGCTGATCGAGCTATGAAGGATGCCTAATTTAGTCATGATGTTAGGGGGTGGTAAACCCATATTAGTGCTGATGGAGTCAAGGTTGATCAAGCCAAAGAAAAGAGAAAGTGAAATAAAACTGCCACTAATGGGGTCTGAGTAATGGTACAGAACAAGTGATAAAGCCATAGGGGCAATAGGTGGCAGAAAGTGCAAGTGGCATTGACTTGAGAAGGATGATTGTGTCATGAGAAGCAGGGCCAACTTGACTTATGGAAGAGGACAGAATGGACTAGAAGAAGAGAATTGGAGGTGGCATGGAAGGCGGAAAAGGGCTATGGGGCAAGAAGATATGGAGTGCTGGAGAAACAGGAAGGATGGGCTGATAGATAGGGCTGGAAAGGCATGAAAGGTGGAGGAGCAATATAGAAACAGAACTCTAGCAGAGTGATAAACAGAGGGTAGAAGCGTGTACATGAACAATATTTAGAGACAGGTTCCAAAATGAAATACTTTCAGGGAATCCTGGCTGAATTATTATAAGATATGAGTAGAAGAAGGAAAGGTTAAGTTAGTGACCTACTTGTAGGGTGTCATGGATATTTTAAAACTGGAGAGTAGTGTGTGAGTATTTTCTTTCCTTTGACTGAAACTGTTTCTGATTTCTGCAGGTGGCTCGGATTGTGATTGGCCTGGCATCCATCTCCCTTGGAATTCTTTTATGCCTTGTGCATGCAGGCAGGATCTTTGAGAAAGGCACAGGCTTCTGGACAGGATTTCCGGTGAGTCAAACGCGACTGGTTGGGGATGGCAGGGTGTTAGCTGGAGGACCTACATGTGGATAAACATAGATTGTCTTAGTGTGAGGGCAATGTACAAGAATTCTGCACCTAATAAACATCCAGTTCCCAGTCTATAATATCACCCTAAACAATGTAACAATTTGTTACAAATAGCAATGTCTAGCTTGCATATATTTAATTCAGACCATAGGTGCTTATCCTTGTGCTCTTTGTGGCTAGGTTACAAACCCTGTGTGCCTTCCGAGATTGTTTTGGGAGTATGCATCTCACTATTATCATGGGGCTAGTCAGGAAGAAGAAAAAAGGAGCAGAGTTGAGTGTACCTTTACAGAAGGCATTTGTCCATAAAAGATCCCATGACAGTCCCAAGAAATGACTCAAAATCAATTTAATAAAATTCTACAGAAAGAGTAGAAATAAAATAGCTAACTAATTTGGGTTTTCTTTGGCTTACAGAATGTATGTGATTTGAATTACTGTGGGGTATATTGGGCATGCAGTGTCCATAACCCACTCTCCCAAGATTGTTTTGCCATTCCCACAAAATGGCCTGTTTAAGTTTCCCTTGTAGACTCCTTTATTCTCGGACCAGGAAATATATCTGTAATCAACCACACTGGAGTTAAATAAAAACACAACTGTGATCTGTGGTTTGTTGAGTGAACTTCCCATCTTTATATACGAGACAGCGGATGGAATACCACTGGCTCACCACCCCCACCAAGTCATGGTAGTACACCATGAGAGATGTTGCAGAAGTCTGCTTTTGAAAACACTCAAGAGTATCATCAGAGATTGCTTAATAAACCCCAATACAAACTCCTCATGCATCGTTGTGTGACAACTCTCTAGTCTCAAGAATGTTTCAGGAGTACACGGAATCAGTCATTCCCCAGTGTTGTTAATCCTTTTCAGGCAATTAGCAAACCTGACCTAGATCGCCATGTAAAGCATCTGGAAATCATAGCCAAAAGTATGCACCTGTGGAACAAAGAAGTTCCTGACCTCAACAAGTGAAGGGGTCAAACAAGTGCTGTCCCCGTGGATGCGCACCGAAGCAACTAGACACTGCAGGCCTTAACCTTGTTCCTACGTAATTCTGCTGAAGCTTTCAATGCATCAGAAGGATTCTAAAATGGCGGTGATGCTATGAGCCACATTTAAAATCACAGAATGGATAGGTGAGAGCAAGCCCCAAATTTGCCAATGGGAAAAAGGGACAGGTAGAAGGATTAGAATCTTATGTAGCAGAAACTCAATCTAGGAGCAAAGTGTAATGAAGAAAAAACAACAGGCCCAGCCAGTCCCCAGAGCCAAGACAAGGAACAAAATACCAGAGAAACTATAAAAGGAAAGAAGCTTGGTGAGAAGGTGGGGGGGGGGGCTTCAAGGGAAGCTTAAATGCTCCCAACCCATACATGGAGAACCTGCTGCCTAGAAATAAGTAGTCTAGGTCTTGACAAACGTACAGTTGTTAATCTGGAGAAGACTAACCTAGCAAATTACTCAACAGGAGGGTATGCTGCATGGAGAAAGGCAGACCTAGCGAAAGGTCTCTGAGCCAAGCAGAGACCTGACACTGGCACAATGGGTGACTTATTGTCTTCCAGAAAAGGACCCTAAATGAGGATGTGGGGAGAAATACCCATTGCTCTGAATTAATAAAAAGAAAAAAAGATCTGGGAGGGACCTTATCTGAATAACAAAGACATCAAATGTCTGGTAGAGACTTCCTATGAATGCTGATAAACCCAGGGTCCGGCAGAGACCTCATATGAATGCTAATAGCTGCAAGGCCTGGGAGAGACAGACGGAGAATCCTGAGAATCCAAAGGTCTGGGAGTGATGCTGACAACCCCAATTCTGTAAAGAGTGTTGCAAGAACCCCAGTGCAAGCTGGAGAAACCACAGGCTAAGGAAGAGCCTGAGAAAACAAATCTGGGAGGAATGGCACCTGGGAGAGGTCTGGACAGATGAGGATTAAGCAGAAAGATCTTATGAGGTGTCCAGACTACGAGTAAACCCTGGAGGAGCACTCCCAGGACAGCTTAACTGTTTTGCTTTGCTAGACTATGGATGGACGTTTAAGGATAGATTTTGTAAACTCTTGTATTGGCCGCAACTCTGAACATTTGTGCTGAAAGCTTAGGATATCCAAGAGGTGAAAATATGTGTCGAGACTAGGATTTGGAACTTTCTGTTTGTCAAACCTTTTGGACATAGTTTTGTAGAATCGAGTGTCCCAGGAGGGACACCGACTCTTATGCTTTTGTTAAGAACTTTATGAATTGGACATTCCTCTTTGAAGGTGTAGAACACATGTAGACACCCCTACTTTATTTTGACCTATCCCTGACACTGTGTTCTTTAGAAACATCCTTATTGTTTGTAGACATTTCCCTAGATGCTATAGGGGTTTGGTATAAAGCCATCCATTTGAGACACAGTTATTGAGTGTCCCGTACATCATTGAACAGCCTTACCATGGCTCCTTCCTCGAAAAGAACATCTGTAATGCACAGGCACGGCTGCTCAGAAGGTTGTCCTCAGGTAGGTGCAAGTAGGATTAGAGTTAACGACCGAACAAAAGCATGATCTTTGACCAGAATTCCAAAAATCAATTATAGATTCCCAGGGCTTAGGATCAACTCACAACCCCTGCTTACCCCAGAAAAAAAAGGGAGTAGGTAAAAAAGAGGATGCACATTTCCTGTACTCCTATTGGAAAGATGTAAATCTGATATGCAGAGTGATTTTTAGGTTGTAATGCAACTGTCTGAGAATTAATTAACATGAACGTTATAGTCTTTTTAGATTTCACTTGGCCTATTAATGCCACTCATGCGCTCCTAATGAGGATTTTTTAATCATGGAAATGGCTTAAACCTCTGATTTCAGTGTTTAGAGCCAGTGGAAATTATGAGTACTGTGACGATTCATGGGAATCTGTCACTTCTACCCAGGGGAGCCTTTTCCTGTGAGGCTAGGGAGGTGATTCTGCTCCATAATACCCTCGCTAGGGGTAGAGGCAAGCAAGACCTCACCGGGAGAGACTCGACCTTTAGGGACAATGACTCCCGTTCTGATAAGGAACATCCTAAGAAACACACCACCAGCATACCTCTAAAAACCTCCAGTGAAGAAAGGTATGAAGAGCATGCCAAAATCTGTTATTGCATCAAAATACTCTGAGTACTCCTCTAAGAGAAAAACAACATGGTACTGAGATGAAGGGGAAAGACCTGTGGAGGAATACAGATGCTGAAACAAACAGAAAGCTGAGACTGGATGGAAAGGAAGTGAAGCCAGAAGTTAAAAACTTGCTTTGATAAATATCCTAAGAAAAACTGGATGCACGGCATCCTATACGAAGTCTGAATCCAGCTGAAGTTTCAGACGTGCAGTGTTGGAGAAGAGAAGGGACGAGAGAAGCCGATGTGAATGAGAGGTATCATAGTCCACAACAAGAGCTAAGTGGTGGCTTGACAGAAGGCAAGCAGAGGTGGAACAGCAGGTTCATGAACAACACCAATACCACTTCATTTAATGGAAGAAGAAATGAACTGGTATATGCGGGACCGCAGAGACATGTATGAAACCTCAAGAGCTACCAAATGCCAACCTGACAAGTGAAGAATGAAGTCACATCCAATTGAAAGTCACAGTTATGCTGTCCCTGAGCACAGCAGGTAACGGGGAAAATGGGAGACCCTGGAGGGGGACTGAAGTGAATCATTACTGGCACGCTCATATTCATCCCAGTCAAGACCCGATATTGACATTGAGTGAAGATAAAGAGAATAATTGCTGGCACACTCATACTCATCCGAGTCAAGATAGGATGTTGGCAATGAGTGAAGAGAAAGAGAATCTCTACTAGTACGCTTGCACTCGTCACAGTCAAGATAGGATATTGGCATCGAGTGAAGAGAAACAGAATCATTATGGCACGTTTATACTAATCCCAGTCAAGATAAAGTATCAAGAAAGAAGGGAGGGAAAAAGAATCAGTACAGGAACTGTAATACTCGTCCCAATCGAGTTAAAACATTAATGTTAAATGATAATCTTTATCGAAAAGTTTAAAATGCAGGAGACCAAGGAGATAACCCTGAGATATTACTGAAATAAGAAATATAGTGAGAGGGATAAACAGAGCAGATTGAAGTAGAAAACAAGGACCAAAGCCAAAGTGAAACCAAAGACTGTAAAGTAAAGATTAAGAACTCAGGATGTCAAGGGATACATTCTAAGTGTTGGACACAGTTATCATATGAAAAGATAAGGATAAATACAAGTAGAGTAAGAGAAGAGAAGAACAAGAAGAAACGAAAAAGCAATCAAAGGAGAGAAGCTTGAAACTTTGAAGAACCAATTAGCAGAACTGGGTGACTTAATAAAAGTAGTTACCAAGATCTACTTAAGATTACCATGTTGAATGGAACTTGGTGAAGAACCAGCTTATAGGAGAAGAGAGTCATTCTCCTGGGTTTTTTTGTTATAAGAGTGGTAGGGTTAGAATACGTTTGTTTGGACAGTGGACTGTTCCTGATTTGGACTCTCACTGACAACTGACGAGCACCTTAGTTAGTTTTGTTAGGTAGGGAAAGCCCTTAGCATAGGGAAAGCTATGCGTTTGTTTCTTTCATTTAATAAAAATCATCAGTGAGATGGAAAGTCAGAGTCTGTGTTCTTCTTCTGATCCGCCACAGTACACAATGGGTAAGTGGGAGACACAGGAGAGTTCAGGCAAAATGTGAACATCAAATATCCCTTTCTGAAAAAGGTTGCTCAGTGGAGTGTTCAACTGGGCAAGTGTGTTGAGTTGAGAGGTTTCTGAGAATACATGTATTGATATTCCTCTTTGAGTATGCATGGAGGTGTACCCAGAGTGTCATTCCCAAGCCACCTCCACACTCTTTAAGGTGACAACATGACAAATTATGTTTCTTGACTATGTTAAAAATGTGCCCAGATTGGAAACCCATGCCCTGGATATGAATTGTTTATGCAAGGAGTTTGTTAGTATTAAAAGGACTACTTGTTAAAATGGATTTCTAAACTCTGACCTGGTGGGCAGAAGTTTAGGAGGTCACCCTCGGTTTAGTGAAACTGGGGAACCTTCTGGACAAGCCAGACCAATATAGGTAGCCTGGCAGGCGGTCAAGACTAAGGGGGTCATTCAGGGTTTGGAGGTAGCCATGGTGCTATTAGCGCCATGGTTGCCTCCAAACTCTGGTCCAGGTAGTCAGAATGGGGACTTACCTGGTCATTCCAACCATGGAGGACCCGGTAAGTCCCCATTTTGAAAACCATTCCCCATTCCCATTCAAGCCCCCATAGGGCTTAATGGGGAAGGAGCTAATAACGGGTCTGCAAATAGCGGGCCCGTTATTAGCTCCGTGGTCCTTTACCAGCCGCCCTTAGCGGGAGCCACTAAGGGACCTCGGAATGCGGCAGTAGGGGGTTAACGGCACCGGCATTCTTACCGGTGCCATTAACCCCTTACCGCCAGGGTCAGAATGAGGCCCTAAGTCTCAGGAGGGGTGAGAGTGATCGGAAGCCCACAATGAGCACACAGCAACAAACCACAAATTACTCTTAGACAAGTGTATAAGAAAAAATATCTATACATTCTTTGTCGGCCTGACCAAATAGACACAAGTACCTTTAGCAATGAGAAAACAGTGATCACACAAATCCTTAAACTATGACATATATATATATATATACATTACTTTTCCTAATGCTATACAGTGGAAAAACACAGCCACGACCTGCAAAGAGAGGGGTTGAGTTAACACATAAATAGCATTAGGCAATTCTTTCCGGTCGTTCCCTAACTTTCGAGTTCAACCCTAAGAAGAGTGGAGCCTTGTGCTCAATGGTACAGTTGTGTGTAAAAACGCACAATCGTGCAGGTGAAACAAAAAGTGGGTCATCTTTGAAGGGCTGTAGCAAGTCAGGAAGGGGCTTGAGGTGATGAAGAATTAATTCCCACTATTTGAGTAGGCCCTTCCCTTGGCAAAGCAATGTTCATATGGCTAGAACAGCTAGGGAGCGCAGGCAAACACAGCTAAGTTTGAATACCTGTATGGGATACTCGTGCGTAAAAGGGATCTGGTGTGCCAGGGGCCCAACCGGGAAGTGATGCAAGCACTCGCCGACCCTCCGACCAAACCTTGAATGCTTATTCAAGGTCACTAGTAGGTTCGACTCCTGCAGTTTCGAGGCTCTCTGGCACTCAGAGGCAGCAGTGGAGAACGATCATCTGTGATGGGACAGTTGCCTTTTCTCAGCTTCCGAAGGAGGTTTGAAGAAAATTCCAGTGCAGCAGGCTTCAGGTCATAGGAGAGCAGAACAGCAAGGGACCTATAGCGACTGTCACCACCAGATATTGACACAGGAATCGTGGCTGCATGCAGCATTGCGCACTTTCCTAATTCAAGACCTAGAGGAGCAAGGCTTGCAAAATTTGGCGGGAGAATGTATGGGACAATAGACAAGCGATTTCCCAAGTCTCAGGTCTGCACTTGAGACAGCGGTGGCACTGTGGGTTACCCTGAGGTAGAGCTGGACAGTTCATTGGATGGCCCAGGAACACTTCTGAAGGAACTCGTCTGGTGGATTTCGCAGAGGATGCAGAGAGTAGTTGTTCCCACTTCTCCAAAGGGACGAAGCACCTTGGCAGACCTTCTTGAGCAAAGAAGAAAGCAGGGGTCCGATGGGACAACAGAAGGCGCAGGGTGCCAAAACCGTCCAAAGTATCTCCGGTGGTTTCGTACGTCTGTTTCTTCGTGCAGGAGGCTTGGCTCCTTCTGTAGTTCCTTGAGAACACAGGTGATGACCTGAAATGGATGCAGATCCCCTTCATTTATACAAGATTAGCTTCATGTCAAAATCAGTGCGCAACAGGTGGGGGCCAGGGATGCCCCTTAGCCCCTCTTCACTCCTCTGCACTCCTCCTATTCAATAGTCAGGCCCAGACTGTACCCGGGCCAGAGTCAGTGAATTCAGATAATTACTTCCTACTTCGGGGGGCAGGCCCCTGCTTATGCTCCCACAGCTCTGTGCCCCTGCGGCTATTCACCCAACACAGCCTGCGCACTGCATTGTGTGCCACTCACCATCAATGCACCCCGTTGGGCCCCGGGAACACCGAGTAGCGGGTGTGTTCTTGCGCCACGGTTCAGCTTGGTGGGCTCCAATCCTCCTACAGCGCGGATCCTCCACTTCACACCTGCTGGTGGTGGCATATAAAAGAATAGAGGGCTGTTCTAGGTTTATTGATTTGATGAAAAAGAAAATCTTTCATATAATAATTAGTAAGGCAGATTGTTTTGGAAAAGCCCATCTTGCCACTGTTAAAGAGATAGATTATATCTTTAATATCAAATGTTAAAATAAGGCATGTTTCCACAGTCAGCCAGGTAGGCAGGTTTGTGACCTCCTTGGAGGAAAACCAATAATTGGCTTGCTTGAGAACGAAGGCTCTATGATAATGTTTAAAGTTTGGAAAGTTAACCCCCTTTTTCTTGGAACCCAATAGAAACTCAATAAGAGTTTTGTCAATAGATCTTTAAAAAAAGGATGATAGAGGAATGTGAAGAATTTGCAGGTAGTATAACATCACAGCTGTGAACATCATTTTAATGGCCTCCAATCTACCCCACCATGACAGGTATAAAGGGGACCACATTGTAACAGAGTAATTTGGTTTTGATAGCAAGTTTTGTAAGTTAATCTCCATTATTTGAGGAGGAGAAGAGGCAATAGAGATACCAAGATATTTAATGGAAATAGGGTTCCACC
Source organism: Ambystoma mexicanum (assembly GCF_040938575.1). Classification (NCBI taxonomy): domain Eukaryota; kingdom Metazoa; phylum Chordata; class Amphibia; order Caudata; family Ambystomatidae; genus Ambystoma; species Ambystoma mexicanum. Next base: position 569,603,931 of record NC_090936.1, on the reverse strand, counting down.
TAAAACCAAAGTGGGCAAAGTCTTCTTTAACACAGTAGGCATTAAGAGAAATCATTTCAGATGTATCCTTATTCAACGTATAACCCGAGAAATGGGAGAACAGGTAAATTGTATCTAGTAAATGGGGCAGTGTTATAGTCGGATTGTGAAGGAAGATTAATATGTCATCTGCATAGGCTGCAAGTTTAAACTCGGATCCCCTACACGTAATACCTATAATATCTCTATTTGTATTAATTCTAATAATGGTTTGATGGCTAATATAAAAAGAATAGGCGAGAGGGGACATCCTGGTCTAGGACCTCTATGAAGGGAGAACATGGTGAAAATTGATTATTGATAAAGATTGACATTTTTGGCTCTGAATATAAAAGCTCAACCAGTACAGCATAATCATCACCAATTCCATGCCATTTTAAAGCTTGGAATAAAACATCTCATTCAATGTGATCAAAGTCTTTCTCTGCATCCAATGCAATTGTCATGCAGAGTTTTTTTGGGGTGATTTTTCTCATTGATACAATGCAAGAGTTTCATAAACAGTCTGGAATTTGCTGACATATTTCTACCTTTGACAAATCCCAACTGATTTGGGTTAATTAATTGACTAATTAAGGGTTCGATTCTATTGGGTAAAATCTTTGCAAAAATCTTAGAGTCAGAAATGAATAAACAAAATTGTCCTGTAGTTTAGGTAGTTCACTATCTTTATCATGTTTGGGAAAGAGAATTAATAGGGCTTCTGTAAATGAACCCAGTGATTTATCATTGCTTGAGGAGAATTGTTAGAGTGATTCTAGTTTAGGAGAAAGAGTGGATGAAAAGTGTGTAAAGAAATCCATGGAGAATCAAGCAGGTCCATGAGCCTTACAATTGTTAAAATCTTTTATGGCCTTAGCGATTTCATTTATATGAATAGGGCGATCTAAGTTACTTAAATCAATGTTAATAGAATGATCATGTTTCACGTGGTCAAAAAATCTTTAAATTTAAAATTAAAATGCCTGTGATCTGAAGAATATAGATTTTTATAAAATGTAGTAAAATCCACGATATGAGCGCAGAGTGGCTTTTTTGCCAGATTCATTCTTAACTGCTGTGATTCAAGATCTTTCTTTTTTAGTTTTAGGATATGAGGCTCAAGCTTTTTACCAGCTTTACTTGATGATTGATGTATTTTAGATTTGAACTTCAATACCGCTCTGCATGCTTGTTCCGTGAATTTTTTGTTCATGGAAAAATGAAGGGTCAGATTTTGTTTAGGTTGATTATTGTTTGCTCTAATAGTGTATTTTTTCTCTAATACTCTTAATTCATCATACACGGCATCAACTGCTTTTTTGGCTTCTTTCTTCCTTTTGGCTACAAATGGGATAATGTGTCCCTGTAAAGACGCTTTATATGCATCCCAATTATTGTCAGGAGAGGTGTCATCATCTTTATTAATAGGATTTTTGAAAATTGGCATCCTGAAGAAGTGATTTGTTAAATCTCCATCTACTTATTTCATTTTTAACACATCCGAGATCTATATTAGCAATTACAGGAGAATGGTAGGATATTAGAGAGCATTCAATCATGGAGTCAATAATTGCACCTAATAGTGATTTGGTGACACATATGTAATCGATACGCGAAAACGAGTTATGTTGGAAGGAATGAAAGGTGAAATCGAGGTTAGTGGGATGCGAGAGCCTCCATGTGTCAACAGCTCCAGTTTCCGTTAGACATTTAATGAATTCAGTATGTGATTTAGTAAGTTTAAATTGACATGGGGATCTTCTATCTAAGAAGGGATCGATAACATTATTAAAGTCTCCACATATTACTAATTAGAGAGATCTGACTACAAGATCATTTGTTTCAGTTCCATCCAGAACATGGGATTGGGTTTAGTAGGCCCATAGACATTAAGGATTGAGACAATGTGGGAGCCTTTTCATAGCTTAAGTAAAACCCTCCTACCATTAGAATCTGTGTCCTTGTGTAGGACTTGATATTTGGTACCCTTTTTAATTAGAATTGCCACTCTGTTATGTTTGCCATCAGCTTGGCTCACGAATACCTCCCTTACATAAAATCATTTCAGCTTCATCGATTCTTGTAATGATAGGTGGGTTTTTGCAAGCACGCCACAGTCGGCTTAAATCTATTAATATGAGCTCAGACTTTCTGTCTTTTAATAGGGCTATTACAACCTTTAACATTCCATGTCATACACTTTAAAGCCATATTCTAAAACATAATGATGATGGTGATAATAATGAAGAATGAGCACTTAAAAGCCTATTAATACATTAAGTACTTTACGCTTGTTAGAATATGCCAGAAAAGGACACAAGTTCCAAGGATTGTCACAAAACGATAGAAATAGGTGTAAAAAAGAAAAAGAGAACAAGAAAAACCAACAGTGCAACATCTGACAATAGGGTGTTGAAGAACAAGAAATTGAAACACTGTGATGATTAAAGCTTTCCCACCCAACAATAATAAGATGGTAAAGTTGAGCAAAAATAAAAGCTCAGAAATCAGAGTTGCAATGTCCAGTGCCATAAGGGGGTGAAGGCACATCCCATATAGAGCAAAACGGCAGAGAAAAACCAGGGAACAGATCCACTCTGAAAAATTCTTAAAGTTGACAAATTGTAGTGTTGGGTCTTCAAGCATCTCAGCACGTGATGGACAGCGAGCACATTCACGTGATGGGAGAGCGTGGCTAAAGAAGAAAGGTTCCAGCTTGGAATCCGGAGAGAGAGAGACGGTTGGAGAGAGAAGGAGAGAAGGATGATCCCGATGTTCATGTCCCATTTACTGTTACTGTTTAACTTGTATTGATATAAATTCAATGATAACAATAACAAAAAAAATGTAATAATTTTCCCCGTATGTCCTTATTTCATTGGCGACGAGGACTTGTAAACACAGCCGGCCGTTGAGAAGGATCTCCGGCCGGTGGAGAGGTAGGAGCGGCGCTACTTTTCTTCTGCCCGATACCTCGCCCCTCCTCCTTATTCCTACACTGCCCTGCCGCGCACTCAATTTCCCCGTTAAGGGCTTTCCTTCGCTGCCTCTGTCTACGACTTTTAGAAGCCACGCACACACACACGTCGCTCTGGCTGGCTGTCCCAGTTGCCGGCCGCGTCCTCTCGCCTGCAGAGACTTCGTCCTGCTTCCGTGTGTGGGAGGACATTGGGACGTGCCTCCACTCAGCAAGGATTTCCATGGGTTAAAAAAAAAAAAGGGGGCATGGCGGGTGGAGTCTTGTGTATTACGCTACGCTACGGCTCTGCAGGTCTGTCTGTCCACGAATGTTTAAGCAATCATCCACATGGGCAAGTGCCCGTCGCTTTGACATTACTGCTATTTCCCCAGCCGGTACCAATACAATCATCATTTCTCTGCTCATCCTCCTCACGGTAAAACAAATAAAATAAAGTAATACAGGAAGGATAAAGAAGGCAATCCAAAGGGTATCTCAACATATTCATACCCAGCACTCACTTAAGCACCACAGAGATTCTTCGCCCAATACCAGAGCAACACAATAAAAGAAGTAAATAAAATATATAGCTAAGAATAAACGCATATCAGTGTCAAACTCTTCGCATCAGCAATATGGAAATGCAGGGAGTTCAACCCCCACACATGTTTCTTCCAAAAGTGGGGGAACCAATCCTGCTGTGGAAACGTTGGCTTAAATCTTTTGAGCACTATGCTCATGTAGTCTGCAGGACAATTTATAGCATTGAAAGGAAAAAGTCCTTGCTGTTACACTGTCTAGGACCTGCAGGACAAGAAAAGTATGAGGATCTCCCGGACCTCCCAGATGATGAAACAGGGGACATGAACAAATATGAGATTGCCATTTCAAAACTCAATAGACACTATGAGAAGAAAATCAGTACAGTACTTGAAAGATATAAGTTTGGGAAGTGGGTTCAGGAACAGGATGAGACTGTAGAACAATATGTCACTGCCCTGAGAAAGTTTGCCCGCAATTGTAATTTCAATCAGCAGCTGGAAGAGAGGATCAGGGACCAATTCATGCTTGAATGCATGAGTAGTAAAGTCAGAGAGAGACTCTGGTCCAAGGATGATCCCTCGCTTGACGTTGTCTTGAGACTTGCCAAGGAAGTGGAACATACAGAGACCCTGGAGAGTAGGGTGAAGGAATTATCCATTGAACCATCAATCAGCGCAATACAGACAGAACAAGACGAGCTAGTAGGAGCCGTAAAAGGCAGAAATAGAAAAATTATACCCAGATATAACTCCTTTCAACAGAGAGATATGAATTCAGGAGTTCCGGATAGTGAAGAGAGACTTAGTTCTGGGAGGAGAGGTAACAGACCTGAGTTCAATAGAATATCAGCACAAGATGGAGATCATCGATACAGTGGACAAAACCTTCAGAGAGGAAGGGGAAGAACCAATCAAAGTGGATGCTACAGGTGTGGTAGCCCATCCCATTGGGCGAATAGTAATGTGTGTCCCGCACTGAAAATAATCTGCAGGAGGTGTGGTGGCAAGGGACACCTAGCTGAGTGCTGAAGCAGTGACCGCCGAGACAATGCTACCTTTAATTGGATTGGTGACAAGCAAGGAGACGAAGAATGTGTATTCATGGTTTCTGATGAAGGTGCTCAAATTGACAGTCCAAGAGCTAAGATAATGGTAAATGGATTCCCCATAGTGATGATGGTGGACTCAGGTGCCAAATATTCCCTCATTCCGGAAGACATTTGGAGAACATGTGGACCAAAACACTTACATGAAGTTGATGTGAGACCCAAAGCCTATGGTGGAGCCAAGATAGATCTGATTGGTGGTTCATGGCCACTATAGAGTTCAAAGATAGACAGGCGTCTGGTCGTATATATGTCTCCAAGAACGGTGAAACCTCCTTACTCAGTTGGACCCATCAGAAGTTGTTGAAGGTTCGACTGGATCCCAACACCAATGATTCAGTGTATCAAATTGAAGGAACTGGAAGCGAAGATATTCAGAAGATTAAGGATGACATCTTCAAAGAGAATATCATAGGTTGCTTGAAAGACTTTTCACATCATATCCTGCTGAAATCGGGCTCTAGGCCCGTCGCTCAGAAACTCTGCAATGTTCCTTTAGCCTCAGAGATTAGGTCAGGAAAGAATTGCAGAAATTGGAGAATCAAGGCATAATCGAAAGGATAGATGCAGCAGAATGGGTTTCACCGATGGTAGTGGTAAGGAAGAGCTGGGGAAAAGTGAGATTATTTGTGGACATGAGGGAGTTAAACAAGTGTATAATACCTGACAGACACCCTTTGCCGAACATCCAAGAACTTATATCAACTTTGGGGCCTGCCAAGGTATTCTTGACCCTGGACCTCACAGCTGCCTACCACCAGGTGAAGTTGCATGATGACTCAAAACACCTAACAGCCTTTATAACGCCTCAAGGCGTTTATCAATATCAAAGGATGCCATTTGACCTGATCTCTGCAGCTTCCGCATTCCAGAAAGTTATGCATAGAATCCTAGGTGAAGAAGAAGGGGTAGTATTTTTCCAAGATGATATACTGATTTATGCCAACAACCAATATGAACATGACATGAGACTGAACAAGGTTCTCAGGAAATTACATCGAGCAGGAATGGTACTCAGTAAGGACAAGTCAAAAGTAGATAGAAGGGAAATTGAGTACTTGGGTCACGTAATTTCAGGTGAAGGAATCACACCAAAGAGAGATCTGACCGATGCCATTAGACTCATGATCACACCAATGAACAAGTAACAACTCAGAACCTTTTTGGGCATGGCATAATACTATGCTAAATTCATTAAGGACTACTTTAGTCACACGTGACAACCGACGCGAGTGAAGTGGGGCTTGGAGCATCCCTGTCTCAGTATCATGATGGACGCAAATCAGTGATTGCCTTCGCCTCTAGACTCCTCAAAGGTGCGGAGAGGAATTATGCGACCATTGAGAAGGAGGCCCTGGCTATAAAGTGGGCCACAGAGAAGTTTAGAAGCTTTGTATGGGGAGTGCAGTTCACCGTTCATACAGACCACAAGCCATTAGTGGAAACTTTTAACATGAAAGGTCTCAACAAGGTTTCCAGTAGGATCAGAAGATGGGTATCTAGACTTAAAGAATTCAATTTCAGAATTTCAGAGTAGTGTATATTCCTGGATCAAAAAAAATACAGCGGACTGTCTCTCTCGCTTAACTGATCTCAATGAGGTTGAGGACGATTCGGAAGAACAGGAAGTGGTTTGTGAAGTATCAGAGCAATCCATATCTAGACAAGAATGGGATGAGGAGATGAGCATGGATGCTGTTATGGGAGAAGTTGTGAAATGTATAGAAGAAGGAAAATGGGACAAGAGCAAGATTACGCAAAATGGAGCCAGTGCATTCTGAGAGGTCAGAGATGAACTATATGTACATAGCGGCTATCTGATGAGAGGCAACAAGATGGTGCCCCCTGCTAGTCTCAGGAAGAAAATAATGCAAGTGGGTCATGAAGGCCACCAGGAGATTGTAAAAACGAAAAGAAGGATCAGAAACACCTATTGGTGGTCTGGGTGTGACTGTCAAGTGGAGGAACAGATCAGGAAATGTTTCCTTTGTTCAAGAAGTGATAAGGTGTGTGTGGGTGCGAGTTATCCCATGGTGTTGAGAGATATACCTGAGGCCCCATGGAGTAAGATTGCACTTGATGTGGTTGGTCAGATATGGAGTGGGGGATGTTCCACATTTTTCTTAGTTGTCATCGACATGTTTACTAGATGGGTGGAGGTTGCCTTCATGCCTCAGGTTACTACTCAGAAAATAATTGAGTTCTTGGAAGAACTGTGCGAAAGAGAGGGTTATCCAGAAGAGGTACTTAGGGATAATGGGTCGCAGTTTAAATCCAAAGTCATGGAAAAGTATTTGAGTGAGTGGTCGATAACACATAAGTGCTGTGCGACATATCATCCACAGTCCAACGGCATTGTGGAACGTTTCAATCATGTGATTAAGGATGTCATCAGATTAGCCTGGGCTAATGGAAAGGATTGGAAAGTTGGGGTAAGAGAAACATTGATAGCACACATATTTACACCTCACACCACCACAGGAGTTTCTCCATTTGAACTAAGTTGGGGCAGGAAGGCGAATACCAGATTGTTTCCTGGTTGGATGAATGGGATGGTTAGTAAGAAGGTGGATTTGCGAGGAGTGAGAGAGAGCATTGAACAGAAACAAATGATCAATAAGACTCTACAATAGAAGCTTCAGAAAGAGTTTAAAACCACAAGTTGGCTATTGGGTGAGAATTAAACTGCCAGTGCCATTACGGGAGAGTGGTTGTCACTGGTCCAAACTTGTCAGAGTGGTGGAGGTGTATTCTCACGCTGTGAAAACAAATGATGGCAGGGTATGGAACAATGAGAGAGTGATGGTGTTAGGAGATGAAGGTTGGGAAAGGAGTGATGTTGCAATTACAGGTGTGAAGGAAAGGCTAAGCGATGGATGCATGGAAGGAAACAGAGATTGTGATGTTGTGAGCAGAGTTGATGGAAGGGGATCTGGGATAGCCAGGATGTGTCAAAGTCGCAACACTGCCAGTACTTTGTCCTTGCCAATTCATCCAGATAACCGTCCAGGAGATTTCAGGAGGAAATTCAGATCTGGAAGATCTTATAAACTGCCAAAACATCTTTTGGACTATGTGAGGGAGTTAACCTCATTTAAAGTGTCACAAGGAAGAGGGATGTGTAGTGTTGGGTCTTCAAGCATCTCAGCACGTGATGGACAGTGAGCACATTCACGTGATGGGAGAGCGTGGCTAAAGAAGAAAGGTTCCAGCTTGGAATCCGGAGAGAGAAAAGGTTGGAGAGAGAAGGAGAGAAGGAAGATCCCAATGTTCATGTCCCCTTTACTGTTACCGTTTAATTTGTATTGATATAAATTCAATGATAACAATAACAATAAACAACGTAATCATTTTCCCTGTATATCCTTACTTCACAAATCCAGAGGGATGATTGTTCCAGGGAAGCTTTCTTTTGAGCTGATTCGTAGGCTATGAAACCAGTAGGGAAGCATGGTATTTCATGTGTGACTGGCAGAACCTCTACCTATTGCGTCCATCTTTTGTAGTCTGATATAGTTATTTAGATCAGCTGGGTCCTCAAAGGAAGAAGTCTTGCCATTAATTATGACCTTGAAGGTGCATGGGTGAATCGGGCCGTATCTCTCATTTAATTGCTTGAGCGCAGGACGATATGAGAGTAAGTATCTATTCCGCTGTGCAGTGATTTTGGATACGTCCTGTGAAATAAATATCCTGTGCCCATTCCAGATAAGATGCTCCATACGTTTGGCTTTCTGTAGAATTAGTTGAAGTTGGGTGTATCCCAGAAGCAAGTCAATTATTGTTGTTTGCGTATTATTCCTGTATGACTCTGCTCTTCTAGGTCCAATTTGATGTGCTCTTTGAATGTTATGACCAATGGATCGCTGCAGATTCAGAATGCAGAGAAGGGTTTTCTTGAGAAAGAGTGCTACGTCATCCCCGTCCACTCCTCTGGGAAAGCCAAACACACACAGGTTGTTTCTGTGATTCCTGTTTTCCAAATCTTCATTTTGTTTCTGGAGGGCAAGGATGGACTTCTCCATATGAGCAACTTTAGTAGCAATATCTTCAGCCACACTAATTCTTTTTTCTACTTCTTCAACCTTATTCTCTAGGTTCCCCCACCTTTTGTCTTTTTGTTGAAGCTTGGCGTTCATGGTCTCCATAAAGGTTTTGAGTTCCCTAATTTCCATTAGTTTTGTCTCCATATTTGTTTCCAACCTTGTTTGAGTAGGTGGGGGGAATCACTTTTAGGTCTTTTTAATGTGGCTATGACTGCATCTTTGTTAGTGGAGCCTTTTTTTTTGGAGAAGCCATATTGAAAGGATGATCAGGACGGCAGACAGTGTTTATATCAGAGTGTCAAAATAATTCCGGCGTCCGCAATAACTTGGATAGAAGGTCACTGCATAGTCACCCTACACAGTTATTAGAGCAAAGGAATTTATAAGAGACCACAATTAACTGGAGGTCACCCGTGGAAGGTCTCATGTGATGTATATAGACACACTGTGCACATTTCCTTCACCAACACTAAAACAAACCACCTCCCATATGACGACCTGAGGGCAGAGCCCTATAAGTTACCATATACCAATACACAATTCTGGAATAATATTGTGGAAAGTGATGTTAATGTCCCTGTCAGAAAAGGTGACTTAAATGTTGCTTGTTGAAGTTTAATTCCCAATATGAGGGTAGGTCCATTTGACAGAAGTAGATATCAACCTTTTTAGGGGCTTAAAAGTACCTTAATTTCTGAAAAACATCGAAAAAGGAGCTGTATATATTATTACTGCCGGTGCTGTAGTCGATTCAACTTTCAGAGATGGAACCGTGTTGCACGTCGGAGACGAGATCCGACAGTGCTGATAGGAAATGCGGTGTCAGCTGCTGCTGGACTACGCTGCTTCAGGGCCTCGCCGCGTCTACAGTGAGAAAAGCAGCAGAAAGTGTAGGAAAGAACAATCCCTTCTTCCCAATTGAGCCTGCCAGTCCGTGCCGTCACTGGCCACGCCCCCCAAGAGGTGCTTTATTAATCATTAATAATGCTCTAATGCACGCCTTGTCAGGTAAATTTACGGAGAAACTGGATATTATGTCTATGTATGGTGAGAGGTTGGTGAAACTGTATCTGTCTTTATGGGGAAAGGATTATGCAATGCATTTTCTCCCTTATCTCCCTTGTTTTATGTATGCTAGACTTTATGTTCTAGAAATGTGAACCATATTGATATTAAGTTCTCAACACTCTTTTGGGAAAAAGAAGTGAGAGTACTGTTGAATATTTTGAAAGGAAATGTTTTTGGGTATTCTGATATTTAGAGTCACCACTGTGTCTTTGCATTAGTCTTTTATTGTCTTCATTGTGGTTATGTGATAGGGGGGGCCTATTTGGGCAACTATGCAAAAGCAGTTGGTGTCTCTAGAGACTTTGAGATTCTGCATTATCTGTGGAAAAGAGGTTATGGGCAAATTTTGCTCCACCCTCTCACACACATCTTAATTGATGAGAGTTCCGATACATCATGTGGATTCTCTCTAGGGTGATTGTGTGTGTACAGCTAAAACAAAAAAATAAAATATGTATGGAAGGAAAAGTCCGTAGTCAATGTTGATTTTCTGAAAATGAAGTAATCTTTAAACTAAAGGATAATTCATTTAGTTAAAGATGATAAGCTACCCAAGCTACTCTCTTTGTCTACAAGGGCCATACAGTAGATCTAACATTGCAATAGAATTAGCTGAGGGCTGTTTTTCATCTATATTAGTACCCAGCGAGGGACAATCAGATTTTATCAAACGATCTGATTGGCTTTCGTGGGTCTTACCTGCACAACAAAGACCTACCTGCCAACGAGGGATGCGCATGCGTCCCTCAAGTGCCTTCACTTTTCTTCCACTGGCCGCCATGGAAAGGGAGAAGAGGCTACATGTAGTTCCTTCTCCCTGATCCCTGGTGGGAATTTATTCTTTTTTTGGTTGTTTTTTCTCGAGTTATGAAACAAGACACAAGACAAAAATGGGGGGGGCATGGGAAATCATAAGAATACAACAAAAAAGACACAGTTATATTGGTCTTGTGACAATCCTACCGTGCCAGTGCATGAACAAGGTGATACGTGCAAGGGAGCGAGGGCTATCACTATCATTTTTTCTGTTCTCCTTTTGCAACTAAGAAAGCTACTGTAACAGCGCCTAGATGCCCAAGGGCCGTTTTTGCGCACTTTATGATTATAAATAAATAAATAAAATAAATACATTTGAATTGTGCAACAAGCACTCTAGAGCATACAAAACAAAATGGCTGCACAGGTGTTAAGTACACTTAAATTCAAATGTTGCACAAAAGCACTCTAAAGCATCCAAAACTAAATGGCTGCACGATGGAAAGTACACCTACATTCGAATTTTGTAGCAGGCCCCTCTACAAATGGCCTACATCTCAATGGGGAAAAAACTGAGATCCTCCTGGTAGACACCAAAGAAACACTTAACAAACTAAACCCTCAATACAGTACTATCACCATAGATAATACACCTATCATGGTGTCTTCAGCAGTCAAAACTCTAGGGGTCTTCATTGACTCCTCTCTATCCATGACGTGCCAAATCAGTGCCATCACATCCTCTGCAGCACTCACCACAAAAGTCATCAACGTGGTCAAACCCTACTTGTCAACTAGAAACTGCCTCGCCATACATAGCCAGAGCTACAGTTGGGCCAAACTGGACAACTATGTAATGCTCTTCTTCTGGGAACTCCTCGAAAAACCTTAACAGGTTGCAAGTCACTCGAAACAATGCCCTCAGAGCTGCGCTGTGCATCCCTAAATGAGAGCATCTATCTCAGGCGAGAAGAGATATTCACAGGCTACAAGTTAAAGAGCGCATTCTATTCAAAACCATGGTGATCACACACAAGTGTCTCTCTCGCACTGCCCCCCCCAACTTATCTGAAAAGATCATGCCTGTCACATCTGTCAGACCCATTAGAACGCACCACTCTAACCAGATCTATGTCCCCAACCTCAAAAGAGCTAAAGCAGGAGGTTCCAGCTTTAAACACCTAGCATCCAAAAACTGGAATGCCTTGTCCACAGCACTCAGAAATGAAGCATCATACACAGTCTTCCGTAAAGCGCTTATAACCAAATTGTTCAAATAATGCATTTCCAATAGACCCTCTGTCCCTACTCGTGAACGTCCCTACTCGGGAACTGACATCAGCTTGTCTCCAAAAACAACCCCTGTTGCTGAACTGACTTCCCTGTAACCACAGAACCTTCATGCCTCACACCATTTAAACTCTTCTGTACTCTTATGTTTGTTACCACTTTTCCCTTGTCTGCATGGATATTTCCTCTCAGTATAAGAAAACATGATCCTGTTCCACTGTAACCAAGGAACACGCTCTTGATTCACTGTAACCAATAATCACATTGCTAACATCACCCTGCAACTGTTAACACCATTTTTCTAATTGTTTTCACTATCATTTTTTCTGTTCTCCTTTTGCAACTAAGAAAGCTAATGTAACAGCACCTGGATGCTCAAGGGCCGTTTTGCACACTTTATGATTATAAATAAAATAAATACATTCGAATTGTGCAACAAGCACTCTAGAGCATACAAAACGAAATGGGTGCACAGGTGTTAAGTACAATTAAATTCAAATATTGCACAAAAGCACTCTAAAGCATTCAAAACTAAATGGCTGCACAGATGGAAAGTACACCTACATTTGAATTTTGTAGCAGGCCCCTCTAAAGCATAAAAAACGAAATGGCTGCACAGATTAAAGCAGAGAGATTGGAAAAGGTAAGGTATTGATCTTCCTATGGGGCAGGGAATATAGAGAGCAGTAAGGGAGCAGTCTTTATGAGGCACAATATGTAATGCTGTTGGTGCTAAATTAGAAGTTACACATAGGCAGTGGGGAACGGAAAAAGTAGCAGTTTCAACAGGGATAGTGTCAAGTAAGGTGGATGGAGCAATGCGTTCCATGGCTGCTTACCAGGACGAGTGGAAGTCCTTAGGAGTCTTTTAGAGGTGAAGCCCAAAAGAAGTTACGGAGCGAGATGCTCCATCCGCTATAGACATACTCAGACAGGGGCCAGGAGAGGGCCTTGGGGAAAGGGGCTGGCTATCGCCTGCCGGATCCCTGATTGGCCAAAGGAATGCTGGACCATCATGTTGGGTAGCAGAAGGCAGGTCACAGTGAACCTTCTGGTGTCTTGAAGCAGTAGAGAAAGGCGTCAGCCATCTTAATAAGGCCACAAGGAGGACATGTACAACAGGACCCAGCTTGGCAGATTTGCTGCACGAGATGACAAAAATGCTCAAAGGGGCACAAAAGTGAATCAGACCAGATGGAGATCAGGTACACATTAATGAACCATTTTCTTTTTCTTTTTTTATGAAAAATCATCAATTGTGCTGCTGCGACACAAAATGCCCCAAAACACCAATTAGGTGGATGGATACCTCTGTGTTGAATGAGGAAGGCTCCAGGCTTCTGGCGAGGTGAGCAGGGAAGGAGACCTGCTGTATCCTCACTTTGCTCAGGCTTGTAACTATCACACCGGGGCATTACCAGACTGGTAATGCCACCCCCCTCGGGTTCCATTGCTTTACTGGACTCCAGTCTGGATTCAGAAGTGAAAGTTGTTCATGTTCAGTCATGTTGAATAAACACCCTATGATAGCTAATTTATTTTATTATTACAAACTTTGTTATGTCCATTGAAAACAAAGGGGTCAGTGAAGAGCCAGTAAAAGGTAGAAAACTATAAAGAAAGGGGTTACGGGAAGACAGACGTTTAGGAAAGAGGACAATACTGGAGAGGATGGAAAAAGTCATGTGGTGGGGCACACATGGGAAAAGAAGAAATTCAAAAAATAAAAAGAAAGCAGGTTATCAGACATTTGCCATTTTTCCCCATTTGTCAGAAGGAGAAATTCTTCATGATTAGATGTTACTATAATTGTTTATATACCGGGATCTATATTACCTATGTTTTGGTGATGTGTCAAATCTGAGACGAAGCAATGGATAGAATTGATCTAACCACAAGGGTCTAAATTCACTGGAATCCTTAGTTTACAATAACGTTATTTCCTTGGTCAATAAATATGTCAACACCATTGAGAAATATTGTGTTATCAGGCATATATTTTTCTCTACATTGTGGAAAACAGTGTCGTACTGGAGGTGGCCTATGTAGGATAAAGTTCATTTGCTCTGGTCCTCTTATAATGAGAGCTATATGTTTGGAATTTTCTTGTATATTAAACACCTGTTTGATATTGTAAAACCCTTTCCAAATTATTATTTGTATTTCTATATGGAAAAGGGAAATGGATGTTCAAGATAAAAAATATTCTGTGGTTAGATATTTATTTTCTTCTATATTTAGAAAGTGCATGTATGTTTGTAATTGTATGTTTTGTGTTTTCTTTATTAAATGTGTAATATTTGACACATGCCTACACTGTTTCTTTTGCATTTCAGAATATATTTAATACATTGTTTAAAAAATCAAATAAGTTCAGGAAAGCAAGCACATTACTAGCCACAAAGAAATAAATCTAAAAAAATAACGCAACCTTGAGACTACCTACGAGATATATACGTGTCTGGAAAGACAACATGTAGTCAACATTAAGCGTGTGCTATAGACTTAGAAGGTAAACTTGTGAATGACAAATTCCTGGAACAAATTTAGACAATGCCAATACAACAGAGTATCGTAACCTCGGTGGATTTCAATTACCAATACATTTTCTTGTTCATGCAACATGTTAAGTTGACACGTCATTCTAGCATTCATTAAAAAGTCATATTATGGCATTGCGGATATTTTGAAAGAATATCATCCTGTCTCCCAGGCGAAGTGCAGCAAAGGTATTCTGTCAAGTCACAGGGAAGCGCAGTGCGTAAATTATAATTGATGGTGGGGACAGTGGTGAGCTCGGTCTAAAGAGGCGTGTGTAGAGATGGCAAGTGAAAGATTGGTTCTGCTGGAGTAATGGAAGAATAGTGGCAGGAGGTGGAGGAAGGGTGGCTAAGAATGATCAACTGTGTTCCAATTACGGGTGACATTTGTAGTTTGCACTGGAATGGGGACACATGCAGAAAGTTCATTTTTAAAATGGGGTGGGGCTTTAAGGGTAATTGTGGAACCTCCTCCCAAAAGAAGAACAGGAAACTGTTGGGTTTCAGCACCACAATAAAAGAAGACACACTTTTTCTAGAGTACTTTTGATCACAGGTCTAACTCTGTCTAGGCATTGCTATGATTACATAAATGGTAAGGCTTCAGACTAACAGAATGCAGATGGTTTTGCATGAAATAAAATGTATGCAACGTATTCATCCTCAAGGAAATCTTTTAGGTCATCCCAACCACAACTATTAATCACTCAAAATGCCCCTTTTTAGGGTCTCCCCAAGAGATTCTACCACCAACAAAATTAATGACTCGTTTATCACACCCTCCACACCCTGAACATCGACACATGTCACCAAAATGATTCTCATGAAAGGCAACACCCTCAACCTGGTCTTAATCGCAACACAATGACACAAATGACAATCGCCACTGTCGCTATGTTAAAATGATCAGATCACTCTAATGGTCTAATCCTCAGCCATCCCAAACCTGCCACCCACCAGAGTCCAATTAAGGGCTACAGTACTGCTCCTTAAAAGGATATGAAAAACAAAACAAGGTAGGTATGCCCCGACAACCTTCATCACAAGGGTCAATTACAATCCAGTCAACAAAAGGGTGTGCATGAAGGTAGCATAGATCCAATAACTTCAATGTATTATAATTTCAAACATGATTTCCAATATCAACAAGACTTTAAGAAGTCACATGTTCCAAACTACAAACACAAATACAAAAATATGAACAATTCTAACTTCCAACAAGAATCAATGAAAAGAGACATTAAAAAGACATACATAAAGTGCAACAACATAAATTCATCAATAACAAAGTACTATGTGCTTTCCTGAGTACTATGTGCAATTTCAATGCAAGTGCAATAACGCTTCAAGGAACAATTGACAACAATGTTCCTCATGAGCCCCAAGTTTACTAGATTAGACACATTTTTAAATCTCCTATTGTTGTCTTCAATGTAGAGCTCTTGAAGTGGCGCTAAAAAGTCACCCCTTCTCTAGTTTCAAGAATTCCACATCCCAACAGGGGATGATGTTTTCATTAGGACAGACTCCAATGATATATTTGTGTACTGGTAAATATCGGCATCTTCAAGTTTGAAGAAAACAACTAAAAAATGCTTTTTCCCACTTTATCCAATTAGTGAAGCCATCTGATCTCCCATATGTGGATAGATCAATCTTCTTAACGAACCTATTTTTCAGTGGAAAGCGTTTCTAAAGGACTACACAATTGTGGTGCTTTGTATCTGTCTTTAGTGTGTCCAGGACACATACTGATTCACTGCTACCATGTATGTGGGCAAATGAGGCCGGTAACCTCGCTGAACCCTTGAAAGGCCCTATCCACCTCACACAGCATTGTTAATCTCTACATTAATCATTAGCCAATAGGGTTTGTGGAAAAAACAAATCATGTCAAAGTAATCTCATGTTCAAAGTTGAGAACACTACAAGTCCACTGTACCAAGGGATTTTTTGGTGAACTTGCAGCATTACACTACCTCATCCTCTCTGTATACTGTGATATCCGCACCATGTGCATTGATGGTGCAGTTATAGATTGTGCAATTGAGCCACATGATAAGGGAGGAACTCCTCACCAGTGCCTATTAAAATACAACCATCTGGGGTGCATTCAAAGGCCCCAAATCAAAGGTCCCTTTCACCTGCAAAGCAGGATTTCTCAACACAAGTCAAAAGTGAAGGGTTATGTGGAAAAGGCCCACTAATCATTGCCAAGGGAAAAGCAGCATTTTAAGTCACAAAGCAAGAAGAAAATCAAAGGTCCCTTTCACATCAAAAACTGGATTTTCAAACACTGACACAAAAACAACTTAGCATGTGTGTTTTCAGTTTAAATGTGAAAAATGTACCACTGCTAACAGAAAACTGTCAGGGAAAAAGATGTGGTGCGTGTTGACAAAAAGTAATTAATATTATGTTTTGCATGCAAAATATCAGCAGCCATTTGAAAAGAAAACCAACTTTGTTTTCCATGGAAAAATTTCTGTAGGCATATCCACTTGCTGGCTGTGGGACACATGTCACAAAGAACTTCCCCACTGGAAGGCTGGCATTGTAGTGTTTACAATTGCCATAAAATGTGGCCTTCCTGAAAGGTGTTGTCCCTGAAGGCTGGGCTCTTTGTAGAGACAACTGGCCTTGGCTGGAGCATTACTAGAATGTAGACAGAAGGTGTGAAGACATAGGGCTACAATTAAGAGAGGCTGAATCTCCAACTTCAAAGAACAAGCTCCCAACTCAAAGAGATTGATAAAACAAAACCCCTGGGTTCATGCGGGCCCAATGAGAACAAATGGTCGGGGGCAGGAGAATTGCATTTGTCCCACATGAAGATTTACTATTAATTTAAAAGGACTATTATCATTTAGACCTTTTTCCCAGCAACCATAATTCAGATTTTCTTTATTTATGTGGAATTTGCTGTGTAATTTCTGGACGATTTTGGGGATATAGAAATTCCTCCACCTGCGACTCAGGTAACTGTAATGACCATTTAAAATGGGTTTCTGGCTGATCTGAAAATGTTCCAAATTTGGGATTTGGTGAACAGGTGGGGGGTAAAATTAGGAATATGGTGAATCAGTACATTTGTTTTAATGATTATGCATTTTGTGAAAACAGCAGAAAAGTGCCACATGGTCGTGCAAAATGGTGCAGACAAGGCTGTCATCTTATTTAATTCCCCATGATTAGCTGAATCAGGAAATATATATATATATATATGTTGCCAGTTGTGAGTAAAATTATGAAGTTTTGCCACATAACTAGATTTTTGGCAAATTTGACATAACAACAAATGGGGATGCAAATGGTAATTGCTGTATTTTCCTCCAACCCCTAAACCAATCCTGAGAAGGAGGCCGGTGTTGGGAGTAGAGAGAAGGGTAACTGTCCAATCCTAACTCTTGCAGGGTGCTACCCCAAGATTGTAAAATTGATGGTGTCATTGCTGCTACATAAGGGGTACTGCACTAGGAGGAAGGGAGGGAGCTGTGGAAATTTACCATCAGGAGAGCTGCCGAAAATTACCATCTGACAGCTGCAAGGAAACACCATAGGAGACTGCTGAAAGTGCATCTGGGTGGAGCTGTCTATTTCTGGGAAGACTAAAAGCGGACTGGGTCCTATGGTGGAGAGCGGGAGGCCATCCTTGAGAGTGGAGTGGCCAGACCCCTGCCCTATCTTTGTCCTGAAATGCAGCTGTCTTTCCTGAACTTTAAACAGAGGCTTTCTATGTAAGTAGAACTGACCCCTGGGAAACCAAAAGGTGAGGGAATCTGCTTGCCTTAAATCCTTTCCCTCTATAGTGGCGAGGGGGGGCGGCTGTATAGATCCTTATCCTGCTTAACTAAAACGATTATTTTAATTAATTCCCCATTTGGTGGAACACTACGTGGTGATTTTTGTTAAAATTAAAAATTAATAATGCTCATTTCCCAGTGTGCGCTGAAAAACTATAGCCTATAATTTAATTGGGTAATCCTTTTTGTCCTGTTGACCGCAACTTCTTTAAGGAAGAGGGGTATCTATGTTCTTAAGTCAGAAAATAATCCAAGTTCCAAAGATGAGATAGCTTTGATTATTTTCTGTCATTGTTTTGTCCATATGCTAATTCTTTCTCCCACGCACCTTGAATTTGAATAATTTTCACCATTATTTCATCTAAAAGTGTAACGTTAAATTGAATTATATAAGGTGTGCACTGTGCTACCATATCTCTTCTGTTCTTAAATCAGTCCAATCTTTTTGCCTAGCTTCCCCAACATATGCCTTTCAGTGGAGCGGCGTCGAAAATCCAAAATTCCAAAATCATTCAAATTTTTCTGTCAGACTTCCCCAACCCAGACCATAGCAGGGGGGTCTGCAAAACAAACTGCTAAAAAACCCTATGTTCATTTGAAAGCAAACATGTGGGTGAAATAATAATTGCTGCATGCATTGCACACATTTGTAAAAATAAACTGCTAGCCTTTTAAGCGCGCAAGAAAATCGAAATTGCACAGCATTACATCTATCAAAGTGTTCACTAACCAGCACTAATTACTTCTTGAAGTGTAATTTGCAGAAAGTAAAGAATTGTGATTTGTGTTATTTGCCGTGATTTATGTTGAGAGAAGTTTACTGTGTTGTGCCACAGATAAAGGGGTGTTTGACATTTCAGTGCGAGTTTCGTAACATTTAATCCAAATAAACCTAAACATATTTCCTGTACACCTGCCTGGTTCTGAGCTCATTGGTTGCTCAGGTGGAGGTATCCAAGTGGTATTAGATGAATTAGAAATAGGGCTTAATAAAACAATCCATTAAATAGTTTGTTGTGTGACACCTTGAGTGGGAAGGGCAGGAACTCCCTGTGTTGAGGGTGGTCTCTCAATAAACTGTTACAATCATTATGTTAAAAAAACTTTACTTTACGAATGTCATGTATCAGTTGGGGTGAGTGTCCGCTTCACTCAGTTCACACCGTGACTTCATTTCACTTCAGTTTACTCTGTGATTCAATGCATTTTTTCTATGTGTGGTATAATCTAAAATAAACACATACTGAAATCGACTAGCACCAAAAAAGCTTAGAGCTATGGCCACAACTCTGATGCCTTATATCTTAATGAAGGAAAATTGCTCTATTTTTGAGAACGATGAGCAGACCTGGTACACTCATGGGCCTACATCCCCGTTCAATCACTTAACAGGTAAGTTTTGATCTATTTGCAATTCTGAATTCAAGACCATGATCAAGACCATGATTGATAAAAAAACAAAAACAGACGTTGGTACAGCCAAGCTCAGTATAAACACCAGAGTCAACAATGTTTGGAGGAATTGATGTGATCACTGCACTGCTGCAAATCTCGACAAAGAAATGGCGAATACAGAAACAGCAAGGACCAGTGTGCACATAGATCTCTTTTTACCCATTTTCCTTTGTAATCCTACTTACCTTTCGGCGGCACACTTCTGTGTGTGCCACGACTCCCCTCTATCCTTGAAATGTCAGTTCCCTTCCACTAACGTGGATCGGAACTGACGCCGGAGGGTACTTTAAAAAAATAATGTTTTACTTTATTGTCCCCTGCTATCCATGTAATGGAAGCGGGGAACATCCTTGCAACCACCGAACCCATTATACCAAACAATGGGAGTGGGGGGGGGGAACCCTGCAACCCCCGCTCCCCTTTTTCGGTATAATGGGATTCAGTATTTTAGTTGCAGCCAAATGCGCAGTAAATGCGTATTTGGCATTTTGTTATTGATATTTTGGGCCAATACCTTTTTTGGAGGTGCATCCAAAGAAATATGTGTTGCAGTGACTGTGTTTGGCAAAGCACTGAGTCGATGCATGGTCAAACTGTCTCATTTAAACAATAGCCAAGGATTTGCAGCATGGTCAACGTACTCATTGAGCCTTGAGTTCTGTCTTGGATGTGTTTCTTGTTGAATTGCATAGACAGTAGGTTACAGTCTCATCAACAGCTCTGATGCTGATTTTCTCTTTCTTTGCAGTTCCTTTTGTCTGGAATCCTATCCATTGGTAGAGAGAAATCCACATCACGTCGCCTATGGGTAAGTTACTGCTATCATAATGCTCATCACCAGTCCCACGGCGTCCATTTAATATATATTCATTCCCATGGGGTCCCTGCCAATGTACTGCACCACTTAACACCTTTGACTATTTCTTGGTTGTATTCAGTTATTCAGAAGGGTTGCTATGATTGCCCTGGGTTCCTTCCCAGCTCTCCCCATCTATGATAATCCTGTAGGGTCTCAGCGTCACCATGCGCGTTTTTCTCCCCACTGCCCAGTTGTATGTTACACTGAGTTGTACATTGATTGCCATTGTCCTTTGACCTGGTCTCTCCAGCTGTCAATCATTGGATCATCTGTCCTCTGCCTGGTGCTGCATAGCCGTCTCTTGCACTGAGCAGGTCCTATGATCATACCTTATCCTGATATCTCTTGCATCTATATGATCACTGCGCGCCTGCGCGCTGTGACCACACAGAGAGCAGTGCTATTGCAGAATGGCACATTCCCGGCATTGCAAGTGCGACGGACACGCCCCGCAACTCCTGACAACAGTATATTGCACAAGGGAATATAACAGGGTCTCGGTATTTGTGTTTACTGCAAGTTCGCAGTAAACGTGCATTCTTTTTTCCGGGTATTCTTGTACCATACGTGTCTTCCTCATTTCCTATATCTCTTATTTCCCCAAGGCATAACTTGGTTGGCCTGTGGCTCATGTCCTTTTTTCAATTTGCCCAAATGCCCTAAAGGTGGACATAATCATCTTCCACCCCATTCCTTCTTCCCATCGTTCTCTGAGTGATCATAATCATCTTCCACCCCATTCCTTCTTCCCATCTTTCTCTGAGTGATCATAATCATCTTCCACCCCATTCCTTCTTCCCTGGGATGGAGGACAAAGCTTTACCAGGAGAACGTTATTGCAAGTGCTCATGTCCTCTGTCACCATTTGCTTACATTGAGAAAAACATGCTCTCTGTAGATCAGTAACATATGAAAGTACACGACGTACAGTGATTGATTTGTGTGTATTGCTCATTAGATCAGAATTACATGCCTGTGTTTATGTGGCTGAAACATGATCTCAAAATTGGGTGATCCATAACAGAAGGATAATCCTCCATAGCCTACTTCTTTACTCGATGCATCTTTGTTGTCCATGTTAGTCTATTAAAGAAATGCGACCCAAAGCATGTTTCAGGCCTTGGCCCTTGTTTGAAGGATTTGCAATGCCACCATGCCACTCACAATGCATCCTTCAATTATGATTACACTCAACAGTCCTGAGTAGGTCACCCATTTAATTATATGATGCAATTCACATTTCTGCAATCATGACTGACATAGGTAAATACCAATAACGACCCCAAAAATGTAAGCTACCAAACAATAGAAAAAGGCAAGCCCTGTCTTGTTTAAAATCATTCATTGAATTCATCATCCTACTAGTCACAATTTTGAGCAAATGACGTGCCCTGCACAAAATAAGTCTAGAAATGAAAGGGGGTAAATATGCTCCCGACTGATCACATCCGTAAACCTGGCATAGCGGATCTGCACAGGTACTACGGATTTATGGGCAGAAGCCTGGCACACTTTGGACTGTTGATAACTGCTTCCTGTCCATCTGCAACCGAGGGCGCCGTGGAATTCATGCTGAAAATGAAAATCTAAGATGAGTAAGACTGTGTGACACACATCAAAATCACATCTGAACATTAGCAGGTGATCCAGGTGAATATGTTTTGCGTGGGCTGGATTTGTACACGATGTTTCAATAGTGTAGCAGGTCACTGTGTTACCAATCCACCGGCTGTAGCACAATAGGCCAATTCCCTGAAACAATAAGGGTTACCCTGCTGTTGTTCATCCCAAAATCATAATGTTTGTACCACACTCTCAGCCTCTGCATTCAGGGGACCATCAATTTTAACACTTACATGGTGCCGGGTCCCCTACAATTTTTGTGGTGGATTGCTTAAGAATCCTTTTGTTTTATGCCTGCATGAAAATTACCTGCTGTTGTAAAAGGAAATGCACTAATGAGATGGAGGAGGTCAGCATGGCATTTATCTCATCTCCGCACTGTGCCGCTCCTAGGCATTGCCAGTGCCGGAAAATGGGACGGAGTGGTAAATCACGCCCTGATTGACCGCTCTGCTCCTTTGATAAATGCCTGTATTCCTCTACCTTTCTCCTCTCTCATGTGTCTCTCCCTTCCTTCCCTTGTACGCAGCTGTGGATATCAAGGCTGATGAACCTCTCCAGCTTTGCTGTGGCCATCGCTGGCATCGTGGTCATAGCAGACGACTTAAAGTGGTGGTCTTGGGGCAATTATGACTGGACTACCGATAATTTGTGCGAACCTCGGCGGGGCTACAATGGCTACAATGGATGGTACCGCACAACTCCTCCATCCTATGATGATTTCTACAGAGAGAACCATTGCAAGGATGTAACAGGGAGACTCTTGGTATGATGGGCTTTATTTCTTGTGCTAAGCAGACAAAATCCCCTTCCCTTTATATCCAAACATTAAGAAAAGTGTGCACCCTCGAAACCATCACCAGCAATAAGCAAAGAACACAAAGCGAAAACAACACTCTCAGCCAGCACCTTCATCTCTATGTTACTCTATGGTAGACCTTGCCAATTCACTTACAATGACAGAAACAATCATGCATGTCAACACATTCACAATGAGATACTGATGCAGGTTAATGAGTGATGAGACCACCAGCAATATCACTGATGGAGGTACCATCAGTGGAGGGTTTTTAGACTGGTCGACTGCGATCTTGGCACGAGTGATTGATGCACATTTACTGCATTGAGTTAATGATAAGAGTCCACATGGATCGATTGATTGATTGCCTGGCGGCTACATGAGAATAGTTACTTATGTGAGTACCGTGAGCATGTTTGGCTTACTGGGGCATTGAAATTGGAGGGTTGGGTTGAGCAGAGTAACCTTGGGGGGAGTAGTTGGCTCTGGTGCTACTAGACCTATTCATGTAGTTCTATTATGTTAAGTGTGTGGGATTCATTAATATTGATATGGTCCCGTTTGTATATAGTTTTTAATGAATCTTCTGAAGCATTACTCGTTGACATTGTCGTTTGCTTAGAATTTTGGTTGCACTGCATGATAACACCTTTTGTGTGCTCTCTCTTTTAGAGTCTCTTCATGGGTGTTCGAGTCCTGCTGCTGCTGGTTGTCATTTCTGGACTCATTACCACTCTGTGCAGTGTGGGCTGTGATTTGTGGGTCCTGTTCTGTACATCCAAATCTGGACAGGTACTATTGTGTGAGGTATACAAATTAGCAAACTGATTCTCAAGTGATGGGACGGGGAATTAGAGTGTGAGGATCACAGTCATGGAAGAAACTGGTAACATGAAGGGGGGGACAGAAACACCAGCTGGTGCCGCCCTATCTGGTGGTATACTAAATGCCATGCACCTACATACCATAAAACAAAGTGACTCCATATACATGGTGACCCAATTGCATTTGCTATTATTATTATGATTGTATTTATTGAGCATGGACCTAGCTTTGAGAAGCAACGGAGCGCTTTACAGAGGTATACAACAGTACAGATGCGCAACAGAGCGCTTTACAGAGGTGTACAACAGTACAGATGCGTAACAGAACACTTTTCAAAGGTAACAACAGAACAGATATGCAGCGGGGGGTAGATTATAGAGGGGCCCAGATGAGAGGTACAGCTGTACCGCGTGGTGGGGAGGAGAGGGGCGGGCAGCGTCTAGCAATTTAGGTGGCGCAAGGGGCGACGTGGTGGCCTAGCTGTTGAGAGATTCCTTGAAGAGGTGGGTCTTGAGTTCTTTTCTGAATTGTAGGAGCGTGGGGGTGAGTCTGACGCTGACAGGGAGGAGATTATATAGATTCGGGGCTATCTCCCTGTCCCATCCAACTCATGTGATAGATGCCTACTGTAAGTGCTAAAGTGTTCTTCTCTGTAGGGCGTGTGCTTTATGTGTATGGGGAAAGCACAGGAAAAATCAATCATATGCATTACACTCACTATAAGACTCAGGACACAAGCATCAGAGTGCCCCGTTAAGAAGTGTTCCTTTTTTTTTTTAAACATCTATATATGGCATAACTGCTGAAGCATAACTTTTACCATGTTATGCATATTGTCATTTGATTCACTTCTGCATGAATAAATGTGACTTCTCCTGCGTTAGCAATGACCACTGGTCTCTAAACACAATGTACAACGAGGAGTAGCCCGGCCACACTGACAGGCACGAAACTCGGGGTCACCCCTGTTCCCTCCTACAAAAACATGTACTGCAACTGCTACGCAAAGGGCCACTAAAAGGCAACACTACCAGAGCTAGAAAAAGGATCTAGGGACCCTCTTATGAGTAAGATTCCATTCTCAGAGCTAAAATACTCTGAAACAGGAGGCATGAACATACAGGCCAGAATCCATGTTTAGGATCCGATGCATTCTCATTCTCACCTTCTGGGACGTACTTTTTCCCTGACTTTTCCTGAGTTCTTGGTACTTGTCTATCATTCTGTCTGTCATATGATATATGATTTTGACCTCTGTGTCTCTCTCTCCAGGGGTGTTGCTAGGTCTGGAAAAGATCCGGGGCTACACTTAGGTCGGGATAGTCTCTTAAATAACATTCAGTTCAGTTTGCAAAGACATGCACTCTCACCTGCCACATCTGAGTGCATGATTGCACCCCTAACTGCAGGGCCAATGTGGGTTCCCCCGGAGTAGGGCCCCTTGTACGGGGTTGTGTTGAGTCCTGCTCCTACCTGTGTTAGCAACAACTCCCTTTCCTTTTTTGCAAATTCTCTTTCAGCACCCCCTGATTTTCTACAATCTCCCCAGTGCATCACCTTCTCCTTTGGCAGCTAACACAGCCCTCTTCCAGCAGCATCTATGTGTGACACGCCCCCAGTGCAGTTCACACCCCTACACAATCTCTCTGCCTTTTACTGGGGACCTCAGCTACCGTAAAATACTCTTTAATTCAGCCAGGCAGATTCCAAGATTCTCGCAAGCGTATGTGTCATTCCTTCGCATTCCTTGGAAAAGTGACAACATGTTTCCAAAAAAGGTGGGGTATTTTTATCTTTGTTTGTTTTATCATTATAATCCAACCTGCCTGGACGTGTTTGCTTCAGTAGCTTACAGACATCAAATCCATTTGCAAAGTCATCACTATTGAGAATTTTAACTGTGTATTCATGAATCCAAAATTAGTTGCGTATGGATGGGGTTGTCGTCTCTATGATCAACATGTGATCAGTTATGACACTGCCAACAAATTCGCTTCCAAATACATTCGGACAGAAACGGATACTAACAGCAGAAAATAAAAACATCTGATTTTGGACACACCCTTAACTGCGCACAATTTTACAAAGAACTGCCGCAGTATTATCAGCTGATGGGAATTGGTGAAAGCACGCTCAGGGGGTCATTACTCTCTTTTTTGTTTAAAAAAATATACATAATGCATATGGTATGATAAGTTATAGCACTGCGTAATGTGCTGATGTCTTACCAACACTTAGACAGGTCCTGTGACCATTGTTGTCTAGTTTGATCAAGTATAGCATTTGTGGGAAATTGATTGGTTTATTGAACCAGCTGCAGAACCCAAAGAGAAAAGCCTATTCTTACAAATGGCAAGCACGCAACACTGGTTGTATTCAGGTGTGTACGAATCCCTTCTAAGAGTTTGCTGGCAAATAATGATTTGTATATATTCCCAAAATTGTGCACTCAGTGTTGAAAGCATTTTACTGATAGATGTTCACTGGTGTAACTTTTCTGCAGCTCCTTGTGGATAATATTGTTTTCCATGAATTTGTTAAAACCCTCAATTCATTTAAGAGTTGCCTTGGATTGAAATAAGGCAAGTCCCCAACAACCCCGGAGTTCTGCCCCATATAACATGACATCTTTCATGTACCAAACTTTACTGAAACAAGCAAACTATTTAAAGATGAAATCCTGGGCGTGCCACCGTGGTCTGCTTCTTAGTCTGGAGTGTTTTCCTATTTGGGGCTGACTAATTTAAATTGGGTAAAAAGTGGCTCATTAGTCTTCAAACCTTTCTACCTTTAGAGAGAGATTATCAACAAGACATATTTTATCATCTTTTTTCTCTGTTCCATAGCCGTGCCATTAGATTTTGGATTTTTTTATAATAAGGTCATGTTCCTGGAAAAATTGATAGAACATTTTAAATAATCTCGATATGGCCTGTTCTGTTTTTGCTCAGGTTGGAGCATATTATTCTAACAAAGGAAAGGTGTTCTCTGCTAGCCAATCTTTGTCATAATCTAGTCCCCTCTAGATAGTTGTCTATCCTAATCTTCTACCTGGCTTCAGAAATTTAGAAAGGGACCTTGTGGAGTGGGTGTGTGGGAGTTTATGGGTGCGGGTGCTATGTAGATGCAGGTATTGGGGCAGGAAATGAGGGGTGGATGTGCTTTGGCTCCAGCA
Source organism: Ambystoma mexicanum (assembly GCF_040938575.1). Taxonomy (NCBI): domain Eukaryota; kingdom Metazoa; phylum Chordata; class Amphibia; order Caudata; family Ambystomatidae; genus Ambystoma; species Ambystoma mexicanum. The sequence goes on along the minus strand of NC_090936.1, from coordinate 569,577,064 downwards.
ATATGGGGGAGAGTAGACAGGAAACAAATGTCTTCAAAAGGCAAGGCGCCAGTGACCTGCATGGGACATGGGTGCTACTATATACTAAAGTCTTGGCAACTGGTTTGCTGGTGACTCCCCCAGGAGCTAATTCTGAAAAACCAACATTCCCAAGCTGGAGACATTTGGAAACACTGCGCAAAGTCTCAACATTTTGAAAAGAAATCTGTGAGCTTTAGGTAATCTTAAACCTTGCAAGGCAACTGGAAACTCTGAAACAATGATAAAAACCTCTAAGCTTTCTAAATCAAGTTTGTTCTGAAAATTATGAAATAGTCTCACACATGATCTAGAAAGCTTTGGATATTCTGAACACCCTAACGCCATCTCTAGAAGTTCTGAAATACTTTGTATGAACTCAAACATTCTCAAACAACATTGCAATAGCTCTGGACATTCTGACCCAGCCACCTGTCGGTAAATTCTAATGCTCTCTATCCTCAACCATGTTGGAAAGATCTTTTGTAATTGCTGCAGGAATTCAGATACCCCAAACTACCCCATTTCCTTGCAGACCAGTGTGTTCGAGGATCATTTGGTCCTACTTTCTTTTACCACAAATGTAGATGGGGGTTGGGTTTAGGTACATAACAAAAGCATGGGAGGGGGTTGGTGGAGTGTGAGGGATCCCCCCCAACCTGCGTTATTTGCAGTAAAATGTGGTTGCAAACAAATCGACCAAATGGGCTTCGAGCAAATTGCTACGAGGAACCATTATAGACCCAGATACCCTCTTCCCCAAGTGGGTTCTTTGGAATTGCAACATTGTTATTTCAGTATCATTCATGCACTCTGATGTGACTCCGGTCCTGTGACACTCTACATCACTCTACACTCTACACTCTACTTCACCCATTCAAGTTAAGAGAACTTTTTCAAGAGGGCAGGACATTGTTGACAGTATTATTGTCTCCAAATGCAGAAATTAAGAGATTATTGTTCTGATGAGATGGTGGAACAGAAACTCAATAAATGACAATCTAAGGTGATTTCATAGTAATCATAACTAAAGATTCAAATTATTTCAGATTTGTGAAGGAGAGTGCACTAAATACCAGAGTTGATACTCTTGCTTGAAGTGCGTTGAGCTTTAAGCTATACCGTGCTGACGGGGTGGTTTTAGAGCTGAATTGATGTGGTGCTTAGAGAGAGAGAAAGAGATCACAAACATTCGCTATGAGTAGATAAAGAGCATGGCTCTTCTTTTGGAGCAATAAAGAGCCATCTCAGTGGAATGTCACACCTCATGGGCACCTTGCAGTTGTAAACTGTACTTAGACCAAAGGACTGCTTCAGTGACTTGGATCTCGGAAATTGAGGATCTCCAGGGTCATATAATAAAGCCTGATTCAGAAACAATGCTGTATAATGTAGATCTTGCACACAAAACACCATTTCAAGGTGAAAGAATTGTTCCATCTGTGTTGTATTGTGCACAGTCTATGCTTACTGATACCCGAAAGACTCTGGTTCAACAAGACCTATTTTAGAAAAGCACACCTGCGGTTAGATGCATGCTACATGAGATAGCTGCATCATGCAGCCAGTGACACCTCTGATTCACCATGTTTAAATGTACACTGCTGCAGTCTCTGGGTCATGTAAGTAGCAAGAACGTGTTATATAGAGACTATCCTTCCCAGTACTACACTTATAGTGCTTAGTTAATGTTTTCAATAAGAAGACTGTACTCCTACAAATTGACCGTTGCTGCCACACAATCTTGTGGGGTTGTTCCTACAATTGAAACATAAAGGGAGACCCCATTTGTCAGATGAGGCCCCACATGGGATGCAGCTAGAATAATGTTTGGGGTTGCAGGAAGGAACCGTGTAGTACTTGTGTGGCAAGATCACTAGCCTGCTGCAGTACTTGTGTGGCGGGATGACTAGCCCCCTGCAGTACTTGTGTGGCGAGATGACTAGCCCGCTGCAGGTGAACAAGACTGGGTAGTGACTAAACCGCATAGGCAGCCCTCAAAATATTATACACAATCAGTGATATAAATAAAAAAATTGAAACAGGCATAGTCAACACATATACTTCCTTTGACTATGTGGTAATGTGGGCCGAGGGCTGGTTATACTCTTAAAAGAGATTTAGTTGTGATCAGATTAGCAATCCAAACACCAATAGTACAACAGTCTAAAATAAAACAAATGTCCAGTCAAGGTTATGTACACATGTATATACTTTTATTAAACATACCAACATGCAATAATAACTGTCTATACAAACACTGCTCACCTCTGTGGAAAAACCGAGACTAAGTAGAATGTAGATGATGCAAGGATGTTGGGCAATGTAGCACGGGGTGAAAGTCAATACATTACTTACAATGTCACCAAAATAGAAAAGTCTTTTTTTTAATGTGAAAATGGGTGGCTCGGCAGTCACTATAGTCCCAAAAGTAGACCAAGGTTGTTGGGGCCTCTCAACTGCACCTTTCTCAGTTCTTGGTGGGTCAATTGTGTCAAACCAGGCTTCTGGAGTTGGTGGATCATGCTGTTGAGACAGGCATCAGGTTTGAAGCGGAGCTCTGTGATGTACGATGCAGTGTTCAAAGATTTAGTTCAAAGGGCTCACTAGGATCAGTTCAAAGTTTGAGCTTGTTTGAAACGTTGGTAACCACTGGGCGAAGTTGAGTGATGCAATGCTTCCAGCTGTTCGCAAGTCGAGGTCCGGAGAGGCCCGAAGCTGTGATCCTAATGGTTCAATGCAATGTTCAAAATGGTCTCCACCATCAACCTGGTGTTTGAGCTGAACAGGTGAAGGGCCCTGCATTTACAATTCAGTGGATGAGCCGGTTTAATGATTGCAACAACAGTGAGGGAAAGAAGGTTTGACAAAGTGCCAAAAGCAGCATGCTGGGTTCTGGTGGTTCGAAGTCATTCAAACGTGCTCAAGTCTAGTTTAATGGCAGTTTAAAGCTGTAGAATACAATAAACCAGCTGCTTTGCTTCTTCTGGTGCTATGTGAGTCCAAATCCAGGGGCTCTGGGACTTGATTGGTCGTTGTTCGATTCAGTCATAACCAGGGGCAGGCTTGCTAGCACCTATAGGAGTCCTTCACATCTGATGAGGGGCCTGGCTACCATTGAAGCTGGCAGAGAGGCAGGTGGTGGTCCAAAACACGTTAACCGTCAATCTACCATGGGATGGGAATGCAGCAGAGCTTGCCTTTGCTTTTTGAAACCAGCCTTCACCTCACAACTGGAGGATTATATAAAGAAATCTCTTTCAGCAGGGTCCAAACTAATTCTTCTTAGAGCCCTGGAATGTTCAAAATGAATCAAAGAAGGAGTGAACGACCCCTTCATTTAAAAGAAAATGCAAAATCCTTGCAGAATTGGATAAATCCTATGAAAGTGAAATGTGCCTACTTGCATTATACCTAGTGTGTTTTGCAGGACTTGGAGGAGACAGCAAGGAAGGAGAAGCCCACATAAAACTAAGATGAATGGACTGTCCCTTCATTCCATTTTCTCTGTCTGACTGTCTAACTCTACCCTTCCCTCCTGAGCTTGCAGCTTCAAAGGCCATTGCAATGCAACGCCCTGGTATGAGGCTGGCCCTTTTATTTAGGGTGTGCCACTTTGCGGCTTGTTTCCCAGAAGGCTCCACCTGGAAGCTATGTGGGTTGCAGAGAGATGTTACCCAACCTCACAAAGGACGAACAAGAGGTCCAGTTTTCCTGCCCATTGTCCTGCTGGCTGAACAGAGTCAGACAAACAACCCTTCCAAGTCTTCTCTGGGCTGACAGTGTTGACAAGTGTGTTCTGCAAATCAGATGTGGCTTAAATAATTATGTTAACTACCAGCCACCATCCCTAAACCCAGGATTACCATGTCACCAGGTGGTATTTTATCATCATTATTATGGTTTTGGCTCGAAGGTGGCAATTTAAATACAACCAGGTTCTGCTGTGACTTTGCTGTAATCTGCAGCTTTCAAACAGGACACCTGTGACCTCTGCACCAGCTCTGTGTCACTGGAGAGCAGGAGTAGGAGATTATGAGACTGATAAAGCAGGGCACAGGTATGCGCTATACTTTTGGCATGGAATTTAATGAAAGGGGGATCTGTTTAACACAATGCCCGTTCTGAAATGGACATCCACATCTTTTTATTATTAATGCAAAATAAAAACATTCAGTGATTCTGCACCTTTGCCTGATGGCAATCCTTCACAACTTGTAATTCATATGACACCTAAATGTGCCATTAAATACAATTAAGAACTATCAAGGTAGTGTTAGACTGGGCCTGCGCTGCACTTCTTGTGATCAAGAAAAATCAATCTCAAATGTTAAGACTCTGAACAAAAATACAACTTCTGATCCTATTGGACCTGTCTTAAACATTTGAAACTGCTCTAATTGACACGCTGTTCAATGTCTTGGCATTGTTGAGTGATAGCAAGCTTCATTCCCAAACGGGGAAGGGCGCACAGCCAACCAGGTGGCTGGAACAGCAGGCGACAATACACTGTGTACCGCCCGCTGTTTCTGTCCATCTGAGGCCCTTCCCTGGGTGGCTCCATCTTGATTGTGGAGAGGCAACAGGGAGGCTCTCCCAGTTGCCTCCCCATTTCCTTACCCTTTGCTCTTGCCTGCCTAGGTGTGGGCTGGCGGGCCTTTATTGGCCATGTCCGCCACCTGATGTGGGGATGATTGCCATGTTCAATCTTTTCTCTATACTAACTAATCCCATAACGTTATAGCCTGCTGGGGCATTCTGCATTGCCCCCAAGGCTCCACAATTCCAGCCACCTGATTGGCTCCTCAACAAACAAATCAGTTGTTCGCATTCTTGGTTATGTATTGGTGCATACATTGTTTTGTTCGTTTTATTGATGTAAGCTGTTTCTGCATCCTGGCAAACCTACAGGCAGACAAGATACTTCAACCCTCGTCTCCTGTCCCAGTCTGTTTCCATTTCTGTTGTTGAACTGTCCCACAGGAAGACGCTCTGAGGGACCTCCAGAGGTTGAAGAAACCCATTAAGTGCTAACGACGAGTATGCTCATCCTTTTTGCATAGACTTACATACTAGCTCAGCATTAAAAGGGTCAAATAAATGGAATGCACATCTGAAACCCAAGAAAGTAATGATTGTCAGAGTCCTTGGAAAACCACGGTTCCAAGATCAGGAGTTTGTAATTTGCGATAATAATGGGGAGAAAGGACGTGTGTATTGGGGGCGGGGTTGGTGGTGTGAAACTCGGGAGTCAACTTAGACGTTGACACTTCCCATGTTTTCCATAGTTCATATCTGAGAGGCCTCTTCTTGGAATAGAGACACATTCTACAGCGTATAATTTTGGTGAAGAAATGCCAGGATGTCAGCCAGACACCAGGGTTTGGTGGCACCGGGAGCAATCCCCTCCTCTGCATCTCACCTCTCCGTGTTCTGTTTCAGGAAGAAGAGGAGGCCAGCGTGGACGGCCTCGTGGAGCCCCTGCTGCCCTCCCTCCTGCCCCCAGCATATGAAGAAAAGCAGAATCATGTGCAGACTGTTTGAGTTTCTTGATGCACTGACGTCTACACAGGACAAGGATGTTTTTTCTATGCACAACATATGCTTACCATATACCTCTGTTATTTTACTTTTTCTTTGAATTAAACAGTCAGTAGCCTACATCACTCTAGGCTTCCTTCTGTCTAAATCACCCCTGGCTTGATGTATTTATTTCATCCTTCTCAAGCTACTGTTCCTAAACGTCTTCTTTCCTGGCTTAACCATCTCCACTTTCACCTGCAGCAATTATCCTGCATGTCTGTGAAGATGTCTTTTGATCTTTCTGTACTTTACCTTTTTCAAAGTTTTCCTCCCATTTCAATATTTAGGAACATCATTTGCTCATTCTCTCTTCCTCCATTAATATTGTTCTTTCTAAATGCATCCCTTTCTCATTCTTCTAATTCTCATCCTGCCTCACACCATGTACCTAAAACACATTTGCCCTCTACATCTTTCCCACTATTTTTCTCCTTTCTCTCCATTCCTGTTTCCATGTATGTATGTCATAGCATTTAAAAAATATATCTTCTCTCCTGTCTCACTTTGGTCTTTCTCTCTCTCCATGTCTCTGTCTCTCTCCGCCTCTGTCTTTCTGTCTCTATCCCAGCTATCTTACACCATCTCCCTCTCCTTATTTCCACTTGACTTTCTTAAATGCCCCCATAATCGTTGTTCACATATGGATCATTTTCATTCCATCCAACTTGTTCTCTCCTTTTTTTCATTTCCATTGCCTCTTACGCCTCCCTCTCTTCTTCACTCTCTCTATGTAGGTATTACATAGAGAGTAATATCATTTGAGTATCATTCCTTTTTCACGTCTCCTTTCTTGCTGCTTTCCACCGCTTCCCTTTACCACTTTCCATCACTGTTGGAACTCCCCACTCCACTCATCGGCCTTCATTCGCATGATGGGTTGAGCCCTTGCTCTGCTTCTTGCGGAGCACCAAAGAGTGGGCACCTTTCCACTTTACATACTACAATCAAAGTGATTATCAATCAGTCAAATTAATTGTATTGCTCACAATGTAAACAATCATTTTAAAATCTTATGAATAAACATTAAAACCATAAGCAAAAATGATTAAACTCCCCATTGTGTTATGCAAGAGAATGTGCACCATTGTGACTGTTCATACAATGATGGTATATCCTGAGGCACAAGTTAAAATATGTTGACCTCTTCTACCAAAATGTTATCAAAATCTGTGATGCCATGATCAGAAATCTGAGCATGTTACGTCGGCCTTGTTATCTATAGGGACGGAGTTACTCTGTGGACTCCTCGACAACTGAACATTGTTGAAGGACCAGATAGTTCTAAGACGAAAACCTAAAGAAGTGGAGGGTTGCTTTCAAAGCTTTTCTACCACAAACACAAAAGAGCGGATTCACCTCTCTTTCTTCCCACAGCCCCAACGCATGGTCCATCAGGAGCTCGTCAAAACAAAGAGTGAACATCCACCTTGCCAGCCTCATCAGAGACAGTTTAGCTACCAGACATAGCTGCGAGGTCCACCTATGTTCTCAGGCAAGGCATCCTATAAACAATGATCATGAGGCTGGTGTTTTATTAATAAAGCCCTTTCTTTAGATTTCCTGTAGTGGAACTTAATCAGGGGATGGTAAGTGTTGCCATGCCAAGTAAACCAGTATTCACCAATAAGGGGAATGTTGGCTGAGGGGTTGGGGTTGGGGAGAGGGTAAAATAAGAGGTCGAGAAGATGGCACCTAAGGGGGTCCAGGGCGACTGTACAAAATGGCCTCCCATAGATGGACTGCAATACAATTCAATGAAATGTGGTAGATCTGCTGACACATCCTCCATGTATTAGCCTTCCAGTGCTTATTTTGGCAGATCCGCTGTCAAATGTTCTAAGACCTGCAGCGCACTAGGAAATGTAATGGTACCTTTATTGTTCTGGCCACACAAGTCTCCATGTGTGTAAACCACAACCCCAGGTAGTCCAAGAGCCTTATCGCTCTGGGAATTCACCACACAATGAAACACCTCCCCGTCCTAATCCCTCCTCCAAGATGATGGTTTTAGATTTCCCTGAGTTAGCTACCAGCTTTCTGGCTTGCTGAAGGTCTCTAACCTCAACAATAACCACTTCAGATCCATCTCATTTTGTATCTCCTGGTGAATAAAACTGAGCGGACCACTTATAATTATTCTTACCTGGAAGCAGTCCCCTCTATGCTATTCTGATTTGTCTTGTCAATGTATTGAAATCTAACATGGAAATCGAGTTGGGACCCGGTTTATTTATTTAGTCATTTATAAAGCCCGCCAAACGCGAGGTCATCTAGGCACTGGTTACAAGAAGGCTTAGGTACAGCAAGGTTATATGCGACAGTCATAAAAGTCATTTATAGTGCATGAGATACAGGTAAGGTTCAAAGCAGTTATCGGTGTGGGTAGTATCTGTGGCACCACAGGTTATAGTCGTTGTTAGTACCGTATGTTGCAGGTGCACTGTGGGTAATAAAGGCAGGATTGAGTTTGAGGGAAGATATAGAGTTGTTAGTGGTTTGGGATTTCTTGAGAAAAAAGCCATGTTTTGAGTTCCTTGCGGGAGGACCAATAGGAGTAATCTGATCTTAAGTTTCTGTGTTAGATTCACACAATTAACAAAGCACATTGTAAATGTTGCCATATGCATGCATGGCGTGCAGTTTGCATGTATTCCTATGAAATCTGCCTCTTTTTAGTAGGTGATAAAATGTGCAAATTCTATGGGAATGAAAAGCATCTCCAGCAGCATCAAAATCGCATGTGAGTGAAGTTGCTCTTGGATTTAACTGATGTAGTGGATGAGGGTGGCAGATTCAGAGAGTAAAGATTTGTGCTGCTGTTCATTATTCTTCCACCAAATGTCACTCCTTTGTAGAGTCATTATCAGTTACTTTTCTATCAAAATATATGAACACCAGAAAGCTTTGGACATCCTTTACAGTCAAAGAGACTGCCCAATCTTGCAATGCACCCATTTTAGGCTCGTCCATAATAACGATTTCAGAGGAAATTACATAGCCTAGCAATTCCAGCTATTTCCATGAAATTCCAGTTTTTAACTACGCACATCGAGTGTGTCCCTCCGTTTGTATAAAAATGTCCTTGCATGCTGCCAAGGCTCATCTAGTTCATGGAAGCCGAATTCAGATGCTGCTGGTTGACTTTGTGCTCTAACACCTTGAAGCGTCTGTGTGCTAGAGGGAGTTACCAATAAAATATCTTGGACCAAATAACTGGACAGACTCAAAGGAGATAGTAAAATACTGACTTAATCTCAAAGAAGTAAAGCAGGGCGAAGAAACACTCATCGCATGGATTCATGCAGGATCACAATGTCTTCTTGATTATATTCAGTTTATATAATGCTAGGTGCGTCACCTATGACGTCATCCTACGTGGCAAACTGTAAAACCTATCGAGGGGTGGCATTGGATTAGGGAACATGCCTACATATAGATAATACATGTGTTAATCCCTCATTGGCGGTCTCTTGTCTGTGAGACACACCCTGAACTACTTCTATACACGTGGTGTAATGTACTCGTCATAACAGAGAATATGGCAGCGGAATAATACTTTGCAAAATTGTTTGTAAACGTGCAGGGCAGGCTTTTCTGATTGGTTGGCAACCCAAATCCAACCTTGGACATTTGGTACGCTAGCAGCAAATGCATGGAAAGGAAACCCAGGTGCTTGGAGATACATCAGCTCTCCCCTTGTTTTCCCAAATAGTATCCTCTCTCATTGGTAGGCCTCAATCCAGTGTCTTCTGTTTGACGGGTGACCTTGCCAGTATGCACTGTCTCTTGACATTTGAGGGAGTGTAGGCTCACCATTATCTTAGCTTTAAACTTAATGAACAGCCCTTGTTTGCGAGCTCTAGCTCACATGTTACAAGATCATGAATTTGTCAATTTTGACAGTGTATTAAACACCATTTGATTCTATTATGATGGGTTCCGTTGCTCTTGTTGGCCTTTAGAGACTTGCTCACTCTATACCATATAAATGTCATGCCCTTTTAATTGTCCAATACTTAGCACCCGTAAATGTTCTTGTTCCTCCTATTCTTTCGGAAATATGTCCTTGCACATGGTCTGTTTGTTAGACTCCCTTCGTGTTTTGCCTTCATCTCTCAAAATAGCATCCTTGTTTCCAAGCCGATGTACTCCTCTATTTTGCAAGGGAAAACTAATTCTTTATCATCTTTTCACTTTAGGTTCCTGTGCTCGTATTTTGAGGTAGCTGGGTTGATTCACATAAACCGTCATCCATTTTCTACTTTTGGTCACACTTCATTCTTCTTTGTGTTCATAATTACTGTATCATAGGGTACATGTTTCTCTTCAGTTACATCGTCATTCTTAAACATTTTCATATTGTTTCAGCATAGGTTCTTATATCTTCTTTTCGACACTCCTTTGTTGTCATCTGACTTTGTTTTAACATTCATCCATTCTGTTCATGGCTGCATTTCGACAGCTTGGCAAAGTACATCCTTCTTGATAGATTTTCTCCACTATGTCAGCTTGCGGGTACACACTTAAGGGTTGTCTGAGAGCATATTGTCTCTCATATACTCAACGTAGTGCAGAATTATTGAAAGGATTTAGGCATGGGTTCCCATTCATGGCTCTTCGTCTGTCATCCCAATATGATGGTGGCAAGTGGGCAGGGACTAAGGAGAAGATGGGTACCTGCTCCTCTACATCCTCCCTCT